>NW_023458564.1:33444647-33448449 GCF_013731165.1 Rhagoletis pomonella
TGTTCATCCAACTTGACGTTTCTCTTTGTGGAACATTCTACGTCAGTTCTCGAACATTCTGCCTATTTCTCGTTGTTCGCTTTGTGTTGCCGCAGTATTCGACACAATACGATTCGGATTGCAGCATACTATTTCCACGATTCGTAGCGAAATCCGAAAACGAAAGAGTTGCAGAATAGGGGTGTATGTATCCAATACAATAACAAGAGACAGCAAAAAAAAATGAAGTGAGCGAGATGAGAGGAATGAGAGAAATATGTAGCAAATCCAACAAAAAAACAACTATAACAGGGTCGCATTCATCTTGCTATTTTATTTTGCAAAATATATACATGGGTTTCGACGTTGCATATTTTGCAGCGATAGGGAATGTTGTTTTGTTGTTGTGTGTTTGCAAGTTATGCAATCCATGCAATCCGTGCTACGTGCAATGGCTTTGCAAGATTAGGAGAATACCCCTATTGTTTTAGCATATCGTTGCTACTAGAGTTGGGCACTTTAGTTCTTTTAAGTGAACCGTTCAGTTATGGTTCGTTCATCTGAGTGAACTAGTTCTTCAGTTCATGTAGTTCATTTAGTTCAATTGACGCATATCGCTAGCTTAGAAAGAAAAGTTGCTAAGTCCCATTTTAAAAATTTTACAGGAGAGGAAAAAATCTTCCAATAGCCATTTTCTTTAACTATTTCGCAAGACTTTGAATCAAACATTTTGCGCGTTTAAAGCAAAGCAAAACTCCATAAGAATCAGAAGGATTCTATATTTATTAAAGGATGTCATATTATTTTGGCCTTATCGGATTTGTGGTGCTTCTTTTGGACTTAGCAAATTTTCCTTTTATTGCTTATGAAGAGTAAAAAATAAATCAAGTACCTTTATAATTTTCGATACGATGCGTATTCAATTTCTCTAGCCTCCTATATCAAAATATGAGTTTTCATAAAAAGTGGACTTAGCAACTTTTCACTCTAAGCTAGCGATATTATTTCAAACAAATTTCAATTATTTTTATTATTTATCATTCATTCTATATCGACTGCTGAGTGGAAGATCGACCTATCTCGGCAGCCAGCTCGAGAGCGCCCTATCTCAAAAAACTTTTCAAGAACGCCATATTTCAGAATTCATTTCAAAAACGTCCTATCTCAGCTACCGACTCAAAAACGCCCTATATCAGCGTATTTTCCATACATTTTGAAGTGAGATAGGACGTTCATCAACCAAATTTTGAGATAGAGTGTTTTTCAATAAAATTCTGAAATAGGGCGCTCTTGAAAAGTATTTTGAGATAGGGCGTTTTTGAACTGGCTGCCGAGATAGGTCGACTTTTCACTCAGAAGTCGATATACAAGACAAAAACTCACATATTACTGTGCAATAACATTAAATTAGAAAACTTGTTTGATTTTAAAAGCATTATACGCTAGCGTTAGCAAGGAACTGAAATAGCAACAATGCAAAACCGTTTTAAAACGTATATGTAAAGATGGGAATACACGACATATGTTCGTGACGATAATATTTGGATTGCGATCCAGAATGAGAAATAGTAGCACTGACAAATTTAGTTCAATGAAGAGACCGAACTAGCGAACTAGTTCATTGAGATGAGAACTAATTCTTTAGTTCATTTACTTCAAGAACTACCCAATCCTAGTTGCTGTTGTTGTTCGCTGTTGTGCTTCTGTAGCATATTTTTAATCGTATTTCATTCTACCTTGGAAGGAAATATATACAGGTTTTTAATTAGACAATTCTTTAATGCATTTTATTATAATATGTGCTTAAAAAAATTGGGAGCACTCCATAATCCCGACTTTGAAGATCCCGACAAGACATAATCCAGACAATTTTTAAAAATCCAGACAATAAAAAATCCAGACAGGACATAATACAGACATAACAAAATCCCGACCAAATAAAATACAGATAACACATTATTCAGACAAGACAAAATCCCGACAACTCAAAATCCCGACAAGACACAATCCAGAAAAAAAAATTACAATGCGTCCGGCAATGAAATTGATGACTTATGCTTAAATATAAACGGTTACTACTCCACATTTTTTCGCTTCTTCACGGCAAGGAGCCTACCCCTCTCGGCAACCATTTTACCACAAGGACGAAAGCTGCGTATTCTCGTCGATGGCAAACTAATTCCAACGGTGAATAACCGGAAAATTGTCAGATCTAGCTCTCGTTCCCGGCGCATACAACCGTAATTGCCAGAACCGTAGTCCTCAATTCGGCAGTACTAGGCCAAAGACAAAGAAACGGTGTTGCAAACATACAAGGCCGTCCGGTTCTAAATTATGCAGCACCTGTGTGCTCGCCGGAGACAATTGATTCGCAGTGGACGAAACTACAAACATGTCACAATATAACACCCTGGACAATCAGAGGATGCCTTCTGATGTCGGCAGAACATCATATCCATAGTGATGCCGAAATTCTCCTAGTAAGGTGCTACAGTTGTCAGCACTCGAACTTGCTTGAGCTGAGGGACCAGGTCCAGCACTACGCACTGCACCCCTGCGACTGGGACTGTACAGACAGGCTATTAACGGCATTTACAAACTCCAGTCAAGTGAATGCCGTCATCAGTGCCAATCACCACCTGTGAACGAGGTGAGCTTCAACTGCCACGAAATACCTGCGTAACTATGACCCAGCTCGCCTCCCAACATCGAAAATGAGTGTCCAGCATGTGGAGATTTCCCCTTGACACCAACCACCTCTTCACATACTCACTCAATCCAACTCAACTAACATCCCCCTCTCCCTCTGGTTCTACGGTTAGTTGAGCCTGCGGACAATTACGGGCTAAGTAAGCCCTTACAACAATAACAACAACTGTGTGTTTTATACATTACTAGCAATTACCCGGCGTGCTTCGCTGCGCCTTAAATGTATTTTTGTGTTGTAACTCTCCCCCTAAGCTCTTATGGCCTCATTTACAAAATATTTTTAAAGAACTTTATGAAGTTAGATTTAAAAAAATCGATCTATGAAGCATTGTTTATTTTTTTTTTGAGTTAATATATTTTCGAAGGTAATTAGAAAATATGTAAAGAACCGACTTTCTCTTGGAAATTTAATTTATAATCTTATAACTGGAGTCTACTATCGCACCCTTTCCTCAAACGTGTATTGATTCAATATTCAAATAACGTATATTTATATAATTTGAAAAAATCTCCCTACTATACAAATATGTACAGCAATATTAAATAATATTTTCAAATGTTGTGAGAGGGAGTAACAAAACAAAATTACTTTTAAGGCGCAGCGAAGCACGCCGGGTATTCGCTAGTGTCACATGAAATTAACTGAGCAAAGTACAATGAATAGCTGTTAAACAATGGCACCATCTACTTTAAATGAAACATACTTATTTTCGTGGGGGATACTCACACACCATATACTTTTCTATTGAAATTTTTCCTGAATTTTCCTAGCTATAAACCTCCAACGAATGCAAAACCGTGAAAATCGGTTCGTGCGTTCTGGAGTTATAGCGTCAGGAAGGAAAACCCTACTTATTTTTATATTAATTTTTATATTAAAGAAGATTAAAGAACTGTCCGCATTACTCAATTTTATTTTTCACTAAAACGGTATTCATGAATTTTTTAATTTTTTTTTATTTGCTTCCGCATACTTTTGACATAACAGCTTTCATTTTATGCTGATATTAAACAAATACAGCCTAAGTTTACACGGGTCCACGTTTTGGTCTGTATCTCGTGACCCAAGTCACCCAGCTATATGAAAAGTGCTCAATCTTAAAGCATTCATGAA
>NW_023458564.1:33448459-33483258 GCF_013731165.1 Rhagoletis pomonella
ACCCTAGTCACCCAGCTATATGAAAATTGCTCTATCTTAAAGCACTCGTGAACAGCTTTAATTTGATACCCATATTAAACAAATACATCCTAAGGTTACCCGGGTCCACGTTTTGGGGCCACGCCCCCTTTATATATCAAAATATTTTTTACCCTGTGACCATCCCTGGAAGATATCCAGTGCGTGTGTAAAATTTGGTTACGATCGGCTTATTCGTTTAGGAGCCAAGTGTGTCTATAGGTACATACATAATTTGAATTTTATATATATAGATTTTTGAGTGGAAACAGAAGACAATCATGATTTTTGTCGGAATTTTTTGTCGGGATTTCTTGTCTGGATTGGTTATGTATGGTCGGGATTCTGTATTTCGGTATTTGGTATATTGGGATTATACACCCAAAAAAATTTACAAAATCTCTTCCCGTATATAAAATGTAATTAATAATGCTGACTATGTCACATATGTTGCTTGTGTTGACATGCATAGATTTGATGCATGATTTGATTTCAATTATTCGACAGTGTCTTCATATATTATTGCGAAACATGTATGAGCGACATAATATGAACTGGCACTTGCATGATGTGACACATGCCACTATGTTTTATAGTTCAACATTTGCAGGCCTTTAATGTAAAAAAAACACAGAATAGTTGTCACTATTATAAGTAAAATAATAAAATTTCAAAATTTGTTAAAATACTTTTGATTTTTTTTTAACATTTTCAAAAGTGCCTGCCATGATCCCATAACCACAATAATTGTCTGCGATTATTATTTTCGAATAATAGTAACATTGACACTGCACGTTATCGAAGATTTTGTAACCGGAAGGTTTTATTACCACGAAATGTTACCAGTTCTTGTCACCGCGATTCTAGGTACGTTGGTAATGCGGTTAAAATATTGAGCAATTCAGCTATAATCAATTATGGAAATTCTGGCATTGCATATTTCACGGGGCAAAATTTTGTTACCAGCTTATGAGATGGAAACACAATTTATAGGTTGCAAGAGTACACAGAATGCGGAAAGGGTTTTAAAGTTGAAAGGAATTTTATTTACCGGTTACAAAATTTTTATTACCAGCGCAGAATAGACCTGTGAATGTTAAAATACTTAAATTTCAGACTTATTAAAATACTTTCGAAGTTGGTCTAAATTTTCGAACTTTGTGGCCTGCGTGACGCCGTAAGGATCGCTGCCGGGCTTAGTTAGTCTCCTTTCCAAGTAGAGGAGGTATTAGGGCTCGACTGAATTAAATTTGAGCTTTGGTAAATTACATGCAGTCTGCTGTTCACTGGCTCTTAGACTATAATTTGTGCGTCACCGTCAGCTTTGTTCATGTAACTTACTTCATACAAATACGCCAGTTCAACTTTTTTGACAACTGACGGTGACGGCAATGGTGACGTAATGGACGTTATGTACTTTCACTTTAAATGTCTCCAAAGGAAAAAGTTTTTATATTGACAATTTTATGCGGCAAATTTTTGCCAATATGCTGCGATGAAGGCAGTGGCAATGAATTTAGAATTGGGGCTAAACTGAGCAGCACTGCCAGCTTCCACGGCTGTGTTGTGAGTCGCTTCATTGGACACCACACTTTCTAAAAAACAGCTGATTTCGAAAAACTGCCACTGCCACTGCGTTATTGTATTTTGGGCTTAACGTTTCCTGCTGTCGAATATTCTACGTCATTCCTCGAACATTCTGCCATTTTCTCGTTATTTGCTTCGCGTTGCCGCAGTGTTCGCCACACAACATTTTTGACATATTCCAACAGGATAATTCAAAACAAAACTTACCATTAATCTAGTTGCGAATCTTCTTTCAATTAATACCCATATGAATATCTATATTTTGCGTAAGGTTTTATGGTCCTTTAGAAAATATCATGACTTCTTCTTCTTCTTTGGGGCTCTAACCGCCTAAGCGATTTTGGATGAATTCAACAAAGCACGCCAGTCGTTTCTCTTCTGTGCCAACTGATGCCAACTGGAAATGTCAAGTGAAGCAAAGTCCTTCTCTACTTGGTCTTTCTATCGCAGTGGGGGCCGTCCACTTCTTTTGTTACCACCAGCGGGTTCCGAGTTAAACACTTTCAGAGCTGGAGCGTCGTTTGAACGAAATGGCCTTGCCGCAGTATTTTTATTTGCTGCAATATATCTTTATCGTTGGGAAGGTCATACAGTTCATCGTTCCATCGTCGTCTGTATTCGCCATCGACAACGCTAAAAGGCCCGTAACCAGTGTTGTCACTTCAGAAAGCAAATTAGTGGTAGATTATTAATAAAAACAGCGGTAGATCTCTAGAAAAGTGTGGTAGAATATTTGTAGTAACGTAAAAATTTGCCAAAAAAAGATATATCAAGACATGAATTGGTATTAAAATCTAGATAAACTGCATTCTCAGTTTTGTTCTATCGCACATTTTTTCCGAGATATTGGCCTGGATTTTTATTGCGTTAGACACGACTAGACACGAATAAGGGCGCGTGCTCAAAAGTTAACCACGAAATAAGAGGCATAAAAAGTATCAGCGAAGAAAGACTTTAAACGCCGAAGAAAGACCTGTAAACTTACTTTCGTAACAGATAAAGTGTTGTTGTCTGTGGAAATACTTTTGGTAAGCAACTTCACAGACGTATTCTCAGGCGATGTCGAATATCTAAGATGCAGATTATCCTTCACGCACGCAATAGAAATTTTGAAATGGCAGAACTTTCATCCCGTCAACTAACACAAAATTCACAATAAATTTTCTTGACATTTGAATTCATATTGAGGAGAAAATTGACTGTTCAACTCTTATGAAAAGAAAAATATTTTTCAAATTAGTTTTCCTAATAATTTTCTTTCAGTAAAATTGTGGTGGTTTTTTAAAATATGTGGTAGTTGTGGTAGAAAAGAAAAATGTGGTAGATCTACGACAAAGTAAAGTGGCAACACTGCCCGTAAATCTTTCGCAGAGTCTTTCTCTCGAAAACTCCAAGATCCGCTTCATCAAATGTTTTCATTGTCCATGCCTCCCCGCCATACACCAGCACGGTCGTGATGAGTGACGTAAAGAGTGTAATTTTTGTACGGAGAGAGAGGACATTACTTTTCAACAGCCTAGTCAGTCCAAAGTAGCACTTGTTATGAAGAGTGGTTCCGCATTGTATTTCGATGCTGACGTTATTATCGTTGTTAGTGCTGGTTCCCAAGTAAACGTACATTCTCGAAATTATAACTGTCAAAAGTTACGTGAATGCCAAGGCGCGAATGCGCTGACTGTTTATCATCAAACCCTTCCTGTCCTTGTTCCAGAGCGGTTCAACTCTGTAGCTCTTAGTATCTTTTCCAGCATCAGATTAAGGAAATTACAAGAAAGGGAGTCGCCGTGTCTGAAACTCCGTTTGGTAGCAAACAGCTCGAGGAGGATTTTCACAATCCTGACGGAGCGGGTGGTATTGTTCAATGGCATTTTACACATCCATACAAATTTCACATGGATACCAATTTCCTTTTAGTGCTGCCGAAAGCGGCTTTGAAGTCAGCAAATAGATGGTGAGTTTCGATCCTTTCGGGTCTTTTCCCAGATTTGACGTATTGTAAATATCTGGCCTATTGTGGATTTGCCAGGTATTCGTTGACGTTGGGCTATAGTCTTTCACAAAAAACTCTCGATGAGACCTTGCAACGTATGCTTAGAAGATTGATCCTGGGGTAGTTGGCGCGAATGGCAGGCCGCCTTTCTTGTGGATTGAGCAGAGAACACTTTAATTCCAGTTTCCGGGCGTGCATGCATCTAACAATTACTATTAGCCCTTTTTGCATTTTTCCGAGTTCTTTATGAAATTAAAAGATTCTTGTGGTTTTTGCTATTAAGGAAATAAGAAAAATTTGGTATGGAAAATATAAATAAATAAATTCGTCAAAACGTTGGGGTTTTCGTGTTTTTGGCGCTGACTGTATTTTTAGGTTAATTTTTTTTTTTGCATACAAATCCGAGCTCTATTAGTCATAACCGTAATATATTAGACCCCACATTTTCCACGAAAAAACAAATTAAATGAAAACCGTTTCTGATAATTAGAAATCTTCACTATTTTCTACTTTAACAAAAGGCTCGATTCATTTGAAATATTTAGGAACTATGCACATTCGTAAATTAGTAGAAAGTTAAAACATTAAGGCTGCATTTCTTTATTCATTCTGAACATTTGGAATAAACTTTTTTGTTTACTTATTCTTTAGAATATTCCTGATGATATGCTAACGTATATTTCAAACGTATTCTGTTTGTTCCGGCTGTGAAATGGGATTATCCGGAATGTATAAAGAAACGCAGCCTAAATATCAGAGCAAAGTAAGCAAATTAAATGTTATGCATTAAACCAGGAAGTTAAAGGAAAAATTGCGACATTTCAAGAACGGGCCGCGACACCGGAACAAACAGCTGGGATGTCTGGCAGCCCCAGCTTAGCCGGATGTTTAGGTGATGCTAGCTTGTTGTGTATAGGAAAAATTCTCTTCGAAACCCATGTACATCATTTTCCCAGTACGCTTTATATCGAGCCCTAACCGCCAAAATAACGTAAGCGACATTTAAAATTGTATTTATTTTTTGATGCTGACATATTCCTAGAGCGTCTAGATGCATTTCTGCATCAAAAAGAACAATTTGAAAGAAATGTTGCTTACGTTATTTTGGCGGTTAGGGCTCGATATTATTTCCATCAGCGAGGGAGAAGAATGGTCTTATATTGATATATTATATATATATATATATTATTATTTTATTACATGAAAACTGTCTTGAAGAAAATCATAAATATCCTGTACCTCTTCTCTATTTTGTTAAGTAGTTTCTGCGCTGTGTAAAAAATTGCAGTTTCCATTAAGTCGGTTTATGAAAATTTAAAGTCATTTATTATCCTTTTAAATTCAAATATCAAAAAGCTTTTATAAATTACCTGTCCGTGAATGCTTAAGGAAACTGCAAACACATCGAAACTTTTGGAAAAGTTCAGCAAAGCCATCAAATAGTCAGTAGAAGTGGCTCTCTTCCGCAACATACAAAAGCTTGGCAAAAAAGTCACTGAGAAAATGTTGTCAGTAGACCGAAAAGGTACATAGTTAAGATAAACGCAGCAAATCGGTTGGGGAAAATAGAAAAATTGTAAATAATTGCAAATTAAACTAAGTACTAATGTTTGTAGTTCAATGTTCAACGCAAAAGCAAACCATTGAAAATGGGATACGAAATGTCTGAATTATATTTAATTAAATATAAGTGCACATAAAAAATTTTAGCTGTGAAATAAATAATACGTTGAATAATCAGGTAAGCATACAAACTACGCACTACCCAGGCAGCCATTCTCTAAGCTTTAAAATTTAAACTACGACAAACTTGCCAGCAGCTGTCCGATTTAACAGTAGGGTATTGTTTAAATTTTTCTTTAAAAATTTAGTGAAGGAATTTTCGGAAGCGAAATTGATGCAAATTGAATTCCTTTACATGCAAAAAAGCAAAATTTCAGTATCTCAAGCCTGCTTGCTGCTGCGCATGTCACCACCAGGCCACTTTGCCTACCTTAAGTGCTTTTATTTGTTGCTTTGTCTGCGAGCTTTTTTGTTGCAAGGCCTTGTGTTGGGTGCTGGTAAAGGCCACATCTTGTAAGGCCACTGGGATGCAACATATTCTAATTAAAATTGCTCAGATTTAGGTAACCGCTTATTAATCATTTAATTCTATTTTCCTTTTCCGTTTGTTTTTTTACAGCGCCCTTTTTAACAAAGTGGTTTCACATACCGTTAATGGCGGCAGTTGTGCATGGATGTGGTGGTGGTTCGAATTCGCGACAGCACCATGGCGGCAACATATCCTGCGCTGGTCTAGCTCATCGCTCACAGCGTCCACCGCCACCTACTCCAATGTACGCCACAACCAATAAAATACCGAAATATTCGCGATCCAATGCGTCGATTGGTAAGCATCACCATCTTTATAGTGCCGGGGTTGGAAGTATCGAACGGGGTTTGGGTGTGTGTGGTAACGTGAGCACACTCAGTAACACTCTTGGTCTCACCTCTCATCAATCCCAGTCTTTTAATACTTCGTTGCCACCTGTCACCTATCTGGCCGCGGGGGGTGGTAGTGGAGCTGCTGGTGGAGGTGGAAGCTTACATCAGCATTCCTACTCGAGTGGTCAGGGTGCGGCGTCGACCGATACCTGCCGAAACTATTGGGGCCATCCAAGCCTCTATCGTGGCGGTCGTCATCACAATAAACGAAAGTCGGCTGTGGAGCTACTGGCTGAGACAAAGCCATTTTTTATAAAGTCGGATACAGTTATGGAAAGATTACACCAATCCAGCTATCGCTCGGCTACCATCGCGAGCGTTGGGAAACGTGGGCGTAGTAGTGTGAATGGGCGGGATGAAATGAGTCGATACAAACCACCCGGTTATCCATCTGAACTAGTGGATACACACGATGTGCGCACAGAACAGCGTTTCAGTGTGCCGACTTCATCCGGTGGAGGTATGCATCAAAGTAGCCGCTCTAGCTCGTATCAGCATCATCATCATCACCACGATCATCGCGCGCACATAAGTAGCAGTGCCCGTCACAGCGCATCTTCCTCAAGCAGCTTGCTGCAAAGTAAGGTGCGCATGTTGTTGGCTGGTAGTAGCAGTGTTGAGTCGGCAAGAGATCGCACAAGTGGCGCCATTGGGCGGAGCTATCGGGGAGACCTGCTGCGTAAAATCGATTTCACGAATAAAAGCAGCGGTCGGGCAAGTCTTGGTGGCAAAGAGGTATGTTTTCGACAATCTGTGTATTTTGTCTTTTTGTTGGTATTAATCGGTTCCTTCTTTTACAGCTAACTTCTGTGAGTTTCTCCAATGATGATGATACGGCCATACGACTGCCGCCACCCTTATTCCTCTCGCCACAATCATTTGATAATATCTACAGCTATGGTGCTGAAAATAGTAGCGGTGATGAACCACTTGTGCTGACAGAGAACTATCGGCCAATCAGTCCGCCGGCAGAGTACGCAGCTGAGTCTAGCAAAACCGAGGCCCGCTCAAGGTTTGTAGTTTAACCTATGTTTGCAATTCTTGTCCAGTACATTTTTTTTCGCAGATACAATTACCAACGTTCACACTCGCACTCGCATGAAATGGCGGCCGATCCTAATTCGCAGTACAACATAAATAGTCATAAGTCTTTACCTGACTTGCATTCGCAAATAAGTCGTCATTCACCGCACAGTGAAATCCTCAGTTGCTGCAGCAGAGGCAATCGTTCAATCAAATCCGCCGGCGAGTCGTCGCTAAATCGTGACTCAGGTGGTTCGTCGGGCCACTATACTCATCGCAGTGAACCTTGTTATCGACAACAACGAGATAGTATTGATCGGGAAATGTACGCACAAGCTAATACTAAAAACTGTTGTCTTAACACTATTCCCACACCCATGGAGTACCGACGTGACTCTGGTTCCTCAACACAGCATAGTGCTAACTCAAATGGCGCCGGAGTCGGCTATGTCTCACCTTCATTTTTGCGCTCTGGAATTGGCGATTGCACTGAATGTCGCTGCAAGAATGGTGTACGTTTCGAAGCAGACGATTACTTGTTCAATTTTCCGACACCTGAAGTGCCGGAAGCCTTTCAAGATGACTACACGCCACCTTCACCCTCAGTGCCGCATTACGAAATGGATGAGTCACGTTTATCGAATATTCCGAGTTTTCAAAATCTTCAACTTTATCAACAACAGCAATCACAAAGTCGTGAGCAGGACCAGCAGCAGCTCTTCAGTACTTCTGTTTACAGTAGTGGTAGTGTAAAATCACCTAAAAGCCCCGCAACTCAAAGTCCTGGCTCAGCTCCTTCAATTGAAGACATCAGTCCACCGCCAATACAGTTCAAGAGACAACGTTGCATTCGCTTTAAAAGCCGAAATCGTATTTCACTGCCAAATGCCCCTTCGCTACCGAATAGCATTGCGGCACAAAGTTTGGAACGCGTGGAACCCTACCACGGCGACATGGATCAGCATGCGTACTTCTTTCCAAAGGGTTTTTCCACGGATACATACACATCTCCCGGAAAAATTTATGTAGATCCCCTATCCCACTCGACGACCTCCCTATCGGTCGAACAGAACGACAGTCAATCAAATGAACGCGAACCGGTTATGCTGGACATATCGGGATCAAATGGTAATGGTTTTGTAGAGCTTGAAAAGTTTTTTGATCGCCTTGGCTTAAACGATGAGAAATTCCATGAGATATATAGTGTACCCAGGCGGCGTAAGAGCGCCGATACAGACTCTGAAGGATCAAGTACAGTTTTCTTCTCTGATGTGAGTACTGTGGACTCGATGCGGCTTCCGGATAGCACAGAAACACAGCCACAAACAACACAACCATATCGACCCTCTGAGCCACCATCTATTGTTGAGCGTAATGCTCGCATCATAAAATGGCTATGCAATTGCCGGAAGTTGCAATATGTTTAGAATAGATATCTAAAAACATACATACATATGTACGTGTATACATTAATATTTTACTGTGTACATATGTATGTATGCAATTAACAGCAAAATTGATGTAGCATGTAATAATAAATACCCAAATGAATCCTTAAAAGGCTACAAGGGATTGATAGGTGTATTCATACGAAAAGGAAATGCAATACTTGTTCTTTCTCATAATGTGAAATAAAGAGGTTTAAGTAGAAATTTAATTTGTTTTTGTAGTTGTATTTCTATTTGATATACATATGTGCTATGGAGTTTAAATAAAAAGTCGTAACTACATAAACGAAGTAGTAACAATAAGATAAATATTAAATAAGTTGCGTTCCAGATGCTTCACGATATTCACGATTTGGAGGAACAGCTGTTTTCTCCATTAATAAACCTTATGGAAGGTGGTCACCTGGAACGGCTTCCTGTAAATACCTGCAAATCGTGAAACATCTGGAACGCAACTATAACTAAGTCAAATGGAGCTCTTCATCTTCTTTATTGGCGCTGTAACCGCCTAAGCGATTTTGGCCGAATACAAAGCAGCACGCCAGCCATTTCTCTTCGATGCTAACTGACGCCGATTGGAAATGCCAAGTGAAGCCAAGTCCTTCTCCATCTGGGCTTTCCACCGCAGAGGAGGCCTTCCTCTTTCTCTGTTACCAGCATCGTGGCCCGCGTTTCTGTTCATTCGAACGACATGGCCAAGCCAGCGGAGCCACTGAATTTTTATTCGCTGCACTATGTCTATATCGTTTTAAAGCTCATACAGCTCATCGTTAAATCGTCTGCGATATTCGCCATCACCAACGCGTAAAGGTCCGTAACTCTTTCGCAGAATCTCTCTCTCGAAACTCCAAGAGCCGCCTCATCAGATGCTTTCGTTGTCCATGCCTACGCGCCATACACCAGTACAGGCATGATGAGTGACTTATAGAGTGTGATCTTTGTACGACGAGAGAGGACTTTTCTTCTCAATTGCCTACTCTGCCCAAAGTAGCACTTATTGGCAAGAGTGATTTTCCGTTGGATTTCAAGGCTGACATTAGTATTGGTCTTAAACGAAGTCGTCTACTTTTTCAAACTTGTAACTGTCAACAGTGACATGGGTGCCAAGACGCGTATGCTCTCACTGTTTGTGTGGTGATAGGAGGTACATCGTTTTGTCCTCGTTCACCTACAGACCCAATCGCTTTGCTTCTCTATCCAATCCCGTGAAGGCAGAACAGACGTAGCCTTTGTTTTTACCGATAATATCGATGTCGTCGGCATACGCCAGCAATTGTGCGGTCTTGTAAAGTCTTGTGCCTGAGGAGTTCAGTTCTGCTCCTCCTATTATCTTCTCCAACATTAAATTAAAGAAATCATACGAAAGGGAGTCGATGTCGTCGGCATACGCCAGCAATTGTACGCTCTTGTAAAGTGTTGTGCCTGAGCAGTTCAGTTCTGCGGCTCCTATTATCTTCTCCAACATCTGATTAAAGAAATCACACGAAAGGGAGTCCCCTTGTATGAAGCCTCGTTTGGTATCAAACGGCTCGGCGAGGTCCTTCCCTATTCTGAAGGAGCTGGTGGTATTGCTCAAGGTCATTTTACAAAGCCATATTACTTTCGCGGGGATACCAAATTCAGACATCCCGTTATAGAGCCAACTTCTCTTCGTGCTGTCGAAAGCGGCTTTGAAATCGACAAATAGATGGTGTGTGTCGATCCTATTCTTGCGGCTCTTTTCCAAGGTTTGGCGTATTATGAATACCTGATCTATGGTGGACTTTCCAGGCCTAAAGCCACACTGATAAGGTCCAATCAGTTCATTGCCGGTGGGCTTCAGTCTTTTGCACAATACCGAATTTCGGCCTCTCTCTTCTTATTGCGGCAAATACGTCTCGCTTCCTATAACGGTCCCACATGGCTCGCGTTGCACCTGATCGCAGCGTGGCCCTATAGGCGGCGTCTTTTTTCTCTCCGGATTCTTGACACTCCTCATCGTACCACTTGTTCTTTAGGGCTCGCTGAATTCCAACTACTTCTTCGGCGGCGGTACTTAATGATCGGGAAATGTGGTTCCACTCCTCGCATATGTCGGCCTGTTGAAGAGTGCTCTCAGAGAGCAGGTGTGTGAGTCGAGTGCCGAATAAATTGGCCGTCTGTTCTGCTTGCAGCTTTTCAACGCTAAGCTTTCCTTACATTGTTGGGCGCACATTTTTTGCTGTACAGAGGCGGGTGCGTATTTTGGCTGCAACAAATAAGTGGTCCGAGTCAAGGTTTGGCCCTCGGAGTGTACGTACGTCTAAACACTTGAAGCATGCCTTCTGTCTATCACAACATGATCGATTTGGTTTCTCATTTTTCGATCTGGGGACAGCCATGTAGCTTGGTGGATGTTCTTATGCTGGAACCTAGTAACTAGGCACCTAGGCATTAAAATCGCCAAGCACGATTTTGACATCGTGTCGGGTGCAGCGCTCATATGCACGTTCCAAGTGCTCATAGAAGAGATCCTTGGACGCCTCATCCATCTCTTCCGTCGCGGCATGGACGCAGATGATCGAGATGATGAAGAATCTAGCTTTGATGCGGGTTGTGGCTAGACGTTCATCCACTGGGTTGAACGCCAGTACTCGGCGACGGAGTCTCTCTCCTACCGCGAATCCAACACCGAATTTGCGCTCCTTTACGTGGCATTTCTTGGATGGCGGTGATGTCAGTCTTTGTCTTCCCGAGGACATCAACCAGCCTGGCAGAGGCACCTTCCCCATTAAGGGTCCGGAAATTTCAGGCGCATACCCTTAAATCATAGTCCTTTATACGTTTGCCGTGGTCGTCATCAAAAAAAGGGTGTCTCATCCGAGGCTGTTTGTTCTTTTTCCTTGGGCGGGGTTTTAACGTGGCGGGACCCAAACCCAGCGCATGCGAAATTTTACGCCTTCTCACTTTAGCTCGGTCCCAAACGGGTATTTGGTTGCTACCCAAAGGATACGTTTATAAAAATATCCGGACGTTGTGAGCTACGATTTGGACCGTACGCACAAGAATAGCTTCTGGTCACTTCCAGGTGAATGGCAGTCAAAAGTTTTCTAGTTCTGCGCATGGAACCATCCTCCATATGGAGCGCTAACCTCAAAAAAAAACGTAAGTAAGATTTTTATCAAAAAGTATGAAAAAAGTTTGAAAATATGTCGTTTACGTTTTTTGATGGTTAATGCTCGACAGAATTGAGTGTTTTAATAAACTTCGAAGGGCAAGAGCGAAAAAATTTACAAGGGGAGGCTGAAAAGATTTGAGTCTAAGGCATTAAAACAAGTGATAGAATTATATAACAATATTATTTTTTCTATATGATCTCCCTCTACTTCAATGCACTTCTTACATTTTAACCCAGTAGGAGAATATTCGCCACCTTTATATTCCAAATGCTCGTCTACTACCGTCACCAACGGTTTTTCTTCAAATTGGATAACAGTATGTAATCGCGGGGGTTAAGTCTAAACTATATGGTGGGTGGTTGATTTTTTTAAATCCAGTCTCGGCCAGGGAACGCAAGCAGTGTGCACAGCTGAATTGTCTTGCAAAAGCAGGACCCTTTTGGCCTCTTCGTATCTCGAAAACCACTTTACGCACTTTTGTTAACAATGAAATGAATTAATGAAAGTGTAATGATGCCAATGAATAGCATATTAGATAGCATATTAGAAATCAGTAACACACAGGACAATACATTGATGACATTTAAAGGTACTATGGCTCAAAACTTTTCAGCTATCCCTCTTAAGAATTTTCCTTTTGTTTCTAACATTAAATTAATTGATTGCGCTAACAGGGGATACTTCGTCTTGTCCTCATTCACCTTCGGATCAACTGAATTTGCTTCCATATTCAACTTGGAAAAGGCAGATAAAACGGTGCAGTTTTTGAGAACGCCGACGTCGATAAGATCGGCACAGTTCTGTGGTATATATTACCACCTCCAACATCAAATTAAAGAAATCACAGGAATGGGAGCTGATGGTATTGTCATACGTCTGTAGAAACCCAGGATAAAGCTGTTCACCATTGTAATATACTTTTTTAATTAAGTATTTTTAGGAGCATATTCCACTATTAGTAAATGGGTGGTAAATGGTTAAAGTCACCAAACACGGTTTTATGAGTGGCAGCACAACGCCTAACGATATAGTTAGGTAGGTGAGGTTAGGTTGCAGTGGCTGCTAGGCCCAGAGGGTGCCACACTTAGGCCCGATCAGGGCCCATTGTCATACCACATGGATCCAAAAACCTCTACTCCTTAAACCAGTCCGTGGAGTCTGCGAATCTTAGCAACTGCCGTATTCCAAACTTAGCAGTTGCGCTTAGATCGTCTAGAAGACCTATACCTAGGAATTTCTGTCTTTTCCTGCCTAGTGCTGGGTAATCGCAGAGTAAGTGCCTTATTGATTCAGGCTCTTTTTCGTCGTGGCAGCTCCTACAGTAGTCGTTGTGACTAACCCCGAGGCGTTCTGCATGCCTTCCTATCAGGATATGTCCTGTGAGCAGACCAATGGTCAGTGACATATCGCCTTTATTGAGAGTGAGAATTTCTCTCGATCTCCGTAAATCCCATTTTGGCCATGTAAGCTTCGCTGTATTACAGTTTTCAGTGCGCTCCCATCTGGAGGCCGCTTCTTCAAGGAAGTTCTCCCTTAGTAAGAGCTTGCAGGAAGCGAGTGGCATACCCATCCTCTTCCAGGCTGGTGAAAGTGGAGGGGAAGTACCCGCCCTTGCAGCTCGTCTGCCTTCTCAATTCCTGGTATGTCACTGTGCCCCGGTACCCATACCAGTGCAAAGCGAACTGCTCTGCCATCATGTTAAGTGATTTGCGGCAGTTGGCAACTGTTTCCGAAGTTATAGTTACAGAGTCAAGAGCCATAAGGGCCGCCTGACTGTCTAAGTATATATATATATTTCCGTAGTGGCGATAACAGCTAGTTTTAAGCTGTCAACGGCTTCTTGTATGGCTGCCAATTCGGCCAATTCGGAAAAACACTACAGTGGTCAGGTAGTCGGAATGGTCTTTTTATTCCCAATTTCTCCGAGTAGACGCCTCCTCCTACCCTATTTAACGATATATGTAAGAGCTCATAAAAGCTGTTTGTGATCATATCATCTTTGTCTTCCGTTGGGACGTGGGCATAATGCAAGATATGACAGGAGCGCGCTTTGCAGCGGATCTCGCAAGACGCTCGTTCACCGGTAGTACTCTCCCACAACGCTCCTTTAGAAGGCAGCTGTAGCAGGCGTCGCGAAGTCCTATGATTTGTTTACCTTTCTTGTCTATCGAGTTTCTTAGGTGACGGGGATGGGTGGCACTAGTATCAGGGATTAACTAATCCGGTTTGTCATTGAAAGTAGGATGTCATAGGAAAGTAGGATGCATTCTCTGATTTCAAAATGTAGGGGAAAAATTTATAAAACAAGTCGCTTGCCCCAAGACACACACCCGTTGAGCAAAATCTTATTAATATTACAAATCTGAAGGTTAGTGAGTGGGTAAGTATATTTGTTGTTCTTTCACGCTAAAAAGGTTGGATATACATATGTATTTCAAATAAAATTTGGCACACAGACACATGATGGGCAGGAAGCAAAGATAGGTTGCATAAAAATGTCGACAAAAACTGAAAGCAGGGTTGTGTTTGTTGATATTTTTAGGTTAAGAATCCCTTTGAATTGAAATCGTAGCTGCTCCTGTTTTAAAGATATCAACATTTTACATAGTTATGATAGGACCGACTTTTGCGAAAGAGAAAAACATCCTTGTGCATTAAATATTCAACAATGTATGTGTGAGTAAATGTGTGTATATATATTATGTGAAAATATAAGTTTATGTAAGTTTTTAGCCGGTTTCAATCGTTTCCAAGGCGCACCACGTAGAGGCAACTCACTTTGCACCTCTTTGTTCTTCTTTTGGTTCTATTTTTTTATATTTTTTTCTTGCTTTATTTTTTTATCTTTGTTTTTTGTTTCCTTTTATTTTTTTTGTTGGCTTACCATATAATATAGTCACGCATTTTAGTATTTAAATATTTTATTATTTAGTTAAGTTTTTATATATGTTGGAATGAAAATGTCATTACAGTTTTCTTCAGGCGACTCACAAAAGTTGGTTTATCAATCATATTTATTTTGAATCTATCCCAGAATTTAATGAATTCCCTATGAACTGACTTCCCGGCCTGCACGGACCATAATCCTAAACCATCGTTATTCAAGAATGAAATAGATTGCTTTAAATGTATAAATGGATAAAATGGATTTTGACAGTTTGAGAAATTCCAGTACTTTTCAAAGCTGTGCGGAGTTCGTTAAGATTTTTGTCAAAATTACTAAGATTCGCTTGTTTTGCGGAAAACCATGTATTCACGATTTTGCTCATGGCTTTGAACGAGGCAATATATTTGGTATTGTTTTTACTGAGAGTTTCTTCCATACAAACTATGTTCGACATTTTTTTGTATGTGGAAGACACTGTCAGCAAAAAATAAATAATTGCAAAAAATCAACGAAATTTTCTGGTAACTTCAGACTTGCACTTTACTAATTGGCTCAAAAGCTACATTTTAAACATTTTTCTAAAAGATCTGATTAGAAATTGTGATCAGATGAAAGTGTCTCCGAGCCAATAATTTTGTACGGCACGGTACTTATAAGTAATCTAGGTTTCACGAAAAAAAAAATAAATACAAGGTAACATTAAAATATCAGTCATTTGTTTCGTTGCTGTGAGCTTGTTTCAAAAGTTCTGGCTTTTGCTATAATTGTAAAACTCTGTGCATGTCATTTTAACGTATTTAGGTACATACTTATATTAATCATCAACTATTGCTTATGCAAAACGTGCTACATTAAAAAAAAAATCGCAGATGAAAGAGCATCAACCCAACTCGTAATAATTTAAGTATACAAATTTTAGTATTTAGTATAGAAATATTCAATTGAAATACGCCAATATTAAAATAAAGCGCTTTGCACTTAACGGATGCTTTTTCATAATTAAGTTAAAAAAAAAATTTACTTAAATTCCATGCTGTCTGTAATGGGATTTGAACCCTGACGCTCTGGAAATTAGCAAATTGTGGCAAGCATCTTCGTGCACTCAGCTACAGCCAGACATGTAAATGTGCATTCAAATGTTCAGTTTGATTCAACACCACGTGTGCCCACCACGTGTGCAACACCATGTATCCTATCAGAAGTATATAAAATGTGGATATCTTTAAAACAGAAGCAGCTAGGATTTCAATTTAAGCGGATTCTTAACCTTAAGATATCAACAAATACAACCCTGCTTTCAGATTTTGTCGACATTTTTATGCAACCTATCTTCGCTTCCTGCCCACCGTGGACAGGTGGATTAACATAGGACGTTTTTAAACTAAATTCTGAAATAGAGCCAAGAGGGTTATACCTTGCATATGTGGTCCTATTATAGGATTCTAGAAAATTCGATATGTAACGCGGAAGTCAAGCTATTTAGAAAATCCGTATTATCTCTGACCAAGAGGGGCCAGGTTTGTAGAATAAAATGAATGATGCCAGAAAATTCAGACGAAATGTAATACCATGTCCCCACCGGAGCTAACCACGTAGTTATGGCTACTGAGTTGGTTATCCCGATAACCCACTTGATTTAGCGTAGTTTCGCCATATAAAACTGACAGCACTTAACCATTTCACTGAGATGGTTAAAAGCTAACCAACTCGAAACCACGTCGAGAGTCTGATACAACCCTGTGTTTTCCCGCCATCTGTGGGTCATTAGCGTTAAAATGTAAAGAATTCGTTCCCTACTAGTGTTTGGACTCAGCTAAAATCAGATTAGATTTACTCCGGTTTTTAAAAAAATTTGAAATCAAGTCCTCTACTCCGCTTGACTTCAAATCTATTCCGTTTTTTCATTCATGTTATGCCCCTCTTGGGGCCGTTTTTTGAGTGTTCACCACCGGTTTCAAAAAAAATTGAAAGTTAGCCAAATCTCACTGTTAAAAAGTAACTTTTTCATAGCAATGCGCCAATAAAGTAACTTCGTTATTTTTTGATGTATGGCTGTACAAATTGGCGGATGCAGAACTTTACTTAAGTTGTTAAAAAATATATGTAAAATGAAATTTATATAAAGTAGAAAAGGTTTGCTTTTTTAAAAATTAAGTGTTAGATACGTGATTTTTTAAGAGCTTGATACCTTTTTTTTTAAAAAAAACGCATAAAATTTGCAAAATCTCATCGGTTCTTTATTTGAAACGTTAGATTGGTCCATGACATTTACTTTTTGAAGATAATTTCATTTAAATGTTGACCGCGGCTGCGTCTTAGGTGGTCCATTCGGAAAGTCCAATTTTGGGCAACTTTTTCGAGCATTTCGGCCGGAATAGCCCGAATTTCTTCGGAAATGTTGTCTTCCAAAGCTGGAATAGTTGCTGGCTTATTTCTGTAGACTTTAGACTTGACGTAGCCCCACAAAAAATAGTCTAAAGGCGTCAAATCGCATGATCTTGGTGGCCAACTTACCGGTCCATTTCTTGAGATGAATTGTTCTCCGAAGTTTTCCCTCAAAATGGCCATAGAATCGCGAGCTGTGTGGCATGTAGCGCCATCTTGTTGAAACCACATGTCAACCAAGTTCAGTTCTTCCATTTTTGGCAACAAAAAGTTTGTTAGCATCGAACGATAGCGATCGCCATTCACCGTAACGTTGCGTCCAACAGCATCTTTGAAAAAATACGGTCCAATGATTCCACCAGCGTACAAACCACACCAAACAGTGCATTTTTCGGGATGCATGGGCAGTTCTTGAACGGCTTCTGGTTGCTCTTCACTCCAAATGCGGCAATTTTGCTTATTTACGAAGCCATTCAACCAGAAATGAGCCTCATCGCTGAACAAAATTTGTCGATAAAAAAGCGGATTTTCTGCCAACTGATTTTGGTAATAAAATTCAATGATTTGCAAGCGTTGCTCGTTAGTAAGTCTATTCATGATGAAATGTCAAAGCATACTGAGCATCTTTCTCTTTGACACCATGTCTGAAATCCCACGTGATCTGTCAAATACTAATGCATGAAAATCCTAACCTCAAAAAAATCACCCGTTACTATATAGAAAATGCTAAAAATTACCTAAATTGTAACATATCCTTACATTGCCTCGCGTACTTATTTTGCATGAATAGAAAATATTTTAGTCAAACAATTAATGTCAGAAACAAAAATTCAATCTAGTAAGGAAATTTTGTTTTTGCTCCGATTTTTGCAGGAATTTAGTCCTGAATCGATTTTTGGAAGTCCGAACACTGTTCTTTACATTTGTACTGTTTTATAAACCTTAAACCGCAGTGTGGACAGCAATAGTTAGTGAGGTGGTTAAGTTCGATTTGAGATGGTTAACTTTTTGGTGGGGACATGGTATAAGAGTGGCCCTACTATAATCTAAAACGCACATCTGCGCTCCTCAGCTTCCTTACAAGGACTGCTGTTGGCTTACATGACGCATCGGACCAATGTTGTAGTTGCAAGATCATGGAATAAGGTTACACACGCTTGGCAGAGATCTCTTCTTCCTCTTCTTCCTTTTTAGTACTACAACTGTTTGCCGGCTTGGGCCTAGACCAAAAAGCTTTCCAATTACCTCTCTTCTGTGCGAATTTGTGCCAGTTGCTCATCCCGTGTGCGGACAGGTCCTTTCAGCACAGTCACTGTATTTTTATGCGCTTAACTATGTCCATGTCGTTAAAATGCGAATACAGTTCGTCATTCCATCTTCTCCGATATCCGTTGTCCACGTGAACAGGGCCATAGATCTTGCGTGGAATAGCTCTCTCGAAAGCACCCAAAACCTTCTCATCATTATTTGACACTTTCCACGTTTCTGCGCCATATAGAGGAACGTGAATGACGAGACAGACGAAGTCCTTCACTACTTTAAAGTCATAGCAGCCAACAGTGTCGTGCTAACACGTGGACTCTTTACATGTTGCCAGGAGGGCCTTGTCCATGCTAATGCTAATGATTTTTGTAATCGACATACTTCTACGTTCCTGAAAAGTGTTTCTTGACGAAAACGGACTATAATCAAATAATTGATGCCCTGACTCTAGAAATTTATAATAATAGATTGGCGCTTACACAATGTGTATGCTAGTGCTTGGCCGAGCTTCTCCTCCGAGTTGTGGAGTGCGCCTTGTTGTTGTCACACAAATGGCAGCGACCTACAGTTTTATGCCGACTCCGAACGACGATTGTATTTTTATGAGAAGCTCAGAGGTTTGCCATTGCCCACCAAGGGCGACCGCTATTAGAAAAAAACTGTAGACTCTAGAAATTTAATAAATTGTCACTTTTACAACTGATTTTAAATCTTATTTAAGTCACATCGAAATGAACTTTTGTTTAATATTGTACTATGTATATAAAAATTATAAAAAGGATACAACACCGCCCATGCATCTAACGCACTTTTACGTACTATAGATTGCCAATGCTTTTCCAATGGCTGCGAATACCAGTGTTGGGTTTGCTTAATCATATACGAAAATTAACAGATATTCGTAATGGCCTCAATGGTGATAACCGAATATTGCAAACGACTTCAACGTTGCCTGCAGAAGGATGCGATACCATACCGCCGCACTGATATGATTATAATTTTTTGATCCTTTCGTAATGGCTGACACAGCGTAAACTTTAATTAGAGGGTCACTGCTGCAGGCAAACAACGGCAACAACAACAGCAAGGGTGCTACCTCGAAGAGTTGGTACAGGTAATTGAGATGAGATAAAGTGAATCAAAATTAAATTTGGGCGAATGCGATTATTAACTCTTTTATTGTGTCAGTTACTGCCATGTGCCCACGGTCATACACATTTTTGTAAATCTTTTAAATTTCCATACTATCATTAAATTGTATGCCCGAAAAGTCATGAAAAACAAATTCAAATCGTTTTATATATGTACATACATACATATCTACGTATGAATGTAAACGTAATATGCAATTTATTTGATTCTCGTTGCATATTTAATGCAGCGCAAGCTTAAATTTAATACTTGTATGTAGATACATGTGCGTTCAACCCAATAGGGATCCGAGTATGCCACCAGGACCTCCTAACAATCCACCACCTTGTGTACCAAGTGCTGGCGGTTGTGTTGGAGACTGTCCACCAAGTCCACCCAATACACCACCCAATAGATTGCCAACTAGTGGGAGACCATTCAAGTTTAGCAGGCAACTAAAAAAGACATTAAATAGATATAAAAATTAGCCACAAATGTACTGCAACGATTATCGCTTTTTATAGTTAATACAAATTAATATTTAGAGGCGGTTTCACAGTGGCAAGTTAACTCACGTTGAAAATTAATGGCCGAACATGAGTTAGCTCGCAGTGCCAGAACGCCTCTTATGCCGGATTTCCATTTGATATTGAATTGACAAAGATTTTAATGACGAAGCCTGGCATTAAATAACCTTTACTTCGGCAAGTAACAGTCTGTCCGTGTCCATGCCATTTTTAATTTTTTTGCAATTATTGTCATTTTAAAACAAGTGGAAACTCGGTATTAGACAACTATTATTTCGATTCCAAACTTTTCGATATTTTTTTTTTTCGATTTCTACAACATTTTTATCAACTATTCAAGTATTATTAATCGAATAAAATATTTTATAAACAATGTGAAACAACTGGTGATTTTTTTATAACGAAAAATAACACGATAAAGATCTGATACAACCAAAATTAAAGATAAATTGTGATTGTAAAAGTAGTATTCAGCAAATTACGACTTGCAAAGATTTGAACAAGCCACCAAATACAGTCATATTTTACTTACCGTAGATCGAGACGTAGCAATTCTTGACAATCCCATTGGCGTATGCACTGTGAAATAAAAATGTATTAAAAATGATCGAATTTAATTTCTATTAAAAGATGCAGGCCTTTGTTACAAACTGTACGGTTGTGAATAAAGAGCGTTTTTACGGTATACAAGTTAGGTAAGTATATAAAATGATGATCACAAATTCGTATAAATATTTGAAGCGAAATGTTAAATATGAGACTACACTAATAGATTTTGCCTGCATAATTTGTTGGCTACAGCAGGCTCCTTGTGGCCAATAACTTTTGGGTATTACAACATTCGAATAAGGAGTATATGAACCCTGTTACAAACTCTTAGCACTCGAAAAAATAGATCCTTTGTCCAAAGGACTATAAAGCAAAATTTGCTATCTTAAGGATGGCTACATCCTTTGATCCTTGATACTGTCTAAAGTGGGATTGAATTAATGCACGCCCAGTGTCAGATACTTTATAACGCACTACTTCCCTAATGATATTGAAAACTCTACTACACTGCATAGTACACCATGAGTCTGTATTTTATTTGTTGACTTATTAAAACTTACCGCCTTCAATTCATCGGTGGGCTCGGGACAGGTGCGCCTAGTAGTAGGCGGCAAGCCATCGGTTCTTTCAGTACTGGTTGTTGGTTTTATCCCAGGTATGCCAGGTATGCTAGGTATGCTAGGTATGCTAGGTATGCTAGGTATGCTTGGTATGCTTGGTATGCCAGGGGTACCCCATGGTAATTGTGGCTAAAGAAAGTAAACTTCTTCGTAAATGCATCTAAAGTTTTAAACGAATACTTACATTTTTTGCTATGACGAATGTCTAAAAAGAAATATTAATTCAATTGTGACATTTGATTATTTATAATTTCCAGTAAGCAAACAAAATTTCTTACCACGGCAACCAACATCAGTATATAAACTCGGAAAACTGAACGCACCATTTTCACTGAATAGATCTTTGTTCTGTTGAGCGTTGAAAATGATTCTGGTGAAGCTCGCTGTTCTGGTTTATATACCTATGTCTGTTAGTCTTTCGATATTTTTCGATACATTCCCTATTATGTGCATACACCTGTTGATCTTTAAGCCCACAAAAAAAGAATATTTTATGTACACAAGATATCTACTTTTATTTTACGTATCACTGGCGCCGCAAGAGCAGCTGTTTGCGGGACTGACCTACAGCAAAAAATCGTAAAGCTTTTATTTAAGCAATATGTAAACGAAATGAGGTCAAAAACTACGTCTAAAAATCTAAAAAATTGTTTTAGTGTGTAAAACACAATACTAAGCCCAGATTGTAGTTAATTCAGGGTTTTCGTTTTTTTTTTTGCCAATTGGAACCACATTTTCACGATGGTGACATAAATTCTTTTTAGAGAAGTATGAATGCAAATAAATACAATTGAAAATAACCTTCACACATAAATGTGTACATATGTATGTAGTAGGCAGAGCTGGGTCGTAATGATTCCTTTAGGAATTAAATTACTCCCAATTACAGATTACAAGGAATTGTAATTAGGAATCAATTCCTTCAGTCCACAGCAAAGGAATCGATTACTTTTTCAATTCCTTGAAGTAATTTCAAATGGAATTGTTTTTTTCTTTAATTCCATTACAAGGAATTTCATATTGTAATTGGAATAAATTACGTGCTAGTAATGTAATTTTTTTTTCCAATTCCTTTGAAAGGAATTGAAAATGTAATTGATTTTTTTTTCAATTCCATTACCTGGAATTGCAAGAGTACTTTAGTTTTTCCAATTACTCAAAGGAATTGTAAAAGTAATCGAGAAACTGAAAGTTCATTCACGAATATACAATGTGGAATTTTTGTTGTGGTCAAAGATTAAAATCGAAAGCACACATTGGACATCTTCTATGTATATCTATATATATATAAAAATGTTGTGTTCGTATGTCACGGTCATCAAAACCCGAGAACGGCTGAACCGATTTGAATAATATTTTTTTTTATTATTCGGTATAATACCAGAACCAATGATATCGCAAAAATTTGGTGGGTTGCCACCTATTTTAAAATTTAATTAATTTAAAATCAATGAATTATTACAATATGGGTATTAAGTTAAAGAGGTTTAAGAAAGATAACTGCCGGAAGTATTTTTGACGGGGGTGGCCTCCTATTTGAAAATTTAAATTCAGTCAAATTGTTAAAAAAAATGAAATATTGCCATGTGGGTGTCAAACTAAAGTTTTAAGAAGGCTTACTGCCGAAAATATGTTTGAGGAGGGTTGCCATCTGTTTGAAAATTTAACTAAATTACATTGATAAAATAAATAAAATATTACAATATGGGTATCAAATTAAAAAGGTTTGAGAAAGATAACTGTTGGAAATATTTTTGAGGGGGCTGCCACCTATTTGGAAATTGTAACTCAGTTAAATTGATAAAGTAAATGCAATGTTGGCATGTGGGTGTCAAATTAAAGAGTTTTAAAAAGGCTTACAGTCTACCATGAACACTTCCAGAAATATGCAATATGAAAAGTTCGGTTTATATGGGAGGTGCCACACGCCATTCTCCAACCATGCAAATTTTTCTCCATGAGTATGGAATTGGTCTTATATATGTATATAGATATCACCATACCCAGTTCTAGTCCTCTACCACAAATATATGCAGTTTGAAAAATTCGGTTTGTATGGGAGGTGCCACGCCCCCTTTCTATATCGAAACTTTTTAGCTATAACCATCCTTGGAAAGCCTGCAGTAGATTCCGAAATTTCAAAAAAATCGGTACGGCCTTTCTCGAGCTTTGCGAACAGAAAAAAAACGCCTTTCAAAATATATATTAGTATAGACTAGCCAAACTCTGCTTGTTTTGCGGGTTAAAACACTACTACCGATGAAAATCGATGGATAAATAAATGAGTTTGCAAGGGTTAAGTGAAAGTGCAATAATTTTTTGTATGAAATACTAGCAGGAAATTTAACAAAGCTATTGCAATTCAACAGTAAAAAATTTTTTTTTATAAATTTTTCGATTACTTTTTAAATTACTTTGAGGAATGGAATTGGAAAAAAAATCAATTACATTTTCAATTTCTTTCAAAGGAATTGGAAAAAAATTACATTTTCAATTCCTTTCAAAGGAATTGAAATAAAAGAAATTACATTACTAGCACGTAATTTATTCCAATTACAATATGAAATTCCTTGTAATGGAATTAAAGAAAAAAACAATTCCATTTGAAATTACTTCAAGGAATTGAAAAAGTAATCGATTCCTTTGCAGTGAACTAAAGGAATTGAATCCTAATTACAATTACTGAGGAATGTAATTGTAATTGTAATGTAATTGCATTTACCCAGCTCTGGTAGTAGGGTCCTTTTTTGCGACTATTGTTTTTTACACTCCTACTGGACTATTAGGCTAAATTCTAGAAATGGGTGATCAACTTCAAAGTTCAATATCTCAAGAAATGTGGATATTAGCGATTTCGTGTTGTAGAACTTTTTTGTAGAAAATTGAATGTCGTACAAGTTTGTCATTTATGTATATTTTTCTGTAGCTTGTTATTTTTGAGATCGCGACAAAAAAACAAACATTTCAGAAAAAATTGGGTTCAGTGAGCCGTACTACCTCGCTGGTAGGAGTTGGCATTACACCGCAATAAGCTTTTTTGTAGAGCATTCAATCCTGAAGAAGCCCCATCATTGACCAAGATTATACTATAAAATTCCTCTGAGCTGTAGACTTTTGAAGATAAAACTCAAAGTTTACGTGTATTTTATATGGGATACCTTTGCACGCCTTGGGCGCGTACTTAAAATTAATATTATGGGTTCAAATTTTCAGGGCATTTTTTTAGGTGTTTTCGACAAAATTTCGAAGTAGGAGTGAAAAAAACAATGGTCACAAAAAAAGCACCCTAGTATGTATGTAATTTATTAAAACTAAAAATTAACTTAAAATTTTTTTCGTTAATTTTTAAAATTTTCTTAGAATGCTGGCCCAAACTAAATATACTATATACATACTGTGCCAGAGAGTATGGCACATAATATTATTAAATAACGATCCCTTGGACGATCCTTGGGAAATGCCTTGGAGGATCCCGAATTTGGACAGCAATGCTCAAAATCAGCCACAAGGGGAGCATATTGGAGGTAGTTCGTTTGCACTCTAAGACGACGATATGAGTTCTTAGCTGCTCTGAGCTCCTCCTCCTTTCTTTAAAGTCTGTTAAAAAGGAGATCCCTATGTTTCTTATTTAATTTGCTCTTAAATTTAACGTATCGTTATAAGGCTTTAGGCCAAATTTTATCACAACCCGTATATTCGGATTTCAGGAACTAGGAACAATTCGCCAATTAACATGTCAACAATTTATACTTTTTATCAGCGCTCTGCACGCTTATTTGAATTGAATAACGTATATTTTATGCTTTAATAAGGATCTATTAAAATTGTTTAAACAATTTTCGCTATATTTGTGTTGTATCCTTAACCTTTTATAAAACGTTGTTTCTCCTGTTTAAATAGTAAAATTAAATTTAATTAACAAGTTCAAACAAAATTTTCTAATACAGATGCCAAACGAACGAGATTCAAAATATGTAAGTTTTATTTCACAAACATTTTTGAAAGGGGTTGCCACCTATTTAAAATGTCGAATTTAATTTTATTAACAAGATAAATTTACTATTACAGTGTGGGTGTCCAACGAAACAAGGTTATTTTCATTAATTTTCAACAGAATACGTACAGTGAAAATTCCAAAGTTCTGGGCCCTTTTGCACCAACGAATTATCATTAACATTTTAGCAGATTATCGAACTTGCGCAAAGTTTTGTGTTTCACCCACATGATAAGGAAAAGTCACTCAAATGAGTATTGATAAGTAAAATATCACTCAAAATCATAGATAAGCGTTTCGCCAAAATTTGAAATGCTTAGCGAAAAGGCTTTAGCGAATAATTGATAAGTTATGCAAATTATCAAAATTTATTAGCATTTCGTTGCACCAAAAATTTGTATTTATCACTTATCATCATTCATTTTGCTAACTTTAGCATTATTTTGCTAAAAGCAATTTTACCTATCATACAAGTGATAAGTTACATTTATTCAGTCTGAATTTATTTATTTATTTTTTGTAAAAGGATAATACAATTATACCTTAACAATCTAAAAATTAAGCTCTAACACGTGATTCGACAAAATATTGACACAATAAATGCTTCGAGAGGAGGAAAATCTGCAAGTAATAAAAGGCGTGTCATAAAAGAAAAAATCAGCTACAGTTTAGACTTTGATGTAGTAGAAAAATTTCGGCTATCTCGTAGCCAAATTGAAGAAATTTTATTAAAAATTGGAGCGGATCTACAATATAACAGTGGGTGTAATAATGGCTTAAGGCCGCTACAGCAATTATTATCGACTCTGCACTAATTAGGTAATGGTAATGGGTTCACAAATTAGCGGTATGTACAATAATCCATCGAGTGGCAAATGCCCTGATCAAGAAATTGATGGATGAAACTATTTGTTGGCGGGAATTTACGAAAAATATTGCCACACAATTTATCAACATTGGTGATGGAACTATGATTTGTTTACCGGTACGGAAATAATTTAATTAATGCAATGTTTTTGTTACTGAATTATTTTGGAAAGATCCAAATAAATAATCCTTAATTCAGAAAAATTTAGTTATTTATGTAAACAAATATAGTTAAGATGGACTTACTTTTTTCCTTAATAATTTTTAAGGCAGCCAATTTATTGGCTTTGCTTTGGCGCGCGACATAGTAAAAAAATGATAAATTGAAAATCTTTATCAAATCGCACATGGGTTTGCTAAGCTTTCGTTTTCCATTGAGAAACGGTAATCATTTTAGCTAAGCACATTATTGGAAAAGTTCTCTATTTGAAAAGCAAAAGAAATTGGCTGTTTATAATAAGTAAAAAGTGCAACACTTATCAACTTTACTTTTCAATAAAAAGGCTTATCCAAAAGTTTTAAAGTGATAAAAGATAAGTCGTTGGTGCAATTGGGCCCTGGTCACTATAACCTATAGTCCCCATACAACTGATTGTTCAGATTAGGTATGTGTGATATTCATCGATACTCGATGTTATAGATAATAAGACGTAAAATAGCGATGTTTTATAATCGATTGCGGACTATGTAGAACATCGACACGTCGATGATTCGAGATATTCACTGTTCATACATACATACATACATACGTATGTAGTTACAACTTTTGCATTTCAGGTGACGATATACCTGAACAAGGTACATTAAAAACAGGTAGAAGCCAATTTGACGTCAAACTTACAAACGTCAAAGCTTTCGGGAGAGTAAAAATTAGAATGAGCACACGAAATGAAAAATAAAAAATAACATTTCACTGGCTGACGTTTTTAAGTAAATTTGAAGTTTATTTTTATTTATTTATTTGTTTAATGTAAATTGGTTTATCGTTTACTAGATCGCTCTCATCCGCTTCGCTGCTACATTAGGTGTAATTTATTTTAATTAAACTCAACAAAATTAAATTTTGCGAAAATCAGGAGACTTAAAATTTTTTAAATGTCTTCAAATTATTTTTAAACTAAAACTATCTTAAATTTCTCTCTTGTGATACTTGTAAAGCCATTTAAAAATCGTTTCGATTGATACTCATACTGTAATAATTCATTGAAATGATTGCAAATTTTGAATTTTATTTCTTAAACCGTTAATTCATATAATATAAGTTGGATTTGAATTTTCAAACATGGACTCCACATGGACTGCTATATATATGTTGCTTAGAAATAAAGCCTTTTCAAGACTCTATCGATTAAAACCTAGATTGTATAACTCATTAAACTTATAATATAAATGAATTCGAATTTAGATTTAACACGGGTAAACTCGACTTTTAAAACAGGTGGCAACCCTTTTCGACATATTTTCCTACTAAAACCCTATTAAATCCCTCCTACCTGACGTCCATATTTTGATACATATTTCAATTATCAAATTCCTTTAGCTCAAGAAGAATTTGATTTTTCAAACAGGTGGTAACTCTCCTACATGTAGTTAAGAACTAAAACCCTTATCAAAAACCTTTCGATTGATGCCCATATTGTAGTAATTCATTTACATTAAATGAATTTAATTTTTAAACGGGTTGCAACGCTTGTAAAACGCCTCAGTAATATTTTAAAGGTTCACTCTGAAGGTTTCTTAGCAATCTTTCATTTAACACCCATATATTCATATTTCAGATAGCTTGCTAATAATTAATTTAAATTTGGATTTTCGAACAGGTGGCAACCCTTTTCAAAATACTTTCAAACTACATCATTTAAAGCCTCTTGCCATCCATTCTTTAATATAATTTTAAAATAAATAATTCCCTTAATTCAAGTCATATTTGATTTTTTAAACAGGTGGCAGCTCTTCTCCATGAGTATGGAACGGAGCTGTAAAACTGTGAATTCTGTTAACTTCAGCATTCTCAGTTTTTCATTCAGGTATTTATCACCTTGCTGTGTGAAATTAATTTTTTTTTGAATGATTGTAGATTGAAAAAATATAAGCCTCACTACCAGACAAAAGTAAAAAGAATGAAATCCTACTTGTAAATATTTCATTGGGCACGTTCAGAAGGCGCAACAGCTCAGTAACTGTTGCGATTGCACCTTTTGTACGCGTTGTTTTGCACTTCTGATCAACTGAACAGTTGCGTGTAGGGCGTACCGACAACATTGAGGGAACAGGTTAATTCTGCCTGGTCGTGGTCATCGATAGTCACAACCATCCATAGTATCGATACTATCGAAAATGTCGAGACTATCGATAGTTTTGATTAAAAAGTCGAAAAATTAAACATAACGACTTTTATTGAAAATGAGATCAGAATTGCTAAAATATGTCTATATTTTTGTTAATGTACAAAAGTTTATCAGCGATTTTTGTTTTCAAGCCGCTCTTAAATATGCATGTTACTGAATAATGTCGATGTTTTCGATAGTCAAAAACCATCGATACTATCGATAGTTTTCCAGCTCTAATAGTAATAGGTTGCGCTGAAGCGGAATCAAGAACATTTGAATACCGATAAGAGCAATAACGACTTATAAATTCTTTCAATATTATGAAAAATCAAAAGAAAGTATTTGGCTGACAAATATCACATATATTTGGTTTTAGTTAGCCAATTACTTCTCATTCCAACTGGCGAAACTAAAATCTTTTCAGATTGAAATAATTTTATCGGAATCGAAATTCAGAACAGGACTGATTGACGAATAACTGCGAAGATTACCAAAAAAAAACGTTTTTCGAAAAAGTTTCGTAAACGCTTCTTTGGAAAAAGCGGGTATTGTTTCCGTGTTCATCGAGCCAAAATTAGTTTGGAAAGCATTTTTTTCTAAGGTTAACGATTGATAAATATTCTTGTAAGTACAAAAACTTTTCGCGAAAATTTTTTAATGTAGGCAAAATTTGTTTAATAATTGGTTTGTGGTAACCATAAGCCAATAAACATAGTTGTGTCAAAATTCAAAATATTATTACTGTTTATTTTCTAATGGAAACAAAATAGAAATCTGGAGCTTGTTGTAGAAACTTGGTTTTCTCATGGCCTCAACTCGTGCATCATCTAGACGCTCTTTAAGCACAGACTCACGAATGCTTATCGGACTCGTTGCGGATTTGGTAACAAATTTACTACATGTGTATATGTTTATATGTACATATGTATTATTTAGTTTTCGATATTTTTGTATACAGGAAACGGTAATTGGGTTTCTACTAGCAGGCATTGGAGAGGCATCTGGTTCACATCAATTAGAAAAAAATTTCATGGTTGTTACGCATTACACGCCGATGCAAGATATTGAAATATTTTTTGCAAGTTTATGCACTCGAAAAAATATAGGAGTTATTTTCGTGGCAAGTGATTTAAAAATGATTCTGATCCAGGCTATATCCCGGGTGGCCAAAACAATGCCAATTATTTTGGAAATTCCTACAAAAAACACAATCGTGCAATCTATTGGGCTTAAGAAGCAAAATTTAAAAAGAATGGAAATAAAAAAATCGTATAAATAAATTATGATATTATTAGATGTTTCGTGTATTGGGAACGATTTGTGTTATCCCGTGAGCCCACGCCAAACCAATTCTTATCCATACTAAATTTGACAAAAGACGACGAAAATACACGGGATATAAAAAATAAAAACTATTTCAGTACAAAATTTTCAGTATAGAGTATAGTTTCACTAATGGCGCCATGAGTTTCATCGACCTTTTCGGCTATATCATTGCCAAATATGTTTGCAAACATTTCGTGAAAATACGATTAAAAATTAAGTACATGCTTTGCGATGAATTGAATTTATAGAAGCAAAAGTAGATATTGAAAAAAGATTTGCCGATTTGAAATTATTTAAATGTACGTTTGCATACTTCATAAACTCTTTTTTATGTAACATAATTGAGGATGAATTTACAATGGCTGCGTTTCTTTATACATTCCGGATAATCCCATTTCACAGCCGGAATAAACAGAATGCGTTTGAAATATACGTTAACATATCATCAGGAACATTCTAAAGAATATGTAAACACAAAAGTTTATTCCAAACGTTCAGAATGAATAAAGAAATGCAGCCAATATTCGAAATACTCCTTTTTAAGAAAAGCGAAGAAGAGTATAGTATATTTTTAGAACGAATGGAAAAGGATTGAGCCAAGAGCTTGTGTGAGAAAATCCAATTTTTGGCAGCCAATGTCAATTACGCGGTGTTGTTTTGCGTGAATGACGATACGCGGTTTTGTACTTTAAACGACGATCTGTATAAATTCGGGCCGCGGCCCAGAATAAGCACACCCCAAGCAATGGAACAGTACCTCGAAATGTGGTGATTTTTAGCTTTGATAACCAAAAATAACGAAGTGAAACGAAAATATTCCCAGATACATGTTATCATTAGTTAGACTCTTTTATTGCATTTTTAGTAAACACATATGTATGTTTGTTCTTTTTTGATTTTTTAAATTAGATAGATTAAGTAAGTATGTAGTATATAAGTGAATGTTTGTTGGTATACATATATGTATACATAAGTACGGCTATAATTACATATACCACAGCTGGGCAATTATGATTACGATTACATTTCAATTACGATTGCTGTAATAGTAATATTTAAAATATATATGATTACGATTATCTTAATTGCAATCATAAATTTCACCATTACTTGTATATTTAATAATTGTAATCATAAAAATTCGAGGAATACGATTATTGTAAATGAGCGAAATTTTCGCCAAAAATTATGTAAAATTGAGTTAAGGTCGAAGTAAAACTGTTAATCAAAATCAATGTTTATTGAAAACATTGCGACCCGGCGCAGGTACCAAATATCGTCAACTTTCAACTTTCTATAAACTACCTAAACCTACGTTATTGTAAGTATTAACTTGGAGTAAATAAGCGTCCTCAATTATTGAAATATCGAAACGGGAAGAGGGTGTAATTTAAGTCCGATTTGAATAATTTTTAAGTGCACGGAGTTTGGTAGAAAATGATAAATACGTAATTTGTGGTCATAAGTGGGCGGCGTCACGCCCAGGATGCAAAAACTAACAGTAATCTAATTGTATGCTAAGTGTTTGCTCAATAGTCGATTTCGAGTTAATTAGCTTCAGTAGTTACTGATTTATCGCAACTTTCGTGTTTCAGTAAATTACCGCTATATGGGTGGTGGGCGTGGTTATTGTCCGATTTCAAATATTTTCAACTGCTTTCATAGCTGGGCCCTAAGCACATGATTACGATTACAGTAATCGTAATGGTTAAATTTTATGAACTACACTTTAAGTATTTGCAATCAAGCATTTGATAATTACAGTAATCTCAATCCTAACTAAACAAAATGTAATCGTTATCCTAAGTGCCCAGCACTGCCTTATATCGAGAGACTTTTAGGAAATAAATAAAATAATGTAAATAATCTTCTAAAGGTTATGTTTATGTTGATTGGTGTTGTCCCCGCCATTTCTTCTTCTTGTTTCATTCTTGCTCTGATCTACTTTCTATTCTTCATCTTCCGCTTTATCTTCGGCATTTATTACCTCATCCAGCGAAGCTATATCACTCTCTGGGAGTCGTAAAGCATTAATTAATGCACTGGTGTCCTTTTGATCCTTGATCCCATCCGCTTGATCCTTAACGATATTGCTTGTTTCTGGGTTGGTCACCTATAAATAGCAAAATGAAAATATTTATAATTTAATTGGAGTATTCGTACGAACTGGAAAAGATCTCGGGAATCTCGAAATTATCGAATCTTTTATATACATATATGTATATGTTTGTATAAATGTAAGTATATGTTGGATACATTACAATTTTTGCAAGTATGGTTTAAGATACTCTACTTTAAATTTCACTAACCGCTGCTTTTTGATCCAGTTGTTCTAGTTCATGAAATGCCTCAGCCAAGCCTGGATGAATCTCGCTTAGCGGCTGATTACCTTCGCGAATATAGACCGGTATATGTCCAGGACGTGGCGGTAACTCTTGATAAGGAGCAGCATCTGGAAATAATAAAAAATTCATTTTTAATTCCTCCATTTAGCCTACGCTTCGCTGCACTGAATCTTAAATCTTAGGAAATGCTGTGTTGTTAAAAATTTTATCAGTTGTTCCAGGACTCCTGGGGCAACCCGGGCTTGTACAAATATTTTCCTTTTTTTAAAGGAGGATGGATCTACCTAAATGTCCAAATGTAAACTACAAACAATTTTTATACCCGAGCCCCCATAAATGATCTGAATGAAAAGAGAAGTCGACCACACCGGAACATCGAAATTTGTCGGAAATCAGAATTTTCCGAACAAAGACGAAAGTCTTTCAATATCACTTAACAAATTCGGAACGATTCCCCACCGAATTTTTCGGAAATCAGCCTTTTCTGAACAAAGTTGAAAGTCTTTCGTTCTGGCTAAACGAATTCGCAACTGTTTCGTAAAGAAGAAGAGGTAAACAAATTTCGAATGCATTGAAATGGAAAACGCAAAAGGAAGTAAAGTGAAATTAAAATAAAGTGAAATTAAAGTAAAACCCCTAAAAGACAAGCAGAAACATTTTTTAATTCTATTTTAAATTGAGAAATTGAAGATCGTACTGAAAACGTAAAAAAATATTAAGAAGCCATTAATCGTGGAAACCAAGTTATATTTTTTACGCAATTGGAGCCACAACTTCCGTCATCTATGGACTCCACTGCTGGAACTACCGAACAGCTGGCATGTGAACTTATGTTTTTAATAAAAGAGATACAGCGACAGTTAAGAAGTCTCAAAATTTAAATTTAATTGGCTATAAAATCGTATATACATATGTATCTGTAAAATCTTTCCATCGTTATTTGTTTAGATAATCAAAATTTGTTAGAAATGCTAGTTAATCAAAATAAGGAATAAATTTCGCCACTTAATCAGATTTTAGATTCATTGAAGAAAAAAAATCACAGAATTTGTTATTTTTTTTAAATTTTTGCACTGTTAAAGTTAAATTTTTTTAAATTTTTTAATAAAAAAAAAAACAAAAAATTTAAATTGCTTCGTAAGATGTACGTGATTAAGTGGAACCACTTTTTTGTAGCTGGATAACGGTAAATTGCAAATATGTATATCGAAAACTTATCCATAAAAAAACTTAACTCGATTTTCGAAATCAGCGAGAAATTCTTCATAGAAATTGCGTAGTGTGGCATTCGGTGTGCATTTGTGCTGTAAATCTGTGTAATTAATTCACGGTGGAGTTTTAAAAAAGTCATATAAATTTTCGTAAAAATTATAAAAGCCATATTACGATTCTTCTTCTTCTTGTTTGGCGCCGTAACCATCTAAGCGATTGTGGCCGAGTTCGACAAGGCACGCCAGTCGTTTCTCTTCTGTGCCAACTGACACCAATTTGAAACGCCAAGTGAAGCCAAGTCCTTCTCCACCTGATCTTTCCATCGCAGTGGGGGCCTCCCTCTTCCTCTGTTACCACCAGCGGGTTCCGAGTTGAATACTTTCAGAGCTGGAGTATCGGTGTCCATTCGAACGACATGACCAAGCCAGCGGAGCCGCTGTATTTTAATTCGCTGCATTATGTCCATGTCGTTGTAAAGCTCATACAGCTCATCGTTTGCGGTAATCGCCGTCACCAACGCGTAAAAGCCCGTAACTCTTCCGCAAAATCTTTCTCTCGAACACTCCAAAAGCCGCTTCATCATATGTTGTCATTGTCCATGCTTCTGCGCCATATATCAGCACGGGCGCGATGAGTTGCCTATTCAGTTCAAAGTAGCACTTATTGGCAAGAGTGATTCGGAGTTGGGTTTCCATGCTGACATTATTATCGGTGTTAATGCTGGTACCCAAGTAAACGAAATTCTGTACTTTCTCGGAATTATATCTGTCAACAGCGATGTGGGTGCCAAAGCGCGAATGTGCTGACTGTTTGTTTGATGACAGGAGGTATTTCGTCTTGTCCTGGTTTACCACCAGAACCATTCGCAGTGCTTTATTATTCAACTTGGAAAAGCCAGAACAGACTTCGCGGTCGATATCATCGGCATACACCAGCACTTGCACGCTCTTATAAAATATTGTTCCAGAGCGGTTAAGTTGTGAAGCTCTTATTATCTTCTCCAACATCAGTGGCCCTGTCTGAAACCCTGTTTGGTGGCGAACGGCTCGGATAGGTCTTTTGAAATTCTAACGGAGCTGGTGGTATTGCTCAACGTCATTTTACACAGCCGTATCAGTTTGACGGGGGTGCCAAATTCGAGACATAGAGGTATACAGGCAACTCCTTTTTGTGCTGTCGAAAGCGGCTTTAAAGCCGACAAACAGATGGTGGGTGTCGATCCTTTTCTCGCGGGTCTTTTCCAAGATTTGGCGTATTCTGAATACCTGATTTATGGTGGATTTGCCAGGACTAAAGCCACACATGTGAGGCCCAATCAGTTCGTTGACGGTGGGCTTCAGTATTTCACTCAATCTATATATATAAATGTGAATGTCTGTTTGTTTATTACTTTATAACTTTTAATGTTAAAAATCACCGGCTCCCGCCTGAAAGGATCGTTTTGACCCATATTTTAAGAAACTCCGCAAAAAGCAAATTTGGAAGGTCGTTAGAGGATTGCCACAAACATAAAAGTCTCTCGTATTTGTCAATGTTATTGTGGCTTGTTAACATTTTATTTTTTTAATATTTTTATTGAGCTTTGTACCACGATTGTTTATTAGGAAAAATTGAAAAAATGAATGAATGAAATGAATTAGCAACAAGAGTTTACGGGATGTACATAGCTCAGTGGT
>NW_023458564.1:33483268-33508381 GCF_013731165.1 Rhagoletis pomonella
CCTAATAAACAATCGTGGTACAAAGCTCAATAAAAATATTAAAAAAATAAAAGTCTCTCTTTAATTAAAATAAAAAATCTATGCCAAGAAGGAATAACAGCCAAACTCAATTTTAATTTTTTTTTTATAAAAAAAAATTAAGGTTTTTTGTTGATTTTTTATTTTAATTTTTTAGAAACTTTTTCGTTGGTGGCATGACGCATTTGCCTGAGAACACCCCTATTTTCAACTTTAGTTAGCAACTTTACACTCTAAGCTAGAAATTATTCCTTTTTTCGGCTTTCAGTCTAAGGATGAAAAGTAAAAATTCTGCAAAGGTAATGCGCATCGCGCAAAATCTTGCTACATACGTTAAAGTTGGATTGACCGTAAGCATATATGAGTGTTTTATTTAACTTTAAGCAAAAGTGAGTAATGTGTGTAGAATACGCTATGAATAGTTTAATACCTAAGCACATACGCGTATATGTACATACATGTGTCCATATTTGTATACAAATACAATAGCTGCTATGTATATTTGTTCACATCTGTATGTTCGCATAATTCTTCCGATGCTTCTAGTAATTGTTCTTATATCCACACACAGAGGTAAAACGAAAATTGATTGGCATCTTATTTGAGTAAATTAATAATTACGGAACTTTGACTTCTATTGGAAATATTGATGAATTGGATGTGTACACACTCGTGGGTAAACACATACACTACATCACACACTGTCTTCAAAAGAGACACAACTCAAAATTTGACATTTTTGAGATTATGCGCTAAAAATGTACACAGAGCTTTTATTTACCTTTCAGCAAAAGCTGGAGCAAATTTTTGTTATATTTTTTTTAAGGAAACCTAAGGTAAAGTGGCCCTTGCCCATGTGATTATCATGTGCTAAGAAATAGTTTTTCGCTTTTTCTAACAAACGTATTATTTTGAGTTGTGACTCTTTTGCAGACGGTGTGTGATATGTATGTGGTTGCATCATTTGCTGCTTGATTACCTGTTTGGCTGCCTTAGTACATACAATACAAAGCTAAACACGCCGCTCAGGGTATTAAGTTGTAGCTAACCGATTATTTACAATCAGTTAAACATTTGTGTACAATAGCGATTCTTTTAATAAATTACAACGTCATTCTAAACAGTGGCTTTCCTCAATTGCCAGCGCATATAGTGGTATTTTGCCGATCTAGCCGGTCAAAAATATTTAAATATTTAGTTTTTACTAGCAACTACCCGTCGTGCTTCACTGTATTTTTGTGCTCTGTTTGATACCCGTATTGTAATATTTCTATCGATTTAATTTGATAAAATTTTTTTAAATAGGCGGCAACCCTTCTCAATAATATTTTTCGGCAGTAAACTTTCCTAAACCTCTTAAGTTTGATACCCATATTGCAATATTAAATGTATCTTTTCAATTAAATAGAATTAAAATTTTCAAACAGGTGGCAACCTTTAACAAAAACAAAAAAAATATTTTCGGCTGTAAGCCTTTTTAAATCTCTTTCTTTTGATAGCCATATTGCAATATTTACTTTATCTTATCAATTTACTGGAACTACAATTTTCAAAGAGGTGGCAACTCTCTAGTTTTTCCTTCTATATTTTGAGTTACCCATTCTCATAACATCCACAGTTTATTTTAGTTGAGTGAATGTAATAAACACCACTACAAATATGATCCATTATTAAAAATTGACACAAAATCACACACCTCCACTATGAATGGCCTTGCACACAGTATAGAAATTTTACCAACATTTTTTTCGAGTCGGACAAAAAACTTTTCAGTCAGAGCTTTGTTGATATCATTTATGTTAATAAAATAACTTTTTCCAGAAGTCCATGAATGAATTTTGTCCACCTAGCTCGTTCCACACGACATACTGTACGTCGCGTCTCAGATATCACATATAAATTTTGGTTAAGGCGTGTCGCAAGGTTCTCTATATTGACTTATAAAATTAAAATTAATTATTTTTTTTTTTCATCTAATACCCCAAATCGACACTACCAAAGTCGAAGATATTACATATAAATTTTGGTCCCGATTAAAGTTGGTTAAGACGTTTTCAAAGCGTAATCTGAAGTTTGACCCCTGTGCGACACGCCTTAACCAACTCCAATCAGTGCCAAAATTTGTATGTGATATCTTAAACTTTAGTTTTATGGATTTTGGGTATTAAATGAAAAAAATAATTCTAATAAATAATTCGATATTTGGTACTGGGTGAAAAAAAATTAAATTAAAAGTCATATATCGAACGCATTTATGGCCCAATTTGTCTGCTTTTTAAAATATACATATAATGGTTATGTAAGCAGAAAAATTTTTATGGTAACTCAAAATATAGAAGGAAAAAAACTAGAGAGTTGCCACCTGTTTGAAAATTGGAGTTCAAGTAAATTGATAAGATAAAGTAAATATTGCAATATGTTATGAGAATGGGTTTCGAATATTTTAAAAAATGAACACATTAGGGATGTTAATTTTTCAAATTTTCCTATCCCGGGATTTTCGGTATGTCGTTATCACAATCCCGGGATTAAGATGTTCATTACTTTTCCACAACTTAAATCGAAAAAATGTCGTCTATATTGTTTGAGGAGAGCTTCTCCTACCATAAAATAAATAATAAATAAATGCGTGTGAAACCTACTTTTTTATTTGAAGTGGCGTTTTTATTTTTTCTTTCTGACGTCAGGGTTTATTTTAAAGGGCTTTGTAGTTTCAAAGATATAATTATTTCCAAAAATTATTAAAACAATTCAATGGAATGTAGAATAAAAATATGGGTACCAAATGCAAGAGGAAATTTCTTTAGAATTAAAAAAACTAAAATTGTTTGGATCCATAAGGACGAATAGGTAATTTTTTAAGCTGATAAAGTTAGAAGGACGAAATTCGAGTATGTTATCGAGTCTTGTAAGTCCTTAGCACAAAATTTTTTCAAAAACGAAATTTCAAAGATAAAATTTTAAAAGGATATTTTAAATACTTACCAGTACTTCTGCACCAAAAACTTGAATCGCATTAAATTCTAATTTTTTCTGAGAATTTTTTAAATCATTTTTGAATTACTGACATCAGAGTGAAAAACTAAAAACGGATTTTTACTATATATTCCCAATACACATCCTTTTTTTTTTTGTTATTTTACAAAAGTAACATGTCACCTGGCTAGATTTTGAATATATCTTATCAGCTTCATTTGTGTTTATAAAAATATGTATTTTATACAGCTCACTGGAGTACAATTATTTGTTTTAATTTTTTATTTTTGAGCCTATTCATTATTTTACAAGTTGAGTATTTTTCAAAGAATGTCTAACAGTCGGTAAACGTGATGAAAATGTTCACCTCTATAGCCTTCTTAAGCAAAAATTTTAGCAGACTGCCATTTCTAAAACTGCTGGAATATATGTAAATAATCAAGTGCTTTATAAGTCGTCGAAAATCGCTCGTTTTTTAACGATTTTTTTTAACATCATTTATAAACTAGCAAATGCCTGGCTTGCTTCGCGACGCCTGATAAGAACTTTTGCGATGGCCGATACAAATATAGTGTTGAAACGCCAAACCGGTTTGTAATTTAAAAATTCTTAGTTTAGGTTAAAAGGACTGAAGAGCATAATAAAGGCGCTGAGATAGTATATGGTATGTGTACTAATCTCCTTCGATGCTATGAGTCTTATTTCCACCTGTGAGATATCTGCAAGTATTGCAAGGTTTGCCGAGACTGCGTGTTTCTTCTTCTACAATCCTGCTGTTCCACAGGATGAAAGAGTATTCCCGTTTAAACGGGGTCATTGATATTCCTACCGCGTTCTTTATAATTCGTAATACTTCTTCTTGATATACCGATGACCCGTTCATGTAAATACCTAGGATATCTGTGGCGCTTCTTTATATGCATACTTAACCTTAGAAAGGCAACAGGGGTCACCACCACTTGATACAAGCTTTACTAACTTTTTTTTACATTTGCTCTCCTTTGCTCTCATTCCGTTTATTTAGTAATTATAGTGAGATTTATTAGTCGCACACATCAATAAGTCGCGCTAAGTTTTACTTTTTTGTTGTAATGACACTACTGGGGTTATTAGTCACCCCAGTTGCAATTCACGTATCTTCTTTTTTTGTGATACTTAAATAAATCCCGTTTTTTTATTCCAAAATGGCTTCGCTTTCGGTAAGTCCACAATGAAATAATACAAGACTATAAATTCAACGAAAGGTGGTGTCGACACTTCGACTAAGTGATGCATTCCTATAGCTCGGCTATAGGTTCAAGACATTTACCGTTTCGCTACTTCTATGGTATGATTGATCAAGGTGGAATAAATTCTATGAAATATGCCCAATACTCCAATAAGCTATTTCCGAAGCAATTATTTAAAACTGTTCGCTTTACAATTGGCGGCACCATATATTAAGCGTCCTTTGACAAAGAATTTACCGCGAGAATTAGGAAGTATTATGCGGGATATTCTAGACTTGGACCAAGAATCCTCCTGAAATTAACCGCCAGAAAAATTATAGAAGCAAGCAAGATGTACGCAGGGCCCAAGGAGGCAATATAGAAAAGTTTAAACTTTATGCCAAAAACTGCACGTTGCCCACAAGCGCTGAAGACCGCAATAAAATTAGCCTTAACTGTGTTTAGTATAAAAAAATATATCTTAAAAGTATCGTAAGGAACTGAATGAATTTGTATATGTTTTTAAATAAAATAAATAAGTCATTTTATACTAAATACTTATGTTTAATCTTCTCAGTTTAACATTGTTTTATTTCAAATCAAAAGCCGTGGGGTGATGCATCACCCCTTTTGCTGTTTACGTAGACAATAAAAGTGTTGCCTTCCTAAGGTTAAAGCATGGGGCTTTATTAAGTCTCCTAAAATGTAAACTTGTAGAGGGGCATTTAAATAACGTGATTCCAGCGCCATCTATGTTTTGGGTCCCTTTTTATTTTGCAGAAGCGCTCCTTATAAAAAAAACAATACCGTTAAACCCGGTCGCACGATAACAATGGATTGTCTAAATATCTCGAGTCTAGCACCATCTGTCGGCAGAATTTTTTGCAAAAGTATATGTATAATATGATACAGAGCATCCGAGCTCGTTCGGGGTAAACAAATGAAAATATAAAACAGTAAAAAAGATTTTCAGTTTACCATAAATTTAAGGGGACAAATTATTTTTCTTATTTAATTTAAGGCCTCTTTACGAACAATATTTTTAATTTTTTGTTGCGGTGTAGAAGCATAAATACTATTCGGACATCTCACTCGTGGGCATTCGTCATTATTTGTCACATGCCAAAGCAAAGTCTCAGAGAATACGGAAGACTTTTAAATTAAAATGGAAGGTCTGTGGGAATAAATAGGACTCCTTACAGAAACACATCTCCTATTTTGTCGCATCCAGTAATAATTCTTCTTACAATTATATCGGTGATCATTTTCTTTGCCAAAAATCATTAAAACATCATTATTAAGGTTAGGTGGATCAAGGTAATAATTTTTAAATTCATATTCTCTGAACGTGGGCGGCATGCGTGGTGCTACGAGTTATTTCAAATTTTCATTCGTTTTTAATTTACAAAAGGACATTCCGTTTAGCTGTCTGTTCGTCATGGGTCCAAGGCTATGTTTCTCTGAATCTACTACATCTATTGGAGGTGCCATGGCCCCTTGTCAGATCTCATTTTCCTATACCCTATGTTATGTTCGAGGTTATTGTCTAGATGGCATCTTTGTAGGAAAAGTTTTGTTAAAAATAAATAGCGATGCATCGAAATTCTTTGTCATATTTTTCACAAATATTTATTATTTTATAGATGCAGGGCTTTTACCAAATTGAACGCTACACTCGTTGCTATTTACCAAGGGGTACTTAGTAATTATATCATGACAACTGTACCATTTACAACAAAAAGACTAATAAAAAAATGATCTAAAACACTTGCTTGCTTCTTAAAAAGTACACTTTTACGCATTAGGCGTAAACAAAAGTATACCACATTACTATGTCTTTAACATTTGCTCGAGTTCGAAGCTTCCATACTCGTAAAGTTTTTTCCATGGTTATATAGCATTCCGAATTTCAACAACCGCACAATTTCGCTAAACTCACAATAATTCGCACACAAGAACCAATCTGGAAAAATGGATGGTATATCGGAAATAAAACTATTTTCGGAGTTTCCCTAAATCTGTAAAAAGTCTTGAAAACTTCGAAAATCTCAAAACTTTTATTGAGAGGTAAATATTTAATAGAAATGAAAAAAACCAGTCTGGTTAGATAAAAAAAATCCGGTTTATAATCATGATTTCAAAAAAAAAAAACGGAAACCAGTTTGGGAAAATCGAGTCAATCAGCCTAGTACTTTGCGGGTATTTAGCCCAGTGTTGCCAAGTTTTGAATTTGAAAAAGCACTAAAATCCAAAAAATATCGCGTTTTTTTCTCGAAAAAGGCTCCAAATTTTTTGGAGTATTTAATGGACTTTGTATGCATGAAAAATTGTATTGTAAGGATGCCGATTCAAATTAATAAAAATCAATTTTTTATAAATTCAAATATGTTCGTTCAAGCGACGTTAAGATTCTTGCTCTTATTCTCTAATTTGCAGCTGTATCCAGCGTTGCCGTCACGCGTAGATAAAGCAAAATTGATTAATTTTTCCTAACTATTTAAATGTTATAATTTTCTTCGTTTTGCTTAATTTTTTCTACAATTCCTATCAAACGAAAGAAAAAACCTGAAATGAAGTTTCATTAACTATGTGGTAGTTTTAGGGCCGGTTGCTCAAAGCCTGGTTGACACTAATCTCCGGTTAAACATCGACGTTACTGACACCATGTTATATGCATGGAGCCGAAGCAGTCGATAACGATGTTAACCGAAGATTTGTGTCAACTAGGCTTTGAGAAACCGGCCCTAAATCTACACTGCAGACTCTTATTTATGATCTTGTGAACCAAAGGAACGTAAAGAACTTTTCTTTCCGAACGCTTGATTTTTCTATTTAATGTATCTTATTTGAGCGTATTATCTACTGGCGCACAGTGGGAAAAATATTTTTATGTCAAAATAGTTGTCTAAATACTCATCAAATCCCACCCGATTTTCATTATTCTCTTTATGCTGCTTTTTTGAATAGTCGTAAAAAATATAACAAATTTAGCCACAACTAAAGATCTGAACAGAGATTTCTGTCCCAGCAATGGCGACTTACCGAATGTAATTTTTACATGATCTCTCTCGCTTATGATTGTCATTGTCAAATGATTTTGTTTCGATTTTTGTGAAGTTTCTTAGAAAACTTACGATTTCTATAAGTTTTGCTCTCCCTTTTTTTAAGATTTACAGATTTGGTGTCTTCAAACTAAAAAGAAAAAAACCAAAAAAACGCACGAAGCACTAAACTCTAAAAGTTTCGCGTTTGAATAAAGAAAAGCACTAAATTTAGTGCGGAAAGCTCCAAGCTGGCAACAGTGATTTAGCCGTCAGTGTAAACTAGGGTGGTCCAAAATGAGTAAAGTCGGAATTTTAATGGATTGTTCTATCCTGGAAAAAATATACCAACCACTATTTGTTATTTTAAAATCAAGAAATGTTAAGAGGTCGCTCAAAGCTTTCCATATATTTTATATGGGAGAAAACAACTTTTCGTAGAAATGGTATAGAATTCTTGAAAATCAATATTGTTCAATCGGAAAACTTTGGTTCTCTTCCGGAGATTTCCAATAATAATACCAAATGTTTATCTAACCATGTTTTAATACTAAATACTTTTTGTTGGTCACCCCATTGCATTTTCTGGGGTTTTTGGCGGAAATAAACTACTGGGTATTATTATTGGAAATCTTCTGAAAAGAAACAGAGTTTTCCGACCGAAAAATCTTGATTTTCAAGAATTCTATACCATTTCCATGAAAGTGTTTTCAAAATAAAAAAATATGAGTATATTTTTTTGGTATAGAACATTCCTAGGGGGAGACTTCAGTTTTTCACATGCATTTTTGGACCACCCTACTGTACACATCTTTACATTTTATTGGTAAGCGGCATATGCTTTTATGAGGTGTAGAGTAGCTTAATCATTCACATTTTTTACAATCAGTGGCTATGATTGCAAGCAGTTTATTTAACTTTGACATAACTTCTTCTTTATTGTTTCTCGCTGATGTGTGCAGCTGTTTGTTCAGCTGTTTTAATGCTTTCTTTGTTTAATTAAGCATTTAACTGTTTGTCTGGTATTTGGTTAACTTAAGTTTATGTACATATATGTATAAAAACACACGAATTTACTTAAGTATGTACATACATACAAAAGTACATAATTTGTGCTTACCAACTTCCGCAAGGTGGCAGATGAGAGCCAAGATCAGCAGCACCAGCAAACCTGACACACTTTTCACGCTTATCCTCATATTAAGAGTATGACGTTTTTATTACCTCTAAATATAATTTTTTAAGTCGCTTTTTGCAATTTTTCTTATTAAATTTTATTTACGAGTATGTATGTTACTTATGTACCAACACTTCAATGGCTTCTTTACTTGGTGCTACTTGACTACATATGTATATATGTATGTATGTAGGTATGTACTCGTATATTTATGTTCACTTCTGTATCTGGACTTTTAAATTTATTCTCAACAATTAAGCTTAAACTGAGGATCGGCGCTGTACTGCTAGTGGCTTTTATAGTTTGTGAGCGCAGAATCTTTTCTCTATTACTTTTACGCTCCTTTGGAGCTTCTTTCAAACGTTTTTGAGCGTAAAAGTTAGTCATAGAAAAACATCTGCATTACTTGACTTACATTTTTTCTACACGATGATTAAGTTTGTACATATGTTTGTATATAAATAAGTATTTTGCGCTAATACAGCTTGCAAAAAGTTCTTCTTCATCCATTTGTAGTATGAGTCTTGAATTTTGCTGGAAAAAAAATTTAAAAACGTAAGAAAACGACCTACATAGGTAGAAATAAATAAAGGAAAACGATTAGCGCCAAACAATTTTCCAAATCAACATAAATAAAGCTATACGGAAAATATTATGACGGGCACTAAATAAGTCTCTAGACTAGCTCAGCATAAAATAAATTTTGCCGTTAAAAATGGTCTTGTGGTTCCTTAAAATGTTCTCCAGCATGATTTATCTATTTTGCATACTTTCAAACCAATTGGTGAAGCATTTTTCCCACAGTGAATTTAGTATTGGAGTGTAAAGGGGTATGGTCGTTATTCTGGGTACGCAGTGCAGTTGCACGGCTATACTCAATCCTTACTATTGCATCCTCGTTCGCGAACTCTGGGCAACGTGGGCAATCCATGTGCGAGATGCTGTTACCACTCTGAGTGGAGCAATGAACCACCTTTGAAAAATTCAGCCTCCACGATTAAATTCCTGACAATGGACTGAGGCTGATCGACTTTGCCGCACCCGAAAAATGATAGTATAGAGTACTAGGTTCAAGCATAAAAAGAGCCATCAAGCTACGTGGCTGTCTCCAGATCGAAAAACGAGAAACCAAATCCATCATGCTGTGATAGACGGAAGGCACACTTCCAGTCTTTTGGAGGTACGTACACTCCGAGGCCCAAACATCGGCTCAGACCACTTACTTGTTGCAGCCAAGATACGAACCCGCCTCTGCGCAGCAAAAAATGTGCGCCCAAAAATGCAAGCAAAGCTAAACGTCGAAAAGCTGCAGTCACAACAGACGGCCAATGCATTCACTTCTCGACTTTCACACTTACTGACAGAACCACAATTCGTCGTTCTTTAAGTAACGTCGCCGAAGAACTAGTCGGATTTCAGCGAGCCCGAAAGAACAGTTAGCACAGTGAGGAGTGTCAAGAAGCTGCAGAGAAATGCGAGCTATGTGGGACCGCTATAGGGAACTGAAGAGGGAAGCGAGACGTATTTACCGCAACAAGAGGGGAGAGACCGAAACAAGTGAGCGCGAAGAGCTTGAAATGCTGGCCCACAGACAAACGCCCGAAAATTTTACCAGAGAGTAAGGCGACTTTCGATAGTTTTCAAGACCAGGGCCAAAACTTGTAAGAACAAGAACAACAATGGCGAACTAGTGACTGATGTCCAGAATGTACTTAAATTATGGAGGGAACACTTTTCCACCCTACTGAATGGTAGCAACGCTGAAAGCTGTACAGAAGACGAATCCGAGCCCCCAGTCGATAATAACGTGGTTGTTGTTCCTACGCCTGACTATGACGAGGTATGAATAGCAATAGTGCGCTTAAAAACAACAAAGCTGCTGGAGCTGGTTGCCTGCCAGCCGAGCTATTCGACTACGGCCGCGAAGAGTTGATATGCAAAATATGGTCAGATGAACGCATGTCTGACGACTGCAATTTAAGTGTGCTCTGTCCAATCCACATGAAAGGCGACCCAGCCATTCGCGCCAACTACCGCGGGATCAGCCATCTAAGCATACATTACAAGGCCTTATCGACCATATTGTTTGAAAAACTGAGGCCCACCGTCAACGAACTGTTTGGGCCTTATCAGTGTGGCTTTAAACCTGGCAAGTCCACCATATATCAGGTGGCATAATACGCCAAAACCTTGAAAAGACCTACGAGGAAAGGTTCAACTCACCACCTAGTTGTCGACTTCAAAGCCGCGTTCGAAAGCACTAAAAGCAGTTGCCTGTATGCCGATATGTATTAATTTGGCATCCCCGTTAAACTGATACGACTGTGTAAAACGACTTTCTGGAAATACCACCAGCTCCGCCAGAATTGGTAAATACCTCTCCGAGCCGTTTGCTACCAAACGGGGTTCCAGACATGGCGACTCCCTTCCATGTGATTTATTTAATCTGATGTGTGGGAAGCTACTAAGAGCTGGTGAACTGTACCGCACAGGAACAATTTACTATAATGTCGACATCATTCGTAATAAAAACCGCGAAGTTTGTTCCGCCTAGTAAGACAAGAAAGCAATGCGATTGGGCCTGCTGGTCAACGAGGACAAGACGAAGTATCTTATGTCATCAAACAAACGGTCAGCGCATTCGCGCTACGAAAAAGTAGAGAATTCCGTTTACTTAGAAACCAGCATTAATGTCAGCATCGAAACCCAAATCAGACTGGACTGAGTAGATAACTAAGGAGTAGAATCCTCTCTCTACGTACGAAAACCACACTCTATAAGTCACTCATCATGCCCGTGCTGTTATATGGAACAGCAGCATGGAGCATTGGAGTATTCCAGAGAAAGATTTTGCGGAAAATGTATGAGTCCTTACGGATTGGCGACGGCGAGTACCGCAGACGATAGAACTATGAGCTGTATGAGCTTTACAACGACATGGACATAGTGCAGCGAATTAAAATACAGCGGATCCGCTGGCTTGGCCATGTCCTTCGAATAGCACCGATGCTACAGCGCTGAGAGTATTCAATTCGGAACCCGCTGGTGGTCAGTTGGCACAGAAGAGAAACGACTGGCGTGTTTTGCTGAACTCGTCAAAATCGCTTAGGCGGTTACAGCGCCAAATAATAGGAAGAAGAAGATATGTATGGAGAAGTATAACAAAAATACGCTCTAGACCCGGGAGCTCGGGTACACATCTATTTAAGAAATTCTTCCAGAAATCGAACGAATAGATATGTATTTATGTAGCTGTACTTATCCATATACATACATACATATGCATATGGGTATCTATGCAGCAAAATGATTCGAAGCGATATCATATCCATGGCCAAAAATATTTCTAAAACAAAAGTTAACTACCCAGAAGATGTAATTTCAGATTCTGCTGGCGGTTCCGCAACTTAGTTTCTCCGCGCGAAATTTTCTTAACAGATTATGTATTTACACTCAAATGCACAACTCTACGTACACAAGCGTGAGAAATTGTCTCTCAAGTTTTAGATTCCCTCTATTTATGTTACATAATGTATTTTTTGAATTTGCACTTGTGCACTTCAGCAAATTTATATTTGTTGTATTGATTTGACGAACTTTTGTCATATGAGTACTCTTGAGCCACTTTCCCCTACAGCTCAGATGATTTCCTCTAAATTTATTTTTAACAGAGCCGTAGTGCCAAATCGATGCTTGCCTTGTTACTGTTTTGGATTTAACACACATAGATACAAAACAGTGTTGTGCAAAGTTTTAGCAATATTCGCTAGTATGACACATGTACATGGGTGCGACAAAAATTTGGTATTTTTGTTGCACGTACCAAAATATTTCGCCTCAAATTGATGTCGTTCGCGAACCATAAAGCATACATTACACTGAAGATTATGCCGAGTACAGCCGTGCGGATAATGTATCTAAAGAAATGCTCGTAGCAGTTTTCGGGTCTCCAGTTTGTCCTTTCAAGCGTTGAAATAATTCAAAAAGAAGAGATTAGGGTTAAAAAAATATCTTCGAAAGTAGGCTAATAGGATAGTTCTGGCAATTGTATTCCAACTCACCACAGTCTTTCGAAACATAAAACTCTTTCCTAAGACAATTGTCAATTCTGGCGACTATCTCCAAAGCTCTTTTCTGTCTTTCGAAAGACTAACTGCAAGATTTGCTAACGAGGAGGTTTAACGTTATTCTGTATGTTTTTTAACAATAAATTTTCTAAAAATTAAATTAAATAAAAAAATTTGTATTTCCTTTTTAAAACAATACAACTAAAAATTAAAAGAAAATTAATTTAAAAAAGGAAAAAATAAGTTTCTAAAAGTTAAATGAAATCCAAAAAGTATGTATTTTTTTACAAGCTTTTATTAAGTTTCTGTGTTTAATCAAATCTCGCAATTAATGTTTAACCAACTTCCCGATGAGCTAGAGGCTTGAAACTTTAGTTCGCTTTAGGTGGCGCACGTGTCGAGATATTTGAAAAGCCTATTTATGGTCGAATATTGATCATATTTGGATGTACATACATATATCTCTTACAACTAGTAAAAGCTTGTCTTAAATGATTTTTAAATTACTTGTTATTTATAAGTAAATAAGTTTTAAAATTCAAAGACAATTAAATTAAATTAAAAGAATTAATTAATTAAATTAAAAGAAAAGAAATTAAATTAACAAAGAAGAAAAAAATTCTTAAAAATTAAAAAAAAAAAATTAAAATTACATACTTTTCTTTTTAAAACAATAAAATCGGAAAATAAAAAACAATGTTTTATTAAAAATAAAAAGAAGATAAATACGTTTGTAAAAATTAACTGAAGTAAAAAAATATTTTTCTTTTTAAAACCATAAAGTATAACAATTAAAAGAAAATAAATTAAAAAAAGTTTTTAAAACTAAGTGAAATTAATGAAACATATATTTTTCTTTTTAAAACAATAAAATCTAAAAATTAAAGTGCTCTGCTCACTCGGCCATTGCGACTGTTGGAGCAACGCGATAGCTAAATGATATACATCGCCATTTGTAACTTGCTCAAGTCATTTCCGTCAAAAGAGCTTTTCACCAGGAAAGTTGACAGGGGTGCTTGGTTTCGTACGACTTTTGTGCCAGAATAAATAAAATCTTTCAAGTTATCTTGGCTATTGCCTTACAAAAGACTTTCAACTATCCTAGCCGGAATTGCCCTGCAAATTTTTTCTCTCATGAATGTATGCACATTTAAACTTACATACATATGTACATGGATATGTTTTGTTGTAAATTCAATTTGCCATTTTCCGCCGGCGTTTACTTAAGTACTGAATGTCAACGCAATCAGCGTTAACGTTGTTTGCCCGTTGCCTGATGTGTGGAAAATGTATGTACATACATACATACAGGTATACATCTGTATTAATGTAGTACAAATATTCGTACGCTTAAAAAAATTGTTTACTTGCAGTGTCACTTAGGGAAAGTGAACGAGGCTGAAAATTGATGTTGCCTTTATAACATTTTCCAATGCTTCTTCAACAATTACGAACATAATCAAATTTCGTAGATGGGTATAGGTAAGTATAAATTTATAGTTCATAAGTTGTCGACATTGGCGTTTCATAACAAACGGGTTATGTGCACTATGAAACACTCATATAAATATGAATATACATATGTATTTGGAAAATTACATCAAGACGGACTCTGGTGATGATTGTTTCTGTCCAGTGAGTTCAATGGGGTATGGTAACTAGTGCTTCTGGCTACACAGTTGCGAGACTAAGTACATGTATGATACGTTGTCTACCTTACAGGCTAGGCAACGTATGTATGTATGTACCCCATGTGTGAGATACGGTAACCGACCCCACTGGAGATGCATATTGACAGAAAGGTTGGGAGTTTTAGAGAACAACGAAGAGACTAGAGCAGAATTTTCAAAATTCCCCATAACGATTTCGAAACTTCGCTTGGCGAATTTGACGCTAGTAACATAAACATGTTCGATCCAAATGTCAGATAATGAAACTTATTATTAATTATGAGCATCGAAACACGCTCAAAGCTACTAAGGTATCTCCTGGTCAAAGAAAACACAACCATATTGATCCCGTTGTTATAGACGGAATACAAACTTTGACTGCCTGGGTATATGGTGGACTCTTTGTAAATGTGAGCATACGCAGGCAGCAGAATAGGGACATATCTAAAAAATGAGGAAAAGTGAGACATGAAGAAGTGGGTGCGAGGTGTTAGAAACGCTATCCGGCAGAAATGTAGCCCGAGAATTATATCAGATAGTAAGACAGTAGCCACGGAGAGGTTCCATCAAGATCAGGGATTGTAATATGGTATAGGATTTTCAACCCCTTTGATTGGCAACACTGGTTGCGCATTTAATGAAGTAGAACCTAGACTAATGTTGAGGAATGAGTTCACGTTTCCCCACTCGACCAAGATGTGGTGAAAACACCAATAATGTGGGTTTAAACAATGAGCCCTTCAGAGCAGGCGACCGGGCGCATGCCAGAGAATTGGAATCTCAGTGTACATACTTTGCCCAGTTTCTTCATACTCAATAGTTGGACCCAGGACCCTTCGACCGATAAGCATTACTTATTTTTTTCTCAAGGTTCTGAAAATATTACTGGACTTGCAGATCCTACAGGAAATTGATTTAAATAAACGCTTTATGCCCACTGGAAAGAAAGGCCTGTAGATACAGATTGCACCACTAGCCTTTAAGAAATTTCTACTAGGAGTGTTTCTTGATATGCGGGGTGCCGTCAATAATATTTTCCGAGAGACCGTTATTCGCCATGGCCATGAATGGGCTGAATCACCTCTGATAGAACTTGTTCGTCGCCTTTTAGGCAGCAGTACTAAATATATGGAGTTGGAGCAGGTGTCCGTAAAAAGTTACGCCAATCACGGCCCACAATAAGGCCCTTCCCCACTGCTTTGGCACAGGTTATCAGATCATTGCTTACGCTGATGATCTTGCTCTGGCGGCAGTTGGTAACCGCTTCAGGCGTCTTAGAAGCCTGGTCCAAAGAAGCAGGCTTAAGAGTCAATTCGGCAAAACGGCCATGGTTCTTTTTTACAAAAGAAAACGAATATTTCCCGGCTACAGATTCCTTCCTCGCCGGCTGATTTTTTCGGAGGTAATTAGATATCTAGGCGTTATTCTGGACAGAAAGATAACTTGGGGATACAATGTAGAAAAGCGTAGCAAGAAAGCCATAACTGCCTTTTATGCCTGTAAATCAGCGATAGGGAAAAGGTGGGACTTGAAGCCTCACATTGTGAACGGTTGTTCGGATAAATTAACAATAAAAAACAAGCTAGCAAACGGGGCCGTGGTTGAGTGGTTAGAGCCCCGAGCGACATTCAAACAAAAACATTGTTTTCTAACAGCGGTCGCCCGTTGGCAGGTAATTGCAAAGCACTGAGTGCACTTCTGCCATGAAAACAGTTTCTCATTAAGAGGGGGCGTAAAACTGTAGGTCCCTCGCCTTTGTGTGACACCATCAAAGCGTACACCACAAATCGGAGAAGAACCTTATTTAAAAAAAAGTTAAGGCGTGGGGTGCATGATGGGAATGGTTCGTTATCCTGATGCAGACTAAATCCCTAATGACCTTGCTTTACTTTTACCTATGGACTTACATGTACGGTAAACTATAGGTCAGCTGTAATGCTTTAAGATTAAAGGCGTTGATCAAGTGGAGTGATACGAGGTTTCGGAAAATCTTCCAGCAGACTTCAGATGTTGTTGTGTAGATGACGTAGCAAGGTTCCTTACCTTATTGGCTGCAATTAGTGCTGCTCATAATGCGGGTTTTCCGCTATCTTCTTGTAAACTTTGCCTGGATAATAACTTTATAGTATGGGCCAATACAAGATGGTCTGAGGAGCCCACATGCAGGATACCAAGATACTATGTATATATTGCGTAAAAAGTAGAGTGATTTTCGTCCGATACGGCAACTCAGGACTACACAAAGTTCCTCCCGGCATCAAGCAAAAATAATCTTCTCGTATTGAATTACCCATGGTTGGTACCGGTGGATAATAAACTGAGGTAAATGAGATTTAAAATGCTAAGGACATAGCAAGGCGGACTTCCAACATAAAATGAAAGGACCAAATGCAAAATATCTCTCTGAATTTGGTTTGAAAAACTGGCGGAAGAAGAAAAATCTGCTGCAAATAAAAACAAGTAACAAAGTCTAAGTTCGGGCGGAGCCGAACATTATATACCCGGCGCACGTATTAAATATATGATGTATTATGGAACGAATTTCCGTCATCCCTTGTCAAATTTGGTTTGGAGACAAACCGGTTTCGGCGTTGTGCCATCTTCAGAGTCATTTTTCGTTCTCGTTTTCGTCTCCAAACCAAATTTGACAAGGGATGACGGAAATTCGTTCCATAATACATCATACACCCACCCTGTCGGAAACAACAACAACCAAAAAGGAAATATTAAATATATGTTTTTCACCTTACCGAAAGCTACCGCTACATGGTAGGCCGGCCGGGGCGTATCAATTTTGAGTAAATTAGCGTCATTAGATCTCGAAGTTTTGAAGTTTCAAGCAGTTCTGAAATTTGCCGTTATATGTAAAGCGGCCTCAATTTTAGTCCGCTTTCAATAATTTTCATCGTTTTGCTTTTATGTGGCAAGCACAATAACCATACCGAGTTTGGTAAAAATTGGTAGAACGGTTACCGAGAGATACATATATGTGATCATAAGTGGGCGGTGCCACGCCCATTTTCCAAAATTTTATCACAAACGTATTTCTTGGTTAAGAATTGTTGCAAGCATCAATTTTGAATAAATTAGCTTTAATATTTACTGATTTATCGAAGATTTCGTATTCCTCTAAATTACCGTTATATGGGATATGGGCGTGGTTATTGTCCGATTTTAAAAATTTTCAGCCATTTGATATGTTGTGCGAAGGCCAACAACTGTGCCAAGTTTGGAAGAAATTGGTACAGCGGTTACCAAGATATACACATGAACCATAAGTGGGCGTGCTACGCCCATTTTCCAAAAATTTATAATAATCTTATTTTTCGTCTAAGACTTATTATAAATATCAATTTTGAGTGAATAATCTCCAGTAGTTACTAAAATATCGCAGTTTTCGGTTTTCTGAAAATTACCGTTATATGGGAAGTGGGCGTGGTTACAGTCCGATTTCGCCCATTTTCAATACCAATCTACCTTGGATAAATGGAAACCTACATACCAAATTTTGTTGAGATATCTCAATTTTTGCTCGAGTTATCGTGTACACGGACGGACGGACAGACGGACGGACAGACAGACATGGCTTAATCGACTTCTCTATTCATTCTGAGCATTTATGTATACATTTGTCTATATCTATCTCGATTCGTTTTGGCTGTTACAAACAACCGTTATGTGAACAAAATTAATATACCCTTGTTCGCAAGTGCGCTCGGGTATAAAAATATCGAAAACATTTGGTTGGATATGGGCTACGGAATGTTTTTTCCATAACTTTATTGCAGTGCTCATCGTAACTAAACAATACTCCCATAAGGATTAGTTTTGAATTTTTTATTATTTAATTATAACCGAGCGCACTTGTGCACAGGGGTATATTAATTTTGTTCACATATTTTTTTTTTATTCGACGAGCTTTTATAGAGAATGATGAGTCTATATAGAGAATGATGAGTCATTCATGATTCAACGCGCAAAGCAGATTTTAACAATAAAATGCATTACGTGTCAAACAAGTAACGTGCAGTAACTTTGGGTCCTTTGCTGATTTTACCATATCGAGCCCTAACCGCCAAAAAAAACATAAGCTATATATTTTTCAAAAATTTTCTTTTTGATGCAGAAATGCCCGTAGAGCATTTAGATGCAATTCTGCATCCAAAAGAAAATTTTGAAAATGTAGCTTAAGTTTTTTGGCGGTTAGGGCTCGATATATCGCGCTGCGTCAGTGATATTAAAATAATTTTCGAAGAAATCAGTACCCAATAAATAGTTGCATGGAATCATCAAATGCTCTTGCCACTGTGCAGTGATTCGTACCTTTAAAAAGATTCAATTAAATACGTTTTTTTTGGCAAAATATGCCTATATATGTATTTAAGGCAAAATATGTAAGAATGTGCACTAACAAATCGATGTCATCTTTAAGTTCCTATGACTTACAAAAAAAATGTAAATGCATAGAAATCCGGGCCCTAATGATTAACATCTTCAACAAAAAAATGCCAGAAATCAACGGAAAAGTGCTAGCTACTTCAAACTTGCCCTTTACTGCACTTAAATTGAATGCATACGCAAAATACAAATAGAATTGCAAAACTCGAAACTTTTGCGAAAGTTTGGTGATTTTTTTAATATTGCGCAAATACTTAAACTTTATTCAAACGGTTTTTAGAATAAGGAATAAACTTTATTTCTGTACAAAATTTTTTAAAATAATAAAATAAACAGTCTAAACTTGGGAGAATCTTATAGTTATGATAAGCACTATATGTTCACTGCTGTTAAGTATGCAGTACCCTCTCTTGAAGTAAAAGTTTATCAAATAGACACAAGCTAATTGTGAGAATTCCATTAATAAAAAATAACAAAAAAAAAATGTTTGAAATCCGTTAATTTAAAACACATGCGGCAAAATTTTTGATATCATAAGTATTTTACTTTTTATTCTAATTTTCGCCAATGCTCTAAAAATATTGTAGTTTACATGATTCCACTAAAATGTAGATATATGTATGTATGTAATACATAATTTTAATTCGGTATAATAATTCTCATTTTTATATTCTTTATATTATGGCTTCGACATAACTTTAATTTATGCATGTAATGGATGTATGCGACTAGTATCATACTTGTATTTTGCAAATTTTACAGCTGTTTTAACGCCGCCAAACGTCCTTATTTAATGGGACTTTTAATTCTTATTCTTATTTCTGCGGGCAAACTGTTAATGTAAATATGTATGTATGTTTGTATGTATGTAAAGTAGTTTCAAGATTCATAAACTTTTTAGTAAATGGGAAAAGTCGTATTACGGTACTTACATATCGAGGCCCTAACCGCCCGAAAGGGGTAAGCGACATTTTTTTTGTAATTTTCTTTTTGATGTAGAGTTTTGCATGTAAATTACAATTAAAAAAAAAAAAAATGTCCCTCACATCTTTTTGGCGGTAAGTGCTCGATATGTATGTACGTGTTTATGTACGTATGTATGTATGTGTTTTTCTTGTGCATATCTATATATGTATGTATGTATGTAAGTGTGTGAATTTTGGAATTTTATGTATATTGGCTTTCCAGTCTGCGTGCAATTTGTGAAAAGGTTTTGCCTCGATGTTTTCGATGTTTTTTTTTTCGTATTGAAAAAATTACGTATATTCTTGTATTTGTCATTCTTCAGTTAAATGTTTTTAAGTTTTCTAGTACATACTTATGTATGTATTGAAATAGTTTGAAAACTAAATTTGTGTTTCGCTAATTAATGGCGCTTATAAGGGAAAACTGCATCAACTACGAAGTATCTAAAGTTAAGATGCTAAACGCTTTTATCTGCTGAATATATTTCAATTATTTTGAACTAATCTGCAAAAGTACTTTTTTCGTCGTAACTAGTTTTGAATACAAGTCAAGCAAAGTTTATGTATGTATGCATGTATGTTTCACTACCGTATTTATATGCGTTTAAAATTGCGTTTCCACATACGCAAATTTCCAATAAATTTTTGTGCTTCGCAGCTGAATTGCTCTGTTATTTATTGACTGTAAAAAGTTGCCGCATTCTCTTTTTAAATATTCGCTTAAGTAGGTACTTATGAATATTTTCCGGGGAAAGTATTGACAAGCATAAAATATTATTTTCATACTTTAAGTTTTTATGTGTACTTGTTTGCAATAATTTCTTTACACAACTTTCATTGTTATATATTTGCAGTTCTCACTGTTAATCTCTAAACGTAAGCGTTTAAATGTCCTTGTGTTTTCTTTACTTCTTTTATGTTTTTTGTTTTTTTAAGTTGCTTCAGATAGTCTAATTTTACTAAGTACGTAGGTATTAAATTATTTAATATTAATTTCATATATAACTTTCTGCAATCGCAATGGTACATTTAATTTGTTTTTGTTAAATTGATTCAAGTCTTATCATTCAAAATGTTTCATTCACTTGGTTATTATGCTCATATAATTGCTTTATTTCTAACTTTAATATGCTCTAGAAATCATTTTATATTTATGACTTTTATTCATTGCTCGCAAATAAAAATTATTTCATTCGAATAAATGTACTAATACAAATTGTATGGTTTTGGTGTTATTTGGTTGTATATTCCATTGTTTTGACTTATGCTTCTCTATATACATATATCAGTATATATATATATATATAATTAAAATCTATTCCTTATAACAAATGTGTTTATATTTTTTATGTAGATAGGGTTTGTGTTAGGTTGGCTGGTAAATGACTCCTGCCGAATTTCCACTGGGCAACAAATGCTAAAAACTTGAATGATTAGACAATAAAAAATACCAGTATGCATATTAAAAAAATCAACAAGCTCATTTCCACATGACACTCTTAAATGGAAAATTTTGTTTGCCATTTCAATTTTCTAGTGAAAATTCGGCATTATGCTATCTAAATATAGTGAAAATGATGGCAACAGTGCATTTAAAAAAATTTCTCGGTACACAAAACAAAATTCTTTAATACATTGGCATACACGATTTCTATAGCAGGGATTCGTACAATTTTGTGGAATAGAAAAAGTGAGCAAACTGCAAAAGGAGCAATCGATTTAGCTATCTGTCATACAAAATGAAGATCAATACCATGTGACGGTGCTGCAACTTTTAAGTGGAAGGTTCTGGGAACGCACAGTGAGTGTATTTTTTCATTATTCTTTAAATATCTTTAATTTCATGATCCTGATGAAATAATTAAATATTTTTCCCAGAAATTTGCTAAAAAAGAAAAAATAATTAAGTAAATCTTTTTAAGAAATCGAATTAAAAAGCTCGAAATTTTTATAAAAGTTGATTGAATTTTTTTTTTGAATATTGGACAGAGTTAAAACCTGAATTCACACGGCTTTTTTTTTAAAGAATACACTTTATTTATATAAAAAAAAAAAAAAATAAAATATATTGAAACAATTAATAGCTAAAACTTGTCAATATGTGTGCGGCGTATAATACATTAGAAAAAATTGTATGCAAAAAAGGATTCTTACAGCTTAAATAATGAGTAACTTACAAAAAATAATCTCTGTTTAAATTGAGTATTTAAATCACATTTTGTTTTAATAAAATTAAATTTGATTAATTTCGTAAATTTATTTTTTTTTTTTTATACTACAATTGTTTCGATTCTTGAAGTTTAGTACAATCTGAAGCACTTTTTAAAAGATTCTTAGTTTTTAAAATACCTTTATAATTTAGGCATTTCCTTTTTTTGTTTAAAGGGATTTAGGCAAATATTCTTTCAGCATTTGTTGTGGTTACCGGAATGCAAAGAGCAGCTGAATACCATTTTTCTCAAAGAGGAAACGCTGCACCTCCATCGGCATTTTTATCTTAAAAAATTAATTCTAAGAAAACTGAAAGAGATATTTTAATATATTCGTTCAAATCGGAAACTTAAAAGCAATATAATGTGTACTAGGAGGTATAGTGAAAAACTGTATGCTTGTCTGAAAATCTGCCATTTACAGGTGAATCTGTGCTAAAATGTCACCTTTTTCATTTCTTTTTTGAAAAGCGTTATAACAGCGACACATTTCTAGCTATCTAACCCCCTCAATGGTGAAAACTGAAGCAGTTGAAATTCCCGGTAGGGAGTAACGTTTGACATGTTATATTGCATAATAAAATTCATGTGGTAATAACCGGGTATTTTCCAGGGAGCGAGAATTCCTTCCAGTTTTGGTTTAGTTCTGCATGAGAACAAAATGTTACATCAAGAACGTTCCCACAAAAGAACCAAACGGGAACAAAAGTATTGAGAGCAATTTAAATGGGTGAAAAATGAGAACGTTTTCAAAAAGAACAGAATGGGAACGAAACTTTCCGGAACGTTTCCATGGGAATAAAATGAGAACGAAAGTATTGAGAACGTTTTCAAGGAAGATCAAATACGGATAAAAGTCTGGGGAATATTCTGCTAGAGAATAAAACGAGAACAAAACTTTTGAGAAATTAACATTAAGAATACCGCTCCCAGTGTGCGTGTTGGGATGAACAATCGTTTCAGTGAGAACTACGATTGTTAATGCTAAGTTATAGGAAAGCTGGATCATTTCTTCTTCCAGATCGTTTGTCATTAGGGTAAGTGTCCATTTATGGAGCAATTTTTCAATATTTGTGCAAGAAGACCTCGTGGCTTAAGTCTTTCGTTGACTTAAATTGCATAGTTATATTTCAGCTTTTCCCCGCCCGGCACCTTTATTTATGACCAGTTTTTATTTTTTCTATTCTACGTACAAAATTGCTTGTACATATGTATATATTTTTAAATTCCAAAAATTCTACTTTGTAAAGTTTATAGCAAGGTAAATTCATATAAGGTGGTGTTGCTGCTTTGATTTGCCTTGGTACACATATGTCAAAATTCCTTATGAGTGTGTGCGAAAATAAGAGTGTTGGAATTTTTTTCCCTCTTCCTCCTTGAGCGAAGAATAGCTGAAATTGACATTTGCGTACCGAAAGCGAAAACAAAATACATATTAGTTGTTTTTGTACTATCGCTACCACCTTATACAAAATCGAATCGAATAAAAAAATGCTTCTACTACTAACTAAAAAGCTATACAAAACAAGTAAGAAAGTCTAAGTTCGGGTGGAGCCGAACATTAAATACCCGGCGCAAGTATTAAATAAATGTTTTTTTCACCTTTCCGAAAGCTACCGCTAGATGGTAAGCCGGGGTGTATCAATTTTTAGTAAATTAGCGTCCTTAAATTTCGAAATATTGCAGTTTCAAGCATTTCTGAAATTTACCGTTATATGAAAAGCGGCCGTAATTTTAGTCCGATATCAATAATTTTCAACATTTTGCTTATATGTGGCAAGCACAATAAAAATACCGAGTTTGGTACAAATTGGTAGAACGGTTACCGATATACATATATGTGATCATAAGTGGGCGGTGCCACGCCCATTTTCCAAAAATTTACCATATACGTATTTCTTGGTAAAGAATTGTTTGCAATCATCAATTTTGAATAAATTAGCTTTAATATTTACTGATTTATCGAAGATTTTGTATTTGTCTAAATTACCGTTATATGGGATATGGGCGTGGTTATTGTCCGATTTTTAAAATTTTCGGCCATTTAGTATGCTGTATCAAGGCCAACAACTGTGCCAAGTTTGGAAGAAATTGGTGCAGCGGTTTTCAAGATATGCACATGTAACCATAAGTGGGCGTGGCTACGCCCATTTTCCAAAAATTTATAATATTCTTATTTTTCGTCTAAAATGTATTATAAATATCAATTTTGAGTGAATAATCTTCAGTAGTTACTAAAATATCGCAGTTTTCGTATTTCTCAAAATTACCGTTATATGGGAAGTAGGCGTGGTTACTGTCCGATTTCGCCCATTTTCAATACCAACCTACCTTGGGTTAACAGAAACCTACATACCAAATTTCGTTGAGATATCTCAATTTTTGCTCGAGTTATCGTGTACACGGACGGACGGACAGACGAACAGACGGACGGACAGACAGACATGGCTTAATCGATTTCTCTATTCATTCTGAGCATTTATGTATACATTTGTCTATATCTATCTCGATTCGTTTTGGCTGTTACAAACAACCGTTATGTGAACAAAATTTATATAGCCTTGTGCACAAGTGCGCTCGGGTATAAAAATGTATGCATATAGAAAGCTTGCTTTATGAGCGCCTGGTATTGGGAAATGAAAATATCGTTTTGTATAAATTGAATATTGGTTCGTTATATGAAGTTGACCGCCAATTCTCTTATAAAAAATGAAAGCTGTTGCTTACTTTTGGTCCTAGGTAGCACTTTACCAAATTATATCAGTAGTAGACAAGCAGAAGCAAAACTATTATTTTCTACTATTGCGACTTTCTTCTAGAGCATAGCTGGGCAAAACGCTACTCGCGAGTAGCGTCTGCGTCGCAGCGCTTATACGTATACAGAAACGACGCAGCGAATTTCAATTCAGTCTGCTTTCAGATTTCATGAGAGTAACACTATGCTTCGCCGTTGAATATTTTTATTCGTAATTTTAGCGCGTGGTTGCCACCTATATATGTAACAATGCCCAAAATGTCTGAGTATGAGTGCCAATTACAGTTTTTGGTTTTAAAAAAAGCTAATAAAGCCCAATGCTTGTTGTGTGGTAATACGACCATTAACCATAAACAAATGAAAAAACGCTCCACTCAGTGCAATTATAGAAAAGTGCTTCTCAGCGCGACGCACTAGGGCACACATTGCATACTTTATTTTATAATATTTTTTTTATCAAAAGAAATCGATAGAGAAATGTAAATGCTGGTTTATGCCCAAAAATACTTAATGAATAATATTTATAAGTTACACTCTATTTTTAAGACTAAATACCTACTTATATGAAACAAGTAATTTTTAGCAAGAAAAAAACCGACTGCAACTCTCATATAAAAAAAAAAAAAAA
>NW_023458564.1:33508481-33552485 GCF_013731165.1 Rhagoletis pomonella
ATACATAAAAAAAAAAAAAAAAAAAGATTCCGACGAACTGATAACCTCCTCCTTTTTTGGAAGTCGGTTAAAAAATAAGACCTAAACACCGTAACCATCTGGCCGGTCAGCATATAAAAGAATTGCTTCTAATAAAACGGAGCCCAGGTATTATACAAATGAGTTTTCCTAATTTAAGTTTTTTTAAATTATACAAGTACTAAATTTTTCTTATGCAAAAGGTTGTATAAACTAATAGTATTAGTTACTAAAAAATTCCAAGGTTCATTATTACACTATAGGTATAAGCAAAATAGGCCAAAATACCCATGCACGAAAAATACCACTTTTAGTACATTTATAAAAAATGCGGCAACCATAACTGAGCGCGACGCACTAATACCATGACAAAATGAGACTGTGTTGGTGTGCCCAGCTATGTTCTAGAGCAAGGCATATTTTTTCAATGTAATACTGAGCGATCAAAACTGTACACATTTAACCAAAATTTACAATCAAGGTGATAGCGAATGTTTATGTTACATTCACATTTTGTTTGTAATTTTTCCGTTACGGTCTCTGTCAGAAATTTCCTGAGATTTTAGTTCCCAAATGGTTATTCGAGAGAAAGTTTCTTACACTTTTGTTCCCATTTTGTTCTCTTAGAAATGCCTCCAAAAGTATTGCTCGCATATTGTTCTCTTTGGGAACGTTGCACAAGGTTTTGTTCTTATATGGCTCACGTTGATAACGTTCTCGACAGTTTTGTTTTCACTTTCGTTCTTTTTAAAAACTTTCCCAAAGTATTTGTTCTCATTTCGGTTTAGGTTTCAAAGCATTTTTGGCAACAAAACTACGAGAACGACATTTAGTTTCGATTATACCTTTTGTTCTCGGTCCCTGGTATTTTCCATTATTCTATATAAAAGGTTGTGTTCAATGTTGGAATACCATTTTGTCCCTATCAAATACATAAATATAAATATGTACATATGTAGATGAGGCTCTGGCCCTCTCAGCACTATGGTTTAGTCCTGAATAAAATCTCATCCAAACTACCTACAAATTTTAAATTAATTACCTCTTTGTAGGGAAGACATATCATACATATGCAGATCTTGGAAACTGTAGGAGGCTATGAATGTAAATGTCTGTGAACTTAGAAACAAATCTTTTGCTTAAATAGTTAAGCGATCGTTAAGTTACATATGTATTTATGCTCGTGTATGTGAATATACGTATACATATATACTCATGTACGCATAGTACTTTGATTAAAATTTTATGCTCTAAAATATATGTGTCTAATTTTAATATCTAATAAGCTATATAGCTTCTATTCATAAATTATATTTTGCATTAATTTTTCATATACAATTTGGGTTACTCAATTTCAAAAAGTCGTTGTTCAATTTAGGCTCTTAATGTTCCTCGTCTTCATTGAGACTTTTATATATAATTTTACAAACATACATACACATAGGTATGTAGTATGTATACTATGTATGTTGGAATATCATTCTAGTTTTGACTTATAAATATTTGCTTTATGAAAAGATTTCTTGTCGTCCATTTAAAAATTATATTTCGTGGCAAGCAAATCATCATTTGTGAACGCGATGAAATATGATTTCTCTCATTCAACGTTAACCGTTTCTTTACGATCTGTCAAAATCTACTAGACTATTTAGCTTTCAATCAAAATCAAATCATTTCATTTAATTAATTGACAATTAATCATTCAAACAGCTAAAATGCGTGCATTTATACATAAATATGTATTTAAGTATTAAGTTTACAGTGATTTCGGCTTCTAAGAATACTTTTATATAAGACTTAAAATTTTAATGACTGTTTACTTGAATGCTTTGCAAATGTCTTTTATTGCTCTAGGTATCAATTCTCGATTCTAAGTATATCTTTCGGCTTAATTTTTTTTTGGGTGTCTGAATTTTGGTTAATGTTTTCCTTTTTTGTTTACTTTTCCACACCATTGAATTTTTCGAATTGCTCACAGTTTCAATTTGTTTATGATTTTGCTTTAAATACAAAATAAATGTATAAGCTTAACTTTGTATATAAGTAAATATGCATGTGTGCATGTACATACATAACATATTTTTGAACCAAGTTCATCCACATGTTGCTAAAAGTACATGTTTATTATATGATTTGAAACTTCATTAAACATAATTTTTATTCTCGTTGATTTTGTGTAATTGAAATGTTTTTTTTTAAATTTATAAATAATAAACTTATTTAGTTTACTTATAAAATAGTTGAAATACGTACATATGTATTTAGTTTTAATTAACATTATATTTATTTTGCTTTTATTATATACTTGATTTATGATTAAGTATTGTCCTTGTGATATGTTTCTAAATGTTTGCTCTCAATTTTATTATTTTCGAGTAATTGAATGTGATTACTTAGGTAAGTACTATGTATGTATGTATGTATGTATGTATGTAGTAGAGTCGAGAATTGGAATTAGCGAAAATTACGTTGGCTTAAATTAATAGATTTGGACTAGAAAGCTAGCGTAAACCAGACAAATTGGTATGAAGATACCTCATATCTTTAATGGCAAAGCTTAGAAAATTCTAATGTTTCAGCAAAAGTACGTACATATATAGTACTGGGTTATAAAAAGTACAGAGAAGAAAATCCCAAAAATAATTACATGTATTCTAAAAAATAATAAAAATCTTGTATGTATGATATAATACTAAATTTGCTTTGTTATTTGAGTTGATATATTTTCATGCGCTTAAGGGTAAATTCTGCGCATTCGTCTTCGTCTTAGCTTTAGTATTCGTCTTCACCTTCGTCTTCGTATTCAAACTTGTCTTCCTATTCATTTTCGTCCTCGTCTTTGTCGTAGTCCTAACCTTAAACAACTGCATAGCATATTCCCGATAGTATACTACCAATATCAATTCAGGTGGAAGTACTCTTTCTATATCATTCACTCTGGAAAAAAAGTAGCCACAACTCTAAAAAAAAAAGCCTAATCGCCACTGTGAAAAACGGTTGGAAAAATCTACACAAATTCAAATCCGCATAAAAAGAGTAATTTCAGACTGAAATGTAATGAAGTCAATTAATCTTTTAATTGAGCTACCGCTTTTTGGTGTTCACACACAGTCAGCTGCTCGACACACAGTCAGTTGCTGCATTGCCAACAGTGATGAAAAGTTGGTACAATCTTCAATCGTACCTTTATTTACTTTGAAAGTACACACTACTTTAGGTACATTTGGAACGTAGTCAAATAGTATTTCGGGAAATCAGTTTAAAAAGTTATTCACATTTCAACGCATTTTCTGGTGTGGGTAACTTGTCGTATAGCCTCCCTCTTTTGTGATGCATACAAATGATACAAAAGGGTGGTCAAAGTAACATAACTGTAGTTAATTTCGCTAGACAGACAGAGAATATTTCTTTTTATTACGTCAGAAGGAACAACTCGGAGAAAAATGATTTACCTTTTCGAAAATATAATTTTGTACCGAAGTTCAAGGATATCCTCTTTTCTTCTTTAATATATGTGTACAAATAAAAATTTTTAGGTGCATTTATCTACACTAAGGTAAAGGTTTTTCGCAAATTAGGTACAATTTAAAAGAGGACCAGAAGCAACCAATCGATCAATTAAGAATTGAAATTTTGTATGGTAAATCAGGCACAATAAGCGCCTTAATCGAGAAAGCTTAGCTAATTGCTCGATTATCGGCCTGTCTGAACATTCTTATAGACTGTGAATAAAGGCATTTTCAAAAGTGCTATTAGAATCCTGATTTATTCCGCATGACTTTAAAAATTTTAATTTTTATTATTTTGGGCTACCTACCGATGATTTTCCTTTTTATTATTTAAGCATTAATAAGAAAATAAAAAAATTCCTTATTTTCAGATTATTTTTGGAATTGCGGATTGGGGAATAGGGGGAATTTCATGTTTACCCATTTTTTTTAAGGTTAAGAAGTGATTGTGGCTCAATGGCAATATTTTTTCTTGAAAGGCAATTACATTAGCTTTCAAAGCCATTTTGTTTCATATCAAAATATTGCTTCTGTCGAAAGCGCTACGATTAATTGGCATGAAGTGTTAAAAATGCACACTGTGATAAACACTATATAATATAATAAAATAAAATGTCTATCACATTTGGGAAAATGACATCGAAGTCGGTATCGACAGTCATAATAGGGTCGATTAATTTAAATTTAGAAATGATTTCTATTTCTTGCTCGAAACAATAAAAGTTAAAATCTAGCTGAAAATGTCTACTTCTGATTTTACAAGAACCAAGGACAGTTATGATAAATATCTTCTTACAAAAAATTATAGTTAAGTTTAAGTCGACATTATTCAATGATACTTTTTAAATTGAACAACAGGAATTGTCTCTGGAAATATCCGAAATTTTTTGCCGTAATTTTCCTTCTTCTGAAATTTAATTAAATGATATTCTTTAAAATCTCTGAAGTCATAGTTAGCTCAGTGCGTCTATAAGCAAATTACTAAAAATCGTAAAAAAGTACTTTGTGGTCTTTGCGAGAGATCCATTATAATCTTAACCAAGCTAACCTCATAACATTCTATCAACCAAGAAAAAAATAAATTAATTTTAAAACGGTTTGCATATGCTAATTTTACAAGATAAACAATAAAAGTAAGTTTAAACGATTTAAAGCTGACTTTGCCTTTGCCTTTGCCTTTAGTTTTACGCTGAGCTTATCCGTTTAAATTGCTTAGGTATTCAAAAATGTTGTTATGCTTTTGCTATATGTATTGCAGTATTTGTAAAATTGCCATTCTAAGTAAATTACTATTATGTTTATGCAATTTATTATTTTAAGAATAGTTTAGTCTAATTTATTTAATATCATTTTGTATCATGCCTTTTTGGTAATATTTTGCTTTACTTTAAAATATATGTATATGAAATACTCTAAAAAAATATCAACTGCTTCTCATGCTTTCTATTACATTATATATTGTATATATATATGTATGTAAATTGTATAATAATGTATTTATGTATGCAAATGTAAGTACCTACGTATACTCACTAACACACATATGTACTATGTATGTGTATATAAAACATGCGTGAATATTGGCTCTGATCTTAGCCGAAGATCACCCAAAACCTCAAATAATTAGCGCCTTGCTATTCGCTCAGCTAATTGAGCCTACATATAAGGGTTTTCGGTTGACTTGTGAATTAACTATATGTATGTATGTATGTATGTATAAGTACTTTTCGCTCTTAGTGTATTGCACTACTCACTGGTTTTCAACTTTAACTTTGTAGTTGTTAAATTTTCACTATGACTACTATATCAAATGTTCGTCTGCCTTAAGTGCCAACAAAACACATTTTACGTTTCAAATCTCTTATCAATAAATCCTAATAATATCTTGTTCATAATAATTTTAATAGTAATAATTTTGTATATATAGAATTTCTACTTATGTTCCATAATATTCGTTGCATGGGATTTTTACTTAAAGTTGGTAGGTTTTGTATTGTTTTCATTGCGTTTTGCAAAATGTACAGCTTTTGCTTTTTTCAGTTTTTGTATGTATTTATGTATGTATGCATGGTATGTATGTTCTTCAACTATCGAACTTTTTGCTATAGAAAAACTATTCTTACGTGTTTTAAGTTTAATTACAATTTCTGTTGTAAAAGTGTGGAATATATTTTCGTTTTAATTGTTAAAATTACTCGTATCTTACTGTGCTCTTCAAAGTCCAACCCTTCCCAATTACAGACTTACATACATACATATGCATGTATTTCGATCTATTCGAGCCTATGCTACGACAATATCTTCGTCGTTGTCATCACTGCTTTGCGCTGTCGTAGATTCGCCTTCACCTTCACCTTCGCCGCCATCGCCATTATCCGCGTACAAGTCTGTCGCGTCCCCGGTGCCCAAAACATCCTTGAGGCATGATGACTCCAGATGCTTGTTTAGGTACGATTTCAGAGCGAATGTTTTGTGGCAACGCTTGCATTCGAAGTTCTTATCGATCGAGTGCGTTTGCATGTGCGCCCGCAAATTGGAGCGATCGGCGAATGCCTTGCCGCAATGTGAGCAAGCGTATGGTTTCTCGCCGGTGTGTGAGCGTAGATGGCCCTGCAACAGCCAGGGTCGTGAGAAGAGTTTGCCGCAAATGTCGCAGCTGTGCGAGAGTTTGTGAGTCAGCAGATGCATGGCGAGAGCCGGCATGGAAACGTAAGCCTTGCCGCAAGTATTGCATTTCTTCGCTGATTGCGAGTCGAGCGAGCGGTGCGTCTGTTTATGACGTGAGAGGTTGCTTGAGGTGGCGTACTGTTTGCCGCATTCGGAGCACTTGTAGCTGCCCCGCTTCTTCTTCACATACGAATCGATGTCCGTGGAGCTGGAGTCGAAACTTCCAGCCGTATGCGTTTCGATTGGTTCCTTGCTGCTGCGGCTAGCCTTGGTGCGGCCATCTAATATATTAAGACCGAGTTTGATGGAATGATTTGCTTTAGCCTCCGTAGAATCTTCAATTGTCATTGAGTTTGTGGATGTACGCCGCACTTTGTACGATGATGGCTCATCGATCCACAACTTGAGCGTTGCTTGATAATTCGAGCTGGAATGCCCCGAATCCGACGAGGAGGACATGTCGATGTCAATGTCAGATGAATGATCCGAATTTGGTGGTGTTAGAGGCGAGCAATTTTCGGAATTGTCCGGTGTGTTCGCGCCTGTATGACTGTCATATGAGTTGCTGCTGCCGCTGCACATATAACGTATTTTTGGCGGTCCCTGATCGAGGGCCGCTCGCGTGTGGTGCGGCGTCGAGACATCTTGCACGGTGAATATGGTAAAATTATCCGCGGCAATGGTTGCAGCACAGAGTGGTGGTGGTACGGCTCTCTGCTGTTTGGAAGCACTGGATATCTCATGCATGATGGGTGTTTGTTGTGTTTGGTGTTGGTGCTGGTTTTGATGGTGCGCTGTGCTATTGAGATTGCTGTTTGTTGACGACTCCGGATGCAGGATGGTGACGACACAAGGCGGTGTTAGTGGCGGTAGACTTTGCGATAGTGAGAGTAAATCGTGGGCGGCTTCGGTCTCCTCGATGCTGCGTTCGCGGTAAAATGACGGCAACACGGGCTCCTGTTTGATCATGAACGCTGGCGTATGGCTGGAAGGTTGACTGGCATTGAAGCCACCAGCAGGTGGCGCATAGAATATAACTTTACCATCTTCAGCGGGCGAGCGACCGGCAGTCGTTGATGGAGCAGTTACGCATTTGTTAGATGTGCTGCCATTATTGCCGCTGGCGAAGGAGTTGTCGCGGTTGTTATTTCGAGTGTTCCACTTGACCACGTTACGACGTGGCTCAATTCTTGCACCATCTGCAAGCGAAAACAAATAATTTTTAAGCAAAAAACAAAACCGAATTTAATTCTCACATAAAAATTTAAGATTATCGTTAATCGGATTTAAACCAAATTAGAATGGGACCACCTCTGCGGTAACACCTTACCTTAAAAAAAAAAAATTAGAAATCGGCTAACGTGGTCCAAAGTTTTGCGGCAACATTCATACAAAAAAAAATATTCGGACGAACTGATAACCTTCCTCCTTTTTGTGAAGTCGGTTGATAAAAATTAACAACAATAAAGAATCTTAAGAGATGTCAGAAGTATATCAGAATAATTTATTTGGGTTTGAGTTACCGTAGAATCCCAACGAAAGCGGGGACCTAATGTTTTGTAACCCCTCAAAGCTACTCTTAGACAATTTTTTTATAAACAATGTGCCAGTATACATTGTCAATATTAGTAATATTATATCTCAAATTGTTGGTTAGTTAAACGAAGGGAGTCCCTAACACAGTGTGGCCAAGATATCTTCGGCTTCCCTAATGAATCCCATCTGCAGGGCATTTGGTAGGCGAACTCTTTATAACAAAGGGTTTGACCATTGAAGCTGTAAAATGGATCAATATTTGTCTGACCAAAGCCGGGAAGAGACAGACAATGTGCTCTGCAGTTTCATCATCTTCACATATTCGTTGTAAGTGGGTTCGCAATTGGTTGTGATCAGTCAGGTAATGAGAAAGTAGCCTGTTGTGATTTCTATTTCCTAAAATAATATCATTTCTATTGAAAGAGTAGCCGGGGAGTCTGGCCTGTCTAAGACCCATTTCATAATCCTGTTTGAAAGGGCCCGGATGGCTACTTGTCTATCTGAAAAGATATTTGACCTCATCGGAATATTCAAGCACTGTGCCTCCAAGGGTGAACGAACCAAGCATTGGTTTATGCTTTGTTGTAAACTGTACAAGAAAAGCCTTTCGAGGATTTATACTGAGGCCCTTACTGGCACCTGCAACTTTTGAGATAGTACTGCCGAAGTTTTCCGAACCTGTAATTGCCAGGTCATCTGCGTACCCCACAACATCGTAACCACACTCATGTAGTCTGATTAAGAGGTCGTCCACAAAAATTGACCAAAGCAAGGGTGAACGGACACTTCCCTGCGGCCAGTCTTTCACGGCTCTGGTCTTACTTGAGTATTGCCCAAGGACGATGTAATTTCACGCGAATCCGTTGATTCCTTTTGACTTAAGCAAATTATGTGTGATGCAAAGAAGTGGAAGTGTTCAGTTTCTCCCTAATAGAGAGGTCTAACAGTCTCTCTAAAGTTTTATGAAGTTTTGAGTGAAGGAAGATAGGCCAAGAGATTTGTATGATTTAGCTAAATAAGTCATGGATCCTGTTGCTCGATTTAAGAATAAATAACACGGACATCACGAACCGATGTGAAGGGTTGGAAAGACTCTATCACCCACCGTACTTTGTCCCTGTCAAAGATCGAACCAGACCTGCTATAATTCTCATTCTGTGTTCCGAGCAGACAGAGGCCATCAGATCACCGCAAAGCCTGGGAAATGCACTTGAAGCAGGTGATTTAGGTCTCCCGGTTATCGTTCGTAAAGATCCTTTTGGCCTTTTGAAAAGCCGCCTAGCAGTTTTGTGCTTTGCATCCAGTTCCCCGATCCACCGGGGAACCTTACGTTTTATCGAGATGGAACCAGTAACTCTGCTTCAATTGTGAAGCACCAATAATAACGACAGTAGTGCCAACAAATATGGTGCATTGGTTTTATTCGGTGTATCGAATAGCAAACATCTACATATACTTCCGAGTACCCATATTTGTTATCTGTGATATCTGGTTAAAATAAGACGCCTATCAAAGGATTGTTTAAATAAAAAAAAACATTGTTTATCAATTTAAGAACAGTTTGAGAAATATTTGAGAAAAATTTTTTTAGCACTCCGTTCCGTTCCATCTGTGTCAACATGGCACAGATATCGAAGTCCATCAGTAGTCTGCTACATCAGTCGCAAAATGGCTCTTCGACCACGCGGTCGCTGTTATTAGCAATTTGTTTAATTTTGAAATAAACCATGCAACTAATTTTTTATATTAACCGTATTTTTATTTGTTAAACTAACTGAATAATAAAGCTATTGAATAAACTGTTAAACTGCATAAATAAAAATTCCTTTCCTATAAAAACTGTGTTTCTCTTACATGTGTCAATGACAATACTATACAAATAATTCAATAAGTGTAACTGGGTTTCATTTCGTTCCGTTACAGTCACATTTCAGAAAAAGTTGAGAACTTAACATTTCTCAATTTGAAAATAAAGGAAAATTTCGTATTAAATATGTGCCTTTTAGTTTGAGAACGTTATCAATGGTTATTTGAGATGCATTTGAGAATTAACGATTTGAGAAAAGGACTGATTCTCAAGTGCATCTCAAATTGAGATTTAACAAAAATGTTTTTTGGGAATCCTTCCACCTTCTTACAAGCTCTGCCGTGTATCCCTTGGATGGTTCACAAAAACGCTGAGGCGAGATTATCAGCCGTTTCATTGCCATCAAAGCCCTCATAACCTGGTGTCCATCACAAAGTGAATGTTTTAAAGATTTATAATTTGTCCATTCTACTTTTTCTGCTGTCTACCACCCTTGTCACTGTTTCACATGATTCCAAAATGGTGTACGACGACCAGAGTTAATTTGAATGTAGTAGAACAAATGCAAATTAAAATTGCATCATTAAAGGCCGGTTGTTCAATGTCTGGTTATCACTACTTCCCGGTTAAACACCATTATCGACGTTACTGACATCATGCATATAACATGTGATCGATTTGTACTCATCAGACATTGAACAATCGGCCCTGAGGATGGCAAAATTGTGCATTTAGACAGCTGGAGTAATTTTTTGCTTTGTTCAAGGCACATTGAACAGGTAGTATCAGTAGAGCAGCTGATTTGATTTTTTTAAATTATTTGGTCTGGAAAATATCAGATATTTCAAATTTCTACTCATGCATTCTTGCATGTGAAACCGTTCTCCATACAAAATAAGGGATTGAGTAGCACCTTTTGGAACATTCGCCCAACTCAGCAGCACAACCGCTGATTACTGGGCCTTGCAAAGGATGGATCAATTCTTCGAGAACTAAACAAATTTACTAAGAAAGAAAGTTGCAATCATTTTAATTTTTCTTAAATAAAATTTTTTATTTTTTATTTTTTGTTGTATTTCAAATGGCACGCTTTGATTTAAAAGAAAAAAATTAGTGTTGACACTTTCGATACCAGAAGCAACAACAAAATACGCGCAAATTTTGTTTGTTTCTAATACGGTTGACAAACGGGCTCGATTATTTGCATAAACAGCCTTTATTTGCTTTTACTAATGCACAATCGATGAGACAAAATCGATGGATAAATAAGAAATAATGAGTGGTTAAATGAAAATAGGCAAACATTTTTTTATGACAAATGAGCAGGAAAGAAAGTTACTCATACGCCACGTATACCTGAGTAACACGCTTTTCTGCCCATATATCATACAAAAAATCTTTGCGCAGTTTCATTTCACTACACATTATTTCTTATTTATCCATCGATTTTCTTCATCAGTAACATGCGTTTTTTTTTTAGAAGAACAGGCTTTAGCACAAATGCAAAAATTTAGTACAGAACCTGTTATTTCTTAAATTTGTGTTCCGTTAAAGTTTTACTTTTTTCATTTTTTCATTGAAAAATACAAAAAAAAAACGGGAATGATTAATTAATATGTCCGAAACTATCAGTTCTATGGATAAGTGATGTATATATGGTTTATGGAGAATTTCATTGGCTTTCATCTTCCGTATTTTATATTAAGATTTTTAAATTGGTTCGTAAGATATACATACGTGATTAAAAGGAACCAGTTTTTGCTTTAAGCTGAATAACGGTAAATTGTAAATATGAGATTTAGCGCAAACTTGAATTCACTTTCCCTCGGCCTGGGCGATTTGAGATGGAATGACCCTTACAAGAAAAATAGCAGAGCCACCTGTCTACCATTTAAGGCTCTCTATGTTGCCTAGCCGTCTGAAAAGATGTTAATAATGGCTCCATTAGTCCTTCTAGCAAGACATTCGCCGGTACAGATTTTCCCTGCCATTACGCTTAATTCAAAAAATGTGTGCTTGTGGTTGTGGTTATTTTTTATCATGCCATTTGTGGGCCTTATAACCATTTTAGGCAACTTTTTCGATTTGTTCTTCGCTGAGCATTCGCCTTTCTTCTTGATTTTATTCACTTTAAATTATTTAATTGAAATTGGTAAACAAATTTATGAAAGGAAAATTCAGTGATTACATATCGACGTTTCTATATAATAACGACACAACTCAAAATTCAAAAAATAAAATCTCTTACTACGGTTAGTGGTTCATGTCTCTAATCCTAACTGAAATAAGAAGAAAGAATTACTACAGTAAGTAGCAAGAATTAGACAAAGATGCGTGACATCAGCTACTTACAGTGGTAAGAGCTTTTATTTTCTAATTTTGTTGTTGTTGCAGAGGACTAGAAACAAAATTTTATTTTCTATGTGTAGTTTTCTAGAATTTATAGAACCTAAAATTCTCTGACAATTTGTCAAGATGACTGTTTAGGTAGTCCACTCTGCTGCACACATTACATACTTAGGTTTTTAATTATCGTTTCCCGGAACATTTTTACTATATTTAAGGAATGAAGTCCACGCAGTACACTCCAACGTAAGATATTAGAATCCTGTATTAATGTCTTAGAAAATCCTCGCTTTTATCTTGTCTGTGCTTAGACTAGGAAATTTTCGCATTATATAAGAAAAGCATTGCCTATTTATTTTCTATCTTAACAAATTTTTTCATAAGCCCCAGTATTTGTGCAAGGAGGGCGACATAATTTTATCTCTTGAAACTAGAAGTGGATTTACAGCATTCTGCCAGGCCCATCTCCAGAATAAGGTAATGCACATTCGACAAAAAAAAAAAAGTATATAATTTTCTGAATAAAAAAAGTACCAAGCGAAGAAGTGATTTCTCTTAACCTAAAAGCCAATACTTCTGCAGATTCTTTAGATAGTTCTAGATCCATTCTCAAATCATTTAATTCTTCTTGGCTTAAAGTTTTGGCTCTGTAGACGTATTTATTCGAAATCACTGTCGCTGCTCAATTTATTGAAGATTTCATCGAACAATGGGTCACGGATGGAAAATATGTTGGAATACTTACTTCCTCTGAATGCGTTAGTCGTGCTTTAGCCGATTCTATGTCGGAGAAATCATTTTTTTAGGTAACAGCACGAAAACTAACACCACTCCGAAACTCATGCGGCATCTCCGATCACTGACCCACTGTCTCAAGTGTCCACAGCACAGCTTACAAACGGTTTGGGGTATGCCCGGTTTGTATTCATCCAAAAATTTGGATTTGCAGAAGGAAATCTATTTTTGTTACAAAATCACTTAGAGATTTTCGGAACCATTTGATTGTGTATTCACCACAAATATAACAAAATACATTTGAGATAACTTCTATTAAAATCAATTTATATATAGAAAGATAAGACGTCAAATGCGCCGAGAAAAGTATTGATTATAGCTAATATACAAAACTGACGTTCAATTTAAAACTATACGTAAGAAAAGAAAAAAACAAAATAAAATTAATATTGACAATAACACCTTATAAATAACGAACCACTAAAGATATATCGGCCCCAAAATATATTTTTCTAATTGTTGGCCTGTGTTATTTAATATCAATAAAAATATTAAATATCGAGGGCATTCGGTTGAAACACTGCATGATGAGCTTATGAAATAGCAATTTATAAAAGTTAAATACCGTTGAAAATCATTTTTGAAATTCTCAATTAAATGTAGGCGAGCCCAATAGTGTTTGGGTAATTAATTTTCCATTTAAATCCAGTTAAATGTCTGCGAAATAACAACAAATGTTTAACAGTACTCTGGCCATATACACAATGTATACATACATATGTATGTATGTGTGTACATAAATAACCGTTAGGGTGGTTATTAAAAATACTAAAAATTTGTATGGGTTGCTCCTTTATTTTGTTCAACGTATAAAATAAAGTCGTACATATAAATTTTTGACCATTTTTAACAAAACTTTTATAAAAATAATCGCAGAAATTCGGCAAAGTTTTGACTTAAAGTGTGATAATTTTGACATATTTTTAATACTTATTCATATAAAATAATAAACACCATGATTCTGACATTTTTAAGCACCACCCTAATATGCAAAGTGTATGTATGATTAGGTATGCATGTACATATTTAGCATTCAATATAGTTATGTAAGTAGGTTGCGTATACGCTATGGCATGTCATAATTCATGCACATATGGCGGGACAACAAAATTTGCTACACACATACCTACATACATTCATATGGGTTGCAGCAATTAGTGGTGTTAGCAAAGGTTAACTGAAATTTAATTAGGAGGAAAAGATATGAAAAGATAATGTAAGCAAATTCAGTGTAAAGCCCAAAGAGTTTTTGTAGAATATAGTGGAATTAGTGGAATGCTTCAGTAAGCGGAGTGGAGCCTAAATCTTACACTATATAAAAGTTGCTTCTTCGATGGTAGGGAAGCTTTTTGAATTACAGTATTGCCAATGAAACAAATTTGAATTAAATCACCCGATACACAGGTATGTAAACACATACTTAATTATTTACGTATTAGTGCTTATGTATAACTAAACATTAATATGGAATTAGGAGGCGCGATAGAATCGATAACAGCTACAAGAGAATGCCATCAAGGGGGTGTACTCTGTCCCCTCTTGTGGACTATGATGTAGATGAACTAGTTTTCACACTGAACGGCCAAGGCTTTGAAACGCAGGGCTAAGCAGATAATCTCGTAGTCTGCATAACAGGGCTACATGACGAAACTGCTGCAATCAGCAAGGCATTGAAGGCGTTATCTGCTTGTTCGTGACTCTTTGGTAAAACATGGCGCCTTACGCCCAAAATTACCTATTGGTCATTCAACACTGTCGCAAAGTCAATAGTCCCCTATGCTTTCTCCAAAAAGAACCGCAGGCAGTAAACTAAGCACCTAAATTGCAAAGAATAATCGACAGCGGCATAACAGGAGCTATGAAGACCTTACCAGCTGATGCACGCAGCGCTTTGGTTGGAATACCTTCCTTTTCTATTTTAATAAAAAAGGAGGTGACCAATGCGGAACTGAGAATTCAAAACACTTCCGACTTTAAAATCGGAAATATTTATAATGGGTTACATGAATTTCCTGATGAAATTCGTCAATGACCCCATTGCACATGAACCTAATGGATTGGTTTGGTACACAAATGAATCTACTAAGGAAAATGGGAAAACTGAGGCGGGCATATTAATGATTCCAGTATCTTCATTTATGTATATTGTAACTCTGAATGTCTTACAAAGAGAAGTGAAAATTTTTTTATTTAAAACTAATCAAGTTAGAAGGACGCAATTCGAGGATGTGATGGTTAAGATATTAGTCCTTGAGATATATGTTTTTCAAAAAAAAAAACATTGAAAATTTCCAAGGATATCAAGGATAAAGTTTTAAAAAGACATTGTCAACAATTTTTCGTCCTGGTGCACCAACAAATTATTTATTTTTTCAATTCTAAAAAATTGTTCCTTTTAATTGATACCCATGTTGTTACTCTACAATTCACCAAATCTTTTAAAAAATTTTTTAATTCAATCATAGCCTAGAAATTTCAAAGGCCTTTAAAAAACCTGACGTCAGAAAGTGAAATTAAAAACGCAGTTTTACTATCTACTTATATTTGGCCCCTAGTTTTGTGAATATATTTACTTTTTCGTGTGGTTGAAAAATTTTTGGTTTTTGTCGAACGGTGTTATTCGTGTAAATGCTGATTCCTAAGTGAACAAAGTCTTGAATAAAGCATATATTAGAGACAAGTGTTGGATTATGAACGACTTACCACCATAGTCATGATTTGAAAAGTTTTTAAAAATACCTTTTTTATTAACGGTTAACTATGGAAATTCTGTCATTACTTTTCATCAATCGTGTGTGTAGATATGTTTTGATTGGATAAATCACCGAAGGCAAATTACGCAAATAGCTGACGTCCATTCTAACTAAGAGTAAACCGAAAAAAATTGCACTCGCGCACATGACGAATGGCCTCATTATCTGACGCGATGGCGGCTGTCAAAAACTGATTTAAATTTACAATTGGTCGTTTTGCAGGAACGTACAACACATCCATACATACATATGTATGTATGAGATGCGCACGTGACCGCAATAATGCATCAACTAGACACATACAAACCAGACGGTAAATGTCAGTTAGCACATTCAAACCAAATTGAGTGACTGTCTGACATTCCAGTTATTTCTCCATGGAATCGTCACCCTGCAGCGAATCAAACTGGCGCAGAACTCGCGCCGAGCTGGCTAGAAAATGGACGACACTGGTTTTTCATACGTACATTAAAATCAATACTAAAATCAACTGTCTTTTTGAAAACGGCGATGTCCTACGAAGTTACAACTGGGCCGCTCTACTTTTGCTTAAAAACGTCCAAAAATTAAACATAACAACTTTTATTGAAAGTGAGATCAGAAATGCAGAATTGAACAAAAGTTGATCAACGATTTTTGGCTTCAAGCAGCATCTCTATATATGTATGCACGAGTGAAAACTATCGAGAGTGCTTACAAAACCATCGATACTATCGATAGTGCCATCGATAGTTTTCCACCTCTACTCCACTGCGATTTGAAATCACGACAAACGATGTTTGAGGCAGAGGTCTTCTCGCGAAGCTACTTCGCGTTGTACGAGAAGTGAGAGTTTGCCCATTTAGCACTTCTCAGCTTTTCAACTTTGACGACAGCGCCACTCATCACAACGCAAGTTTCAACTGCCCGGTTCTGTACCAGTTTGGCAATAGTTCAGAAGCAGTTCTGAAATTTGTAGGGTGGATTGCAAATTTTCATTGTTAGAATGAGCAACAAATGTCCTATATATGTACATATATAGATATATATATATATATATATTTATGTTGATACTTATGTATATGTATATAAAATAATTCCGATACGCCAATTGTATTTTACATACAAACATATGAATGTGTACATGTGTATATACATACATACCTAAATTGCTAGCCGTGGTGAAGTTTGGCGAAATTTGATGGATGTTAAGCTTAAAACAACATTCAGGGCCGAATTCACAGTGCACAGTTAACCGCTGGCAAGGATTTGCGTATCGCTTTTCATATTCTCAGTGCTCAGTTAACAAGAGTTTATATTGAAAAATAGTAGCAAGACCGACATTTAATTAAATTGTTGTTTACGTGATTTTATGAATACTGCCTTTTAGAAAAGGTATAAATAAACTTAAAGAAGTGTTTTTATAAATAACATTTTAAACCTATTTTAAGGTTTTATTGTGAAAAAGGCGGTATGTATTTATTAAAAAAAGAACGGTTGCTTAGGAGTGTTTAAAAAAAAATTCGTCACGAATGTTGCCGTTTTCTCGACACTGCTTTAGAGTAATACAAGTTTTTAACCTTTGCACATTTTCAATACATTTTAATTTGAGATAGGGCATTCTTCAACAAAATTCTGAGATAGGATATTTTCAATAAAATTCTGAAATAGGGCATTCTTCAATCAAATCCTAAAGTAGAGCGTTCTTGAAAAGTTTTCTGAGATAGGGCGTTTGTCGAGCGTTGCCGACATAGGTCGATCTTCCACTCAGGTTCCGATATGTACATATGTACATACATATGTCTATGAATTTGTATGTAAATCGTGCGGGCTTCTTCTTTATTTAGAGTACAGCCGTTTATATACACTCTGTCCAAAAATGCGTGTTAAAAAGTAAATTTGGAATTTTAATTCCAGGATTCTTCTATACCGAAAAAGTATACCCATATTATTATTATTTTTTTGAAATCAAAAAATATTTAGAGGTCGCTCAAAGCACTCAAAGTTTCCCATGTATTTTATATTGTTGTACAAAGGACCAAGTAAAATCACACCGTATAAACATTAGCGCTCACATACTAGCATACATATATACTCCTATAGTTTTAGTTTGAAATCAAAAAAAAATTTAGAGGTCGTTCAAACCACGCAAAGTTTTTCATGTATTTTATATGCAAAAAACAACTTTTCGTAGAAATGGTATAGAGTTCTTAAAAATCAATATTTTTCGATCGGACTCCGTTTCTTTCAGAAGACCCAATTCTTCTTTTAAAATTAAATTAAAAAATGGTTAAATAAACAATTGGGTATTATTATTGGAAGTCTCCTAAAGGTAACCAGAGTTTTCTGATAGAAAATTTTGATTTTCAAGGATTGTATACCATTTCTACGAAAAGTTGTTTTTTGCATATAAAATACATGAAAAACTTTGCGTGGTTTGAACGACCTCTAAATTTTTTTTTGATTTCAAACTAAAACTATAGGAGTATATATGTATGATAGTATGTGAGCGCTAATGTTTATACGGTGTGATTTTACTTGGTCCTTTGTACAACAAAACAACAAAAGCTGCTGGTAGGCTGTTGCTTTACGGGAAGCTGGCACACTCATGGAAAATCAGCTGAAGCCCACCTTTTACCTCGATTCATTTTAAGCAAACGTTTCATTGCTACTTTTCCACAAAATTCGGCGCTCGAAGCGTTCAAAGTCAATTTGGTGCGTGACGCTGTTGCCGTGATAGCAGCAGATAACCGCGTCCTTGGTGTCATCGGAGGTATTACTGTTGCATATCAACCCCTCGAGTTGTTACTCCGCATATCGTCCCCGACTTCAGGCCATTTGCATCACTTTGAAACCACCCCCAACTAGATCAAAATATACAAAAGCCTGCGCTCGTGTGCGAAAACTACGGTGTATAAAAAGATAAAGTATATACACGTGTGTGTGTCTGTTTATATGTACATACATATGTACATTTGCATGTGAATATATTAGTAAGCCCGCGAGCATTTGCATCTGAGTGTTGCTCGTGTAAAGGCTTGTTCGCGTTTATTTACTATGCAGCTGTGAAAATATGAATTGTATGCGAATATTTTGCATAATTTCGGAGCGATTAAAATAGTGTTCTGCCACGCGAGGCCTACTGGCCGCCCCTCAGAGTGCTTGAGTGACCTAATCTGCATACAAGCGAGTATGGTTTCAAAATAAATACTTTTTCCGCACCGTTACTTGCCTCCGCTTTCATTTACGACTACGTAGCGTGGCTGTGCCGAAATAATAATGTATGAAATTCTCGTAGCATCCACGGCGCTGTGGTATGTATTCGCCCACATACCACACGTTGCGGCATCGGTTATTGAAACTGCCAAAGCTTATTAGAACTTAATTTAAACAAATTCACGTTGCAATCACACCCCTACTAGCCTCAAATTTTGTACTAATGGTATCCTGGTTGGCAAAAACTAGCACATCATTAATGATGTTCAAAAACTCACACATTGGCGCATCCTTTGGTTTTGGGGCCTGCTTGTTATTAATACTTATATTGATTATTTAAAATTGGTCAGGAAAACTACGTTGAAATATCCAAATACCTTTGAGTCCTATGCGAGCCATAAAATCATCAGCCTTAATGATCGATTCATTTGAATAGTAATATATGTATGTTAGACCGGATCAATCCCCAACGCCGACATTTTCTCAAAGTCAGCTTTCGAATTTAGGCGGAGGGGATTTTAAATTATGTATAAATGAGAAGTGAAATCGGGCATAGTCGTTGTGTCGTGGGCCTTGCGACGTCTATTACAGCTGCCATGTTAAGGAGCGCGAATCAAGTGTGGGATTTGTGGTGGGAGAGAGCGTCTAACCGCAAATCCGCATCAAAGCAAGCTTCTTCAACATGTCGCTAATCTGTGCCCATGAACCTACGGAAGAGAAGAGCGTGGCGTCCAAGCATCTTTTCTATGAGCGCTTGAAGCGCACATACGAGCGCTGCCCCCGCCATGATATTAAAATCCTGCTTGGCGACGTCAATGCCAGGGTGGTGATCAGGGATGCCGTTTGGATCTAAAAAGATCCAATTGGATACATTTTTAGGCGAATTTTTGCGGGATACTTATTTTTTCCGGTGAGTATAAATGTGGATACTTTTTTAAATAGGCCAAAATTTTATATTTCCTATAAAGTTTTTTTCGTTCAAAAATCGATTTTCGTTAAAGATAGTAGAAAGTATTACGTTTTCTGAACGTATAAAGAATCGCTATTAAGCGTGAAATTAAAGCATTTTATTTTTTGTGAACGAAGCAATGAACATATGAAGAGATCTCACCAAAATAGGTATAAGCGCAATTGCTTTAATTATCTTAAAAGGATGCTTTAAGCAAGATCTTAATATATATACATATCGTCGTTTAAAGTACAAAACCGCGTATCAACAAAATGCAAAACCGCGTATGTGCCGTTGCATAAATTATTTTCTTCGCATTTCTGGCTAGTATATTTCAGGGCGAATGGATAAGGATTGAGCTTGTGTGAGCAAATCCTATTTTTGGCAGCAAATGTCAGTTACGCGGTTTTGCAGAATGACGATACGCGGTTTTGTACATTAAACGACGATATACATATATAAAGTAAATTATACTCTTTCTGTAGTAATATCTTTCATATCACATATTTTCATTTGTTAATTTAAAAAGAAAGAGTATTTCAATGCAGTTCAAAAAACTAAATTTGATTTATTTAAGGAGACTTTTATGAATTTTACTGAAAAGACTTTAAATACACTAAAAAAATTGTATTTATTTGCGCATATTAAGAGAGGTAACCAGTTTCCTCTTTTAATGTGTGCAAATTCGCACGCCGTGTAATAAAATTAATCATTGCCTGTTTATTCTTACATACCAAATTTGTCGCAAGTGCAAAATTACACATAAAATGTTTAAATAAGGTAATGTTTATTATTAGTAGGAAATGAGTAGTCCACTTGCAAACAGCGTTATGTGATTTTATAATAGAAAGCCATAAATTTGAAAAAGTGACTACAACAACAAGTAACATTTAAATTGAATCTTTTTTATTATTACCTGAAAATTTGGATAAATTGGAGCCTTATAAAATTTGTAACATAACATAACATGTCATAAGATAACATTAAAAGTCTATACGACCTTTCTAAGCTTTCTAAGTTCATCAGAAGATTGATACTTTTGAAAGTTCATAAATAAGTATGATAGCGACTTTTGGAAGAAGACTTAACATTTGATGCTATTTTTTTCAGAATATAAAAAGATTTTGCACTCTGTTGTTAGTGGACATGAAACTACTTTAAATACTGGTACGTAATCCGCCAAAAACTAAGAATCGAAAAAATTTTACACAGCGCACTTTGCAAGTAGGCTACTCAAATGTATTTGTAGTTTGAAAATTTTTGCAATTTTAAACATTCTATATATGTGTATTTATGTGTATGTTTTAAAGATCCCAAGTTCAAAATCAAATACTGAACATCTTATACGTATATTTATACAGATTCTTGTTGAAAAATAGATACTTTTCAGTAGTAGTTTTACATGCTCTTTTTAGAGTGTATTTGCTACTTATTATATTTACTTTGCAAAATACTTATGCACAAAAAATGTACTTTATAAATTGAAATTACAAATGCTTGATTTTATGCACATGTATTCCAAGTCCTTAGGATGGGTTAAATTATGTCTTTTTCATGAAAATGTTTGGTTTTCTTACAAATTATGAGATGTATATGTAACAAAAAAAATTGGATACACTTGGATACATTTTTGGGTTGGTCAGGGGTACATTTTCTTGAGACGGCGCGGCAGCACTGGTGGTGATGTGACCGAATACTCTTCGGGCGTTCATTACAATACGTATTCGTTTCTAAATTGTAATGCACATTGTAAGCAGACAACCTACTCGTACATGCCACTTTTTGCATATGGAAATGACAACATATCGTGTAAAGGCATATTAGATTAATTTCATTACATATCAGTTGCACGTGCATACGAAATAGAAGGTTTCTATTTTCATCTGACATGCAGATAGAATCATCTGTGTTTATTTTATTTCGTTTTTGTTGATTTTGAACAGTTAATCAAAAACTTTGAACTTGACAGACAGAGGCAATTACATATGTATGTATCGAAACAGTCACATTTACAGATGGAAATACATATCGTGTAAGAACTCTTTTAAAGCCGGTTACTCAATGTCTGGTTAACACTAATCTGCGGTTAAACATCGTTATCGACGTCTTCGACTCCATACAGACAACAGGGTAACGTCGGTAACGTCGATAACTATATTTAACCGGAGATTCCAGATATTGCTAAGTCCACTTTTCCTAAGAAATTATATTCTGATGCAAGAAGTGGGAACAATTGAAAATACATTGTTTTCTAAATATTTAACTACCTACGTACATATTTTATTTAAAATCACTTCTATTCAGTTATACGGAAAGAATACAAAAACTTTTCATCAACATCATGGAATTTTATACATTTGGTGTGGTTTTAGCTTAGAATGTGAGAAGTCTTGTATTTGAATTTTTGCAAAATAAATGGTTGAAGAAAATTAGTTGGAAAGATTTTTATTCTCTTTTACAAATTTGAAAAATTTGACTTAGGAAATTGCTACTATAATCTAGCAAGATGTACACATACATACACATATTATATTTGGATTGTTGTTGGAACGTTTTAATGCTCAACGGTAATTGCATTGCATATTTGGAATTAAAACTTTTACATACATATGCGAATTAAGTCCTTAAATGGTCTATTAGAAGAAAAAACTGCTCACCCGTACGCTCCAAAGTGTGAACGTTCACATTCATTTGGTCAAGCTTATTTTTATGGTAACTACCATACATTTTGAAATTGGCCATAATTGCAAATGCTCCGAAGTACTATGTACATATTTGAAAGCAATTAAAAGTTAAAGTGCTTATGGATTAAAAGGATTTTGAAAATGTTAAAATTTCAGAGTCGCTATTAAAACACATTTTATTAGAACAGTTTCTGCAACATAACCAGGAAAATGTAGTGGTTGCAATTTAACGTTTTTCAACAAAACTCCAATGCTAAATTAAAAATATGGACTTTCTTTAACTTCGTATGCATGGCCGTATGTATGTAAATTCACATTAGGGTGCCCATCGAATTTTTCTTTTGAATTTTTATTGCGTATGTACCGGCCTTTCAGATTTTTTGAGCAGTGTGTCTAAGCAATTCATTAATATTTATTCAAAATTGATATATGCAATCGCTCTTTAGCAAAAAAGTGGTTCAAGAAATTTTAGGAAAATGGGGGTGGCACCGCCTACTTGTATGATATATGCGTATCTCAAAAACTACTTGACCAGGCACCGTCTTGAATATTTTTGATTTCGGGCAAAACCTACTCCCCCTAAAATATCCCAGCAAAAACTTTTCATTTTTTGGGAAGGACTTATTTTTGTATCTATGGAGCAATGCAATACAAGTCGCCTCAAGACAATTTTCAAAAAGTTAAACGTTTTTCTGGGATAGCTAGCTTTGAGTTTTCTGAAATTACCGTTACGCTGGTGAGGCCTGTGGTTTTTGTCCGATTTCAAAAATGTTCAATATGGCCCTTAAGAAGCCCAAGCGAAACGTGTATACTAAATTTGGTCGAGATCGGTCAAGGCGATGCCACCCCCATTTTCATAAAAAATGTTTAAAAACCCATTGTTTGCTAACAACGATTGTATATATCAATTTACAATAAATATTGATGATTTCCTTAGCCACACTGCTCAAATAATCTGAAAGTACGGTACATACGCCGTATAAACTCAAGGCCGTATTAAGGAAAAGTTGCCTAACTTCGACAGGTTTTATGCGATTGCAATAAATGGGTGTCAGTTTATTTGAAAATAGATTTAATTTCAGATAGTACTACATATTTAAAAATTGTGGAAATAAGTGATGGTCAAAACTTAAAAAAGTACGAAAGAATGTTTTTGTTTTTTGGTTTGCCCAATGAAAAATCCCGATAATCCAAGTGTGACAAAAGCTCTCTAAACATCATTTTAAAGGCCTATAAATTCTCTTCTCACAACATGTTCGATCTTTAAAATTGAATGAAAACTAGTCATTCAAAAACTGATAAATCTACAAAACCGTACTTTCTGACCTAAAATGACAAGTTGCGACCTCTAAATGATTTAAAAAATAAATCTATAAAAATAGGAAATAATATTTCTGATAAAAAGGAACAAGGGGGTAGGGTCTTGAAACTTCTAATTTTTTTTTCGATGGGCACCCTAATACACATAGTTATCTAAAAATTTATTTATATAGATATGTATGTATGTACATAACTGCATCCGTCGAATAGACCGAACATTCCCCACTCCAGACACTCCGGAGTCTTAATGCCGCCCATCCGGCGCATTTATCTAAACTGAGACAAATATTTTGGTGGGAGTTATAAAATGCTTCATGATTTTCTTGGGGAAGCACATATTTCTATTGGGGGGATTAGTTCGCAAATTGCTTATTTATGTGTGTTTGTATTGTATGTACATATGTATATACATATATATGCACATATGAATATAATGAAAATAATAATATACGTTATGAGACATAAAATTACGCTTACCTTCGTTATCTTGTGAATTCAAATCACTCAACACAGTTCCAGAAAGTGATGTGACCACTGCTCCTGCTTCTCGGACCGCCATTGGTGTCAACGGTTTTTTATCTGTAGCCGATTGTGCTGCGGCGGCACTACGTCTTTGCTTCTCTTTTGCATTCATTTCGACCAAAGATTGGGCGGCCGACCACTCGAGGCGTTTGCAGAATTCCAAATCACTTGCTGCTCCCTCCAATTCCAAATCGATGCGATCAACGCTAATAGTGCCATTTATATGTTTTTTGCTACCTCCATCTGTGATATTGTCCCAGTTGCTGCGTTTACATGTATTCTGCGACAAGGGTGCCAGTGGTGCTACCTTAGCGGTTGTGTGCAATGCTGACACTGGTGAGGGTTGCGTTACACCAGTTTTTCTTACCACCAAAATACTTGATTGCTGCTTTGGAGGCGTTGTTGGTATTTTTTGGGGCATCACAGACTTTCCCTTGCCCGCTGCGTTCACTGCTGGATGCTGGGCCCTCACAGCCGACGACAATTGCCGACTTGTTGATCGTGGTCGCGCCGATGAATTTTTGGTGTAGCTGAGTGTGGCCCCAGGCGTGATGATGATTTTATTACTCGAAGGTCGCATGCATTCGACAGACATTTTGTGGGAAACGTTTGCCTTAGAACCTTCAAATGGGGCCGTAACTCACTTCTGCACATTAAAAGAATCAAACTATTCTGTTATCTACTTGCGCGCGTATAACTCGTCGTAGCCAAATTTTAATTATTATTTTTTGAGTAAAGTTAATTCATAATTTTCAAACGTTTTTAACGCCTTTGATGCTTTAATTTTTTTGCTATATCTAAATTTTTAAAATTTTCCTTTTCGCTCACAGTTGAGTATTGCTTCGTTGTATCGTTGACATAATTTTCACGTTAAATTTTTGTCGTTGTTTTCTTGCTTTATTAATATTGCTTGTTGTCCATTTTATATTAAAAGTGTTTGCCCATAGTTATCTCTCTTTTATGGCAGAACCAGTGGGCGGTGTAAAAAGTGATTTTTAAATTTATACGCTGGTAGGTAAGTGCGGTGATGGTACAGTATCCTGAAATTGATTTTTTTTTTTTAATTCTTGTTGGCTTTTGAAAAGATGTATCGGAAAATATAAGAGTATTTGCTTACAAAAATATACAGGACTAGCAGTCCCAACAGACCCTTTGCTGCCTAAAATTACTTACTTACTGGTCTATAAAATGGCAGCACTTTGCAGCTGCATTCAAAAAATTCCTGGTTTTAGTTAATAACGGGGTGAACAGTTTTGTTACTCGATGCCTTTCGTCTTGGCTATTTACCGGCCTGTTTTGCATTGGTCAAAAATATGTTGTTACCGGTAAGTAGAGTTCCTGCCATTTTTTTATGGTTTCGTATTCTGCGCGCTCTTGTGGCCGGTAAATTTTGTTACCAGCTCATAGGCAGGTAACAAAATATTGCTCTGTGTAATATGCCACACCAAAATTTCTACAAAACTTTATAGCTGAATAAATCAAAACGGTTCCAAGGTACCTAGAATTGTGATTAGAAGAAGTGGTGTAATTTTTTTTGGTAACACAATTTTCCGGTTACCGGGTGGTTCGGTATCAAACAGAATCGCCTGTTACTGTTCATAATACAAACAACGCGGATAGCTTGAAAATGAGCGATCAGCGACTTAGGTTGGCAGCAAGAGAAGTAGATTTCTAAGCGTTTAAAATTAAACTAAAAACTATTTGGTGTTATGGGTGTAAGTGGGCTTTCCTGTAGATGACATTATTCCTCAGCCTTTTAATGGCAAAGTCATGTATTCAACAGAAGATTAACAGCCTTATTGAAGTGAAACTTCTTAAGCGGCGGTTGGTTGGTTGGTAGTAAATTGCCAAATTCAAAGGAAATTGCACACGGAAATGGTGCAACGGAAGTGATACAACGGAAATGGTGCAACGGAACTGGTTGGGGCTGAAACAAGTGCTTCTTGTGTGTATGCATATGGTATTAATTTAACAAAAATTTGCTAATAAAAGATTAAAGAATAACACTTAGAAAAAGACCAATACAATAAGTAAAGGTGACTACGTACATAGATAAAAAAGGGATAAAGGCAAACAACGTTAAAAGTTAAAAACAAAAACAAATGTGCGTAAAGATAAAGGCAAAAATGAAGACAAAGGTAAATTTAAACACGTTACTTATATATATAAGGGCAAAGGTGAAGGGGAATATGTAGATGAAGAAAATGATAAACATCAAAGTAAAGACAAAGAGGAGGATGAGGATACCGATAAAAGTAAAGATGAAGGTAGGGGAAGAAAGATTAAAATAAAGGTAATTATAGAGAAAAGGATATAGATAGAGACACAGAGACTCAATCTGGGAACTATTTTGGGATTTTAAAGATTTTCGGTATACTCGGGACCTACCGATAAAATAATCGATATTTTTATCTGTTTTGTTATCGATATTTTATCGATTTTTTGTCGAAATTTTTATCGATATTAACAATTTTGCTATCGATATTTTCGGAACCTATCGATATATTAGTCGATATTTTTTATCAATTTTGTTATCGATATTTTTATAGATTTGTTATCGATTTTGTAATCGATGTTTTCATCTACTAACTTTAATTTAATTAGAGATATTTTTTATAGATTTTGTTATCGTTATTTTTATCGATTTGGTTATCGATATTTTTTGATTTTTTTTTATCGATTTTGTTATCGCTATTTATCGATATTTATCAACTTTGTTATCGCTATTTATCGATTTTGTTATCGATATTTATTGATTTTGTTATCGATTTCTATCGATTTTGCTATCCATGTTTAAAGATTTTGTTATGGATATTTTTATCGATTTTGTTATGAATATTTTTATCGAGTATCTAATAAATTTTGCTACCAATATTATTATCGATTTTGCTATCGAAATTTTTATCGAATTTTTCATTGATTTTGTTATCGATATTTTTATCGGTTTTGTTATCGATATTTTATTGGATGTTACTATCGATTTTGTTATCGCTATAGTATAAAGATAAAAATTAAGATAAAGGAAAACAGAATAACAAAAATGTAATTAGAACGAACAGCGGTAGAGGTAGGGATCTGGATAGAAAAAAGACTAAGAATATAACCTTAAGCAAAAGCAGATGTATGTATGTATGTACATATGTCTGTATGTATATTGGTTATGAGACAAAATAGATATGTATGTAACGTAAGTTTCACTACTCCAGTATGGCCCAGGCGCACTTACTTTTTTATCTATATATCTCGAACGATAGGCCGCACGAACAATTTGTCTGCAGACGTCATCGTTTCTCCTTGAAGTTTTGTAACTCTATCGTTCGTCTTTGTGTGAATTGAGCTCGTCTCGGTTACATTGAATGTTGTTGGTGCGACCTATCGTTCCAGATAGATAATAAGGCTGTGAGTGATAGCAGTCCGGGAAAAACATTTTTCTAGAGAACAAGTTCAGCGATAAGCATTCTTATTATTCTTTCATTAGGTACCAATATTTCACAAAAATCACATATTGAACTCATTTTAATTTTTTAATTTTTTGATAGGTAGCAACTCTGTCCAGAAATATCTACGGGTTGTTCAAATCGCTTTTGTTTGATACCAATATTATAATATTTCACTGAACCTACAAATGAACATGCACATTAAAGTACTTTTCGTATTTTTGACTATTTAGAAAATACCTTGCGTGCTTGGCTGTGTCTTAGAAGTATTTTTGTGTCCTTACTCCCAACAAAAACTCTTATAGTCTCATTTATAAAAATATGAAGTGAGATTTTCAAATAAATTTTCGATTGATTTCTGAAGCACTTTCCGCGCAGCGTAACACGCGGGGTATTTCCTAGTGAAGATAATTCCGAATCAATTTGAGGAATTATCGCCAAGAAGAGAGATTGTGGGAGTTCCCCTGACCACTTGTGGACTACTCTTGGGAGGGTGGACCGGACACGGTCAAGGGATCTCTCGATTCTAGTGGGTGTACTGACAGGACAATGTCCTATTGGGGTTCATGCAGTGAGATCAAATATCTTATCGGACCCCCTCTATCGCTATTCATGCTCTCTGACAAGTCCGGAGCAGCTCTCCGTGATTAATATTGGCCTCTTGCGAAACTTCGTTCTCGGCACTCAGTGATTCTCACTCTAACTTAGCAGTTACCATTCGCAGTGGTATCACAAAGGGCCAATTTTCACGGTCTAAGTGAACCCCCTTCAAGGGGAAGCCATCTAACCTAGGAACTTATTCGGTATTTTAATTAAAATTTTTTTATTTAATTTATTATTTATTTATTTATTATTTCATTTATTTAAATAATAAAACTCTTTTAATTTTATTTTTAAATTTAATATTCTTTTATTTATTAGTTTTTATTGTTTAAAATATACAGTGACTCAAACGATTGACGAAATGCTGATTTTTTTTAATATTCGTAATGATTTTCAAAATAAATTTTATATTGTTTAGGTTAAAGGCAATATTAGGCAAATTAGTTTGGCAAAATTTTTTTTTAGAAAAATAGCAAAAAAACTTAACTCGAAAAACATGATGCATATTTAAAAAAAATAGGCACGTGATCACTTGTTTGATTCACTGTATTTTTTTTTTTAATTTCACTTAATCTTGCAGCATAAAAATCAGCAATGACAATTGCCTTACGAAAGACTATTGTCTTTTGACCAAGGGAGAGGGTGTTTTAGCAAAACTATGACGAACTTTCTCACAAAACTTAGCGAGGATCTCGTATATTTAAGAGCATATTTTGTTTACTTATCGAGCTTTTTAAAGCGCTTAAAATCAGTGTTTTTATGCGTATTTTATAGCCCTGGTTATGACATACATTCGTCAAGAAAATGCCAAGAAGCTATTTAATTAAAGAAATTCTCGTGATTCGATCTCATATTTGTAGTTGTTTTATATACATACATGTATGTATTATATAAATACACATATGGATACGTATGTATGTATGTAAGCAATTTAGTTGACGAGTGAAGCTACAAGTTCCGGCTGCTTTCGTGTGTCAAAATATATACTATATTTAATACAATACACGTGTGTCGAATCATTCGGCTACATGCATACTTACACATTTACTTATGTATATAAGATATTTACAAAAACGCCTACATACAGTATCGGTCATATCAGTCGCATGCTATTGCAAAGTGATATTGTTTGTAAGTACTATTATTTATTTATTTTTAAGAATACATAAACCCAAGTTTAAAACTTTATAGAAAACTAGCAGACCCGGCGAACTTCATCCCGCCCAAAATAATTTTTTTGTATTGAAGAATTTTGGTCCAACATTTGCACCAAGAGTTCACGTTCATGATTTTCAGTGACGCATTTATCTTCTAATATTACGGTTTGGTGGTTGTGTGGAAGGCATATTTCCATTGCCGTCTTAAATAACCTAGCAAAAGTGTATATGCATACAAAGATACGTAATAGATTCAGTGCGTTTGAAAGGCACCACGCCCCTATTCAAATTGCCGAAATTTCCTCTAAGAGTATGTGACTGACTGATTTCTTATATCTCCATACCATGTTTGAGTACTCTACCATGAACATTTCCGGAGAAATTCCATTTTGTCAATGTATTGTGTACTTGAGTGCCGTTTTTGTAAATGTGTCGGGTACATGTTTATTTATAAACGTATGTGTTCCTTTTCTTTCGTACGTGTTTACGTTGATATATCTGTACTGTAGTGTTTTCGGACGGTACTAGCTCTTACTGCAAATATAGGAGTATTACATATATGCCTAGCGGTATGAAATATGCTTTACATCCGATTGTCATACCAACCATATATACACAACAATTTTTATAAAGATAGGCCGTGACATGACATTTTTATATATTAGAGTTCAACAAGTTTTCATCCGTATTTCAAACTTTTTTCTCAGAAATGCTAGATTTTTTTTAGTATAAAATTTTATATTTCACGTAATTTTAGTTTAATAATGTGCAAGTTTCAGGTGGCTATTAATTACCGTTACTTTTTTCATATTTTTTTTGTGTCGGTGTTGGTTGATTTTTTTTTTTATCGCATTCATATAACGAATGCACATAATTTATTTTTATATGGAAGAAAACCAGGACAACTTGGGCAAGAAAAAAATTAAAAAAAATCCGCGGTAATTTTTTGCCACTTGAAAATTACACATTATCGCACTAAAACTGTATACTCCAAAAAATTCTAACACTTCTGAGAAGAAAATTTTAAATATGAATTTTTAATGTTTTGTAAAGTTTTAAACTTTTAATATGGGTTTATTATGAGAATGAATTTTTTTAAATAAAAAATACTTAAAAATAAATAAATAAACATTGGTGGCAAACAATATCACTCTGAAATGGGACGCTATTTATATGACCGATACTGTATCTACATTTAATAAATACCTGTTCCAGGTTTGCGTTCTAGTTAATCTAACTACATATGTACGTAAGCGATTCGATTGTTAATTTTTTAGTGTTTTACTTGTAACTAGGCATCGACATTTGTAGATTTTACTTCATTCATTTGCACAAATGTACATATGTATGTAGATACGAGTATGCATACTATATATGCGTATTAGCTGAAAACATTTGGGCTACGTGTGAAGCCAACAACTTTCGTCATTACTCTTCAGGTGGTTGTGCGGCGAGAGCAAAGCAACAGAGCGGTATTTTACCTCAAAGTGGTTTGGAAGAAAAGTGTATATATGTAAATGCATAGCTACATATGTTTGTATGAAAAATATATCGCGTGTTGTTCCAAATGTCCAACCAATCTTAGCATAGCAATGATTATATTACTCATATAGACACATATACATATATGTATGTACGTGCGTACATATTCAATCGCATATGTACACCCACATATACACTTGTAAATTTCTTCTAAAAGCGCTGTTTAATATTTATACAAAGCAATTGCTGCTTGGCAACACGAAATATTGAAATCATTGCTTGCCCTCGAAGCCTTTTCAAATAATTATATCCTTTTTAAGTAAATATGTATATACACACGTTCACACATAGTTTTTAAGCTGCCTAGCACGAATGATTAATTGTTAGCTTTGTAGCCTTGCAATGCGGATGTTTGTGTCTTTTTCGGTATTTTACACCAACTCGGACTTCAATTTAATTACTGGGTTTTAATATTTCATACGTATATTTTTGGAAAGCTACAATTTCTTGATATTTATTAGAGAAAAATTACAAAAATAGTTGAAATTTTATACGATTTCTTGTCACTTTAGATTTTCGTACACTCCAACATCGTTTCGATAGTAGTTGGCTTACTGCCAAACCTGCTAAAAATGAATGGCAATGCCGTGCTACCGCCTTCGTGTGGCGAGCAGTTACGAATTCTTTCTTTCTCAAAGAGATTCCCTGACTTCTCTCAACGATTTGCCCGCGGTGTTGCGCCTAAATTGCGGCAACAGGAACGCACATATACACCCAAATCGAGAAATTCTCAAAAGATACAAAAAAAAAAAAAACTATAGCACACAACAACAATAACAGAAGTATTAAGTAATCGCTAAGTGAAACATATAGTGCCTTGCTCCACTTATTTCCATTTAGAATAATTTTGAAATGTTACTCACTTTGGTCTTGCTTCCATCGAATTGTTGACCGCCGATTTTAGTTTGAGAATCAAACAACTACATCACAATTGCCACCACTAACGAGCAACTTATCCCACGTCTTCTCTATATTTACTTATTTTTCATTTTCATTTTGGCTTTTTGTCCTTCGTTTTCAGACTTTCTCTTTCATCCGCTTGCACCTTTAGTTCTATAGCTTTCCACTCTCTTTTTGCATTTTTCACAATTGTTAATATTTTGTTTGCTGTGCTTTTTCTTCACGTCACTTTTGTGTTTCTTCAGCGAAAAATCCGTAAATTGGTCGGATAGCAACAGCAAAATAACTGAAAGTCTATACCACTTACTTTTTTCTACACGCAATTACTTTGAATCATATATGTACATAAATGATCGATTTAGAGTGGATTATAGTAGCAAAAAGTTTTCGAAAGAAGAATAGAGGGGAATTGGGACGATGCAGAAGAGTTTATCATCATGTAACTTAACGATTTTTGCAGGTGCTCGCAGGTCAGGATCAAAATCAGTAGTTCTACTTTCCAAATACAGTATAATCGCGTTTCGCATAGAGCTCCAATAGAAGATAGAGTTGATAGTTAATTTGAGGCGAAAAGAGTTCAGCTTAGTTTTTGAGTTAAGTTCAGTTCACAGTTGATTAGAGTTCACAAAAATTAGACAATGAAGAAAAAAAATGTAAAAGTTGAATAATAATATTTTTTCCTGTAGCGCACAATACACTGCTGATGTGCGTCAGATTTTGACGTACCACTCCCTTCTACTGGTGCGACAAAAAGTCGCTAACGTTCGCCAAACTCGAAACCAAAAACATTCGAATTATTCCTTCGGCAATTCATTGCCTACTACTGGGCGCAAGAAGCGCTCTTTTTTCTCTCAGAGCGTACTCAATTTGCATAAAATTTGTACTTGTAGCCATTGGACTTCGAGTTGGAATTTGTGAGCAAACGTTATTTGTGGTTCTTGCAACACTCTAAAGGAGCAACATGTAAAATTATAGCTTTCGGCATTGCTCTCACACGCGGAGCGAAATTTAAAAGTGTTCCACATGCGCTTATATAGTTGTCCATGTGCACGTTTGTACATGCTTACCGTAATTTATAATGGTAGCATTAGGTTTTTCTCCCTGCTGTGAATCGGTGGCGGTGGTTTTCTTTTTTGATAGGTGATTAAATGGCGGCAAATGGTGTTGACAAATACACTAGGGTTTCTCGTTGAAATACACTGCAAACAATTTTAAGTGCATACCGCTCGGTTAACTCTCCACCTGCTTGAAAGGTTTTAAGTTAAATTTTTTCTCATTAGTGATACAATTTTTTTTGCTTCGCATATTGCCTATGCTACTGTAGGTGTGTATATACCAGGGTTGTTGCGAATATTCGCATTCGCAACCGAGGAACTTCCGAGCTTTTGCGAATGCGATTACTGTGCAAGTGCACTGATAAAACGTATATCTGGCAAAAAAAAAGTTGTAGCCAACATTTTTTGCCTGTGGAGATGCTACGTTAAGACTGTCCCCCTACGTCCCCCTTCTTTCGTAATTTAAAGTCAGAGAATAAGATAATAGTCGGTATTTACAACGGAATGTATATGTCAAGGGTCTGCTGAAAAAACTGAATGCATCGCTAGTTTTTTTTTCTCCTTTTTCTTAGAAAAGTGTAATTTTTTTCTTATAAAACAAATTATGCTTATGTTCCCGTATTTCCTTTTATTAGTCTTTCAGCTCGAAAACAACAACATTTATTTAAATTTTGTGTAAATTGTCAAAATTAGCACGCATCGAAATAAAGGTAAAATGTTATGTGAATAAGTTGACAGCCAAGTTCACAAATCAAATAAGCATTAGTTCAAGATGAATTTTATATCTATTGAGCCTCCTCATATATCATTAGTATAGTACATCGTCGCTGAAATACAAAAAACCCCTAACTAACCAAAAATCTAAAATTCACTTTTTGATTGATTATGGTGCATTTCATCGAATCATAAGTCCCCACATCGTTTTAGGCAATAAAAAAGGATGTAGTTAGTTGTGGTTTTTAGCATTTCAGCGACAATGTGAAACACGCCCTTATAATATAGTACAAAGATATGTACAAAATTTTGCGTTCATTCGCCTCAAAATATCAAAACACATTCAGTGCTTGGAATGGAACAACAAAACGGATTTGTTGGCTTATGGTACCGACAGCGGTAAGTAATTAATTGTGACTGCCTGCAACTAGGAAAAGCCGAGCTCAGCTAACTAATACAACAAAACGAATTACAAGCTGTTCATTACAGGTGAACCCTTTCAAGAAGTCACCCGGGAACTAAGCAGAACGGAGACCTTTATCGTCCGTGATTCCAATAATTCAAATTATTATAAAAAACGTGGTACTTTTTTAACAAAATAACTAGGTTTTCGGGCAGATACATCCGAAATCAATCAAAAAGGAATTATTGCACCGCAATAAAAAAAGAAATATAACTGAAAGTGCTCTCAACTGGTGCAGCGCCAATCGAAAAGAATTTACTATTTTGTCAAGTTTTTCAAGTTTGTCGCCAAGGGCGAGTAGTTATTTAATGGCGCAGGTTTGATTAACGACCCGCTAAGAAACAGGCTGTAGCCCAAAAAGGGAGCAATATCACTCTTTCTTAAATACAATGTTCCTTTTTTTATTTAAGTACTAAATAAAAAACATTAAAAGTTACTAACTTTTCCATTTTTTATTTACCTAAATCACCTAATGTACTTACCAAATTATTTCTTTAAAATACATATTTAACATCCGTATTCGCATCCGCATTCGCATCCGCGGATGTCTAAAATTCCACATTCGCAACATCCCTAGTATATATATACATATATTTAAGGATGTTGAGATACTCCTAAATAAGTTACGCCCAGCACCTTCACCGAACAACGTTCTGGCCCACTCAAGCGTCCCATCTTGCAAGATAACTTATGAACACTCTGGCTGTCGTAGCGCTCTAGAATTTTGATAGCCATGCGGCGGTCAGGCTGGGCTCTTTTAACTGGGCTAGCGCACCGTTTGCGCCCAACGCTCGAAGTCTCTATACCTCTTAGAGATAGCCCTTTGCTGTTGCCGATATACCCCGAGACCGACGCAGGAGATACGGTCTGTTATGACCACACTCTTCACCTTGCTGAAGTTTCGAGCTCAGTAATATTTTGAAGTACATTTTGAGGTGTATTGAATATGGAAACCAATGGACTCTATTTCTCCAAAAGCATAACAACTTAAAATTCCCCTATTTCCTGAAGACATGCAAAACTTGTTCTTCGTTTTTGCAGTGAGTCTAAATGATTTTTGCAAGGCGATTTCAATTGTTTTTTATTGTCCAACGTTGGGGCCGCCCTTCTTTAATTTTTCGCTGACTCCTACATACATACATTCATTCGACAAATTATTATTTTTTTTATAATTATATTGAAATAATCGAATAATACTTCCTATCTCGCTAATTTGCGCCCACGCTCCGACGGAAAAGAAGGACGAAGTGTCCAAGGATCACTTTTATGAGCGCTGCTCCCGTCACGATATCAAAATCGTGCTTCGTCATTTTAATGCCAGGTGGGCAAGGAAGGTGTCTCGACGAAAGGTCCAAAAACGAACTAATGCTGATCGACTTCGCACGGGCGCGCGAACATCATGCAACATTTCTAGTATTTGCTCAGTGTACCGCTCTTTTCGAGTGGACTTAAAGCAGCCCTCGGAGCAGTCTCACGAACACCCTGCTGGCGCTATAGTCGCTGACACAACAAGTAGCCGATGAGCAACACTTTGTTGCGCTCACAAGTGGTTATTCGTGTCACATTGTACTTTTATTACTTATCTTCCCTTCGTATTTAGAAATTCTCAGTTCTCAGAAACTCTTGCACTCTCTCCATTGGAAATCGGCAAGTTGGCAAGTTCTCATGCAATATTGACAAATGACTGCTTCTGCGCATAGAAATGGCGACCTGTGTGCTTCCGGGTAGCGAAGAAAGGTTGCAACGGGAAGAGGGATGTTAAACAGGTGGTGGGCGACGAACAGCAAGCGGGTATTTGGCAGGATGGCGCGAAGGTGTGAGACCTGTAGCAATTATACCAAAGACTTGCACACACACTTGTGGATTGTTACGTATACATACATACATTGTTGTCCGCTATCGTCTGCTCCCGGCTTTTCCTTGGTGCACGAGTATCATCAAGCGTGGAAAGAATGAAATGCGATGCGGGGCGAAGTGAAGCGAGTTCCTGATGGCTGGCTGGTGCAGCGAGATGAGAGGCGACGTGTTGCTTCACTCTGTGCTAGTTAAAATTACATATATGTATGAACGTGTGTGTGTGTGTATGTGTGTGTGTGGGGATGTAAAGGTTTTGGTATTCAAACGATTTATTGTTGTATTTGCATAGGACTTTACCATGCAGTTGGCAGCACGAAACTTGTGTAAACTGCCTTGAAGTGTGCACACCTGCAATAACTATGGCCGCGGTAATGGTAGTGGTAACAGGTAATAGTAATGGTAATACTGATGATGACAGCAAAAACGGCTAACAGCAACAAACGACTATGGCGCGTTAAATCGACACGTTATTTCTACCAACAAATACTTATGCCAAGGAGCGCTGTGCTATTACGTTCTTACCTTTGTTCCGGTTGCATGTTGACTCCTGTTACTCGCAGGTTTCCGTTCCTTATCCTAATTCTATTTGTGTTGTGTATACATATACCTCCACAAACTTCTTTTTGTTTTGTGTTAAATATTTTGAGTTTTTAAGTTTTTATTTGTATTTTTATTGTTGACTGATTTTAATGAACCAAGGCCGTAAAATGATGTGTCATAATCAAAGCGTGGCAGAAACTGTGTGTTACTTCCAAACTGATTTTCTCCAGTGCTATTTCGATCAATAAATGACTTAAACATCCGACTCAGTGGGTAGGGTTTTGCGGTCCATGTACTCTCTACAACATTATAAGTAAAGGAAAATTTTAACCTCACACAGTTATATTTTCCGCTTCGTGACTAAAACAAATTGTTTTCTTCAATTTCTGAGTACCTGGGGGAAAATGTTGTTCACAACAAAAAATCTCAGTCTCTACGGAAAACGGAAAATTTTGCTCCTTACTCCCAATCTCTTCGTCTTATTGCGCCTGGTTAGGATGGAATGGTGCCATGGGTTGTGAAACTCTTTGAACTCGGTAGCCAGAGCCATCGTTCTTTCTTTGCATATACTCAGCTCTCTGAGCCTTATAGTCGTTAGTGATGCGGTGTGCATTATGTAATGATAAGCTGACCAATCGTCCGCCTTTGAGGAGGATTGTTCTCCTCAAACGTGATTTTTCCTCCTCAAAAGTATTGTCCTTCTCTGTCCTCCTTTTGAACAAAAATGTCCTCATTGTCCTCCTTTTCAAGTTTTATAGCAGTGATGAAACTTTCAAAAATTTCATTCAGAATATTATTATTTCATAATCGTATACATTTATTATATTTAAAAGGAGTTTACATTGTTCAACATTCAGTTAAATGATGTACACTTTTGATTTGATCAACCGCCTGTGAAAGCTGAACAGTGTAATTGCTTTTAGCCTTAATCAATAATATTTAATACGGCTTTCCCACTGCACGCCAATTACGTAGTTCGCTCTCTTATTCGTAATTCGCACTCAAATCACCCTTGGAATTACGTAATTCGCCATACTAAATTTTTAGAGCGAATTACTTCATTTGTTGGTAATTCAGATCCAATTACCATGAGAATTAAGAAACAAATCGCCGCCGTCTCTAATTTTTATCGCACATTTATTGAAACCAGTTCACAAGTCAATCATCATCATCGCACTTATTGTGAGTACGAAAAGCAATTACTTACATTTTGGATAAATTTTGTAGCGATTTAGGCGGCCAAAATTATTTTTATGAAAATTTTAACTCAAATTGTTTAGAAACGACGTATTACGATATTTTAAACTGAAAATGTTTAAAATAAAGTAAATAGAGTGGGAAGATGTCCAAGTGCTCGACGAAAACAACGAAAATAAAGTTGCTTGAAGTTTGACATCGATAGGCTCCATGGTATCAAGGTCCGATTATATAAACATTTATACCTGCGTGTTCGTATCGCCGAGGAGAAGGTTTATTACCTAGGTTAGAACATGGCCATTCCTTCCTGCTAAAAAATCAAATGCAATTAAATTAAATTAATTACTACGATATGGTTATCAATCGAGATTGTTTTGAAAAGGCTTTATTTCTAAACAACATGTGGGAGGATTATCGTCTGTTTAAAAATTAAATTAAACTTTGATTCAATGGAATCAGGTAACTGGGCTGCCACCTATTTAAAAATTAAATTCAATGTATATAGTAGGTTAAATTAATTATAGCAATGTGGATATGGAACATGAGATGGTTTGCCACCTGTCAAAAAATGTAATTCAATTAATTTCAGTGAATTACTACGCTAATACCAAGTCCCCACCAAAAAGTTAACCATCTCAAATCGAACTTAACCACATCGCTAACTATTGCTGTCCACACTGCGGTTTGAGGTTTATAAAACAGTACAAATGTAGACAACAGTGTTCGGAGCTCCAAAACTCGATTCAGTAGCTCGTTTCTGTAACAATTCTCTACCAAGGCGAATTGAGATATGAATTCGCCGCCCTGTTCTCTACTGCTAATTAGTAGGTGAGAATGACGTATTTTCTCTACCAGTAGAGAAATAATCGGTAGAGAAAAGTTACAGAAACGGGCTACAGGACTAAATCGCTGCAAAAGTCGGGGCAAAACAAATTTTCCGTATTCGATTGAATTTTTTATTTTCGTTTCTGACATTAATTGTTTGACTTAAATATTTTCTATTCATGCAAAAATAAGAACGCGAGGCAATGTAAGGATAATATGTTTCATATTTAGGTAATTTTTAGCATTTTCTATAAAGTAGAACATTTCTAACACTTTATTTTTTAAAGAGCAGTAGGATCTAAACCTTTTCTACTTTATATAAATTTCATTCTACATATCGTCGATGTTTTTGCAAAACTGCCCATCGCCCAATTGCAAAACCGCCTATCTTACGGCACTCAAATTTTACAGGAGAGCGAAAAAACGGTATATTCTTTGAGGGCATTGCAATGATAGGCGGTATTCTCTGTAGCTATGATTTTACAAATCTGTTGTTTTAATAACGATTTAACGATTTTTATGCATTAATATCGATGCTTGGAGTTCAGGGTTACCAAATCTCATTTTGCCACAACGGCGATTCAGGCGGTTTTGCAAAAACATCGACGATATTTTTTTTAGCAACTTAAGTAAAGTTCTGCAATTTCTACAGCCATACATCAAAAAATAACGAGGTTACTTTATTGACGCATTGGTATGAAAGAATTTCTTTTTAACAGTAAGATTTGGCTAACTTTCAATTTTTTTACTGAAACCGGTGGTGAACACTCAAAAAACGGCCCTAAGAGGGGCATAAAATGAATGCAAAAAAATGGAATAGATTTGTAGTCAAGCGGAGTAGATTTCAAATTTTTTCAAAAATTGGAGTAAATCTGATCTGATCTTAGTGAAGTCCAAACACTAGTAGGGAACAAATTTTTTACATTTTAACGCTAATGACCCACAGATGGCGGGAAAACACAGGGTTGTATCAGACTTTCGACGTGGTTTCGAGTTGGTTAGCTTTCAACCATCTCAGTGAAATGGTTAAGTGCTGTCATTTTTATATGGCGAAACTACGCTAAATCAAGTGGGTTATCGGGATAACCAACTCAATAGCCATAACTACGTGGTTAGCTCCGGTGGGGACATGGTATAAGGATATCATCCAAAACGGCTTAGAAAGGGATTAATTTTCAATTACATTTAGAGGGATTGCTACCTGTTTGAAAAATCAAATCAAATCAAATCAAAATAAAATATGATTAAAAAAAACACTATACAGAGTAACCATTACGTTGAGTTCTATTGAAATAATATGCACCTTATCTAACACGCATACACTTATCGAACTATCTATAGTATATAGTAGCTTATTTTTTGAAATATCTTTTAACTATAATTTTTAGTGCATCTCCAGATAACCTTACAATTAAAAACATTATCTGAATACAAAATTCAAATTTTATCTGAACATCAAAATCGTTAGAGTCGTTTCCTAGAGGTCTTTGGATATATATACATCCATATTTACAAGAATTGATTGTTTAAAGTGATGAGATACATACATATATATATGTAGCTTGGGAAAAAATTCGTAGGATTTTACTGCCTTAAAAACTTATTTGCACATTTTTACTCGAACTTACCCTTACGTAAACAATGTTTTTCTAAATAATTGAACAACTAATTTCTCCCCGCAACTCTCCAAATTTTTATATTGAATCCCTCCTCTCCACCGCCCCAGCCCCCTCTTAACGTTGACGGGCTTGACTTTCCTATCACCCCCTTTACTCATAGAACACTTTTACAGAACACCCTGTACATGTAAAGAAAACAGGTACAGTACTGCAGCAGTATTTTCAGTTTATTTTTCGGCAGTAGTTAATATTTCCAATGGTCAGTGTTTTTTGTTTGTTTTCAAACTACGAAATGTCAATCACAACACCCAAGCAAGAATCTTAGCGCCGTTGAGTGGTGTTACATAACTTTATGACTGTAGTTTATTCCTCTAATCAATTAAAATTAGCAAAAATACGATATTTTTCCTTGCAGCTCTGTCGGTACCAGTTCATATTATATTTGTATTAAACCATTTGGATTATATGGTATTCATGCTGTACAATTATCCAATTTAATATAATTTAAAACATTAACACACGATTCAAAGCAGTTTTTTGCAACTTCGGCTTGTATTAAACACATCAGGTATGAGTTCAACCTGCTGCCGTAACCAGAGCGCAGTTGGGCTATTGTGGTCCGAGTCTCCCGAGGCAGACGAAGTTCTGTCTCATCCACGGCTGGTGCTTGTGTGCCCAGAACGGCATTCACAGGTCGGGAGTCTACATAACTCGAGACTGCCTCTCTGTGAATGCCGTTCAAGGCCTGTCGATAAGCTGGCGATAAGCTGTGGGTGATGAACCTCTGGACTTCGTCCGCTAGTTCGTAGAGATGCCTCCTGACGTGCCTGGGCGAAGGCTCTTCTGCAAGGAGTTGCCTGTTCTGATGGCCACATCTGTGGCCCCCAACCAGAAACTGCCTGCAGTTATGCTCCTTAACTGGGAGCATGTGGGCCTTCTCGTGCAGGTGGTGTTGCGGCGATATCAAGAGGCATCCCGTCGCTGTCCTAAGTGCCGTGTTCTGGCAAGTCTGCAGCTTTATCAACTGCGTCCTACTAGTCCCCGGCGACCACACTGGCGCAGCGTAGTTCAGAACCGGCCGACCAATTGCCTTGTACGTTGCCATCAACGTTTCTTTGTCTTTACCCCAGGTGCTGCCGGCTAGCGACTTGAGCAAGAATGATAGAATACAAGATTGCGCATTCCTGCGGGTGATGACGTCAAGATAGCAACGAACATGAAAGAGTAATTGGAGATGGAGGAGAGAAAGAGTGTTAACCGTCAAACCATGGCGGTCGCCATATTTACATACATATAAACATCTCTGCATACATACAAACAATTTGCTAAAATGATGTCACACGAACAACTGATTCTGTCAAATTCGCCAAGAACAAAGTAGCGGTACTGCTGATTGCGCCACCTCTGTCTCCCTACATCGTGGACTTGAGGACCTTGCTGCGGCTTGCGGTTGTATGCGCCGAGAAGGAGAGCAGACTACCGAATATTACTCCAAGTATCTTCGGGTTGTTCACCGTCGGAATTGGTGTATCATCGACGTGAATTCCCAGTTGGAGTCTGACGTCCTTCGTCCAGGTGGTAAAACGTGTGGCTGAGGATTTTGTAGGGGAGAGGGTTAGGCTCCGTGCAGTGAAGAAGCGAGAAAGCCGTTTACTTTCGAGCACAGTCATCAATTCCATTTCCGGACGCCATGATCGAGAAATCGTCAGCATAAGAGACAATCGAGATTCCCTCTGGTGGTTGAGGAAACTTTGAAATATACAAGTTAAACAGTAACGGGGAAAGGACACCACCCTGTGGAACCCCCTGTTTTATTTTCTTCTGTTTACTCGATTGGTCTCTAAAAAATACTGACGAGTGGCGACCATTAAGATAATTCGCCGACCACCGTTTGGATCCCTGTGGGAGAGGGGACTCCTCTATATCTTCTAGTAGCGTCGAATGGCTGACAGTGTCGAATGCCTTAGACAGGCCCAGCCCTACTAGAATGGTTCTCTTACAGGGGCACATTCGGTTTAGGCCACGAGTTATCTGGGTATTTATGACGTTAAGTGCTGTTGTTGTACTGTGCACTTACGGAACCCATGCTGATGCTTCGCTGGGGTCAGGTGGTTTGTAAACTACGGGAGTAGCAAGGCCTCTAGTGTCTTCGCTACCGGGTTATCGGACGATAAGACTCTCCTTTGTTGGCTGGTTTCCTCAGTTTGAGCAGTGGGACCACTCTCCCCACCTTCCAGATGTCTGGGATGATGAGAGTGGCCAGTGACAAGTTGAGGACCTCCGTTAGGTACGTTACTGCCGTAGAGCCTAAAATTTTCAGCATCAGCATGCATATTCTGTCGGGTCTAACGGCTTTGGAGGTTTCGCCTTCCCGATGGCTACCCTTACCTCACCGCTGGTGAAAACAAGAGGTGCACTTGGTTTTGGCAGTTTGTGCAGCCTTCTGGTCACTCGACGTTTGGCTTTATCCTCCGGCGCATCGCTCCGGGTCCGACGAAGTGTGTTCACCAAAGTCTAATTCAACTCTGTCGTCACGCTTCGTCGGGTTGGACAATGATCTCACGTTGACCCCTATGTGCACTGGGAGAACACTAGTATTTTTAAACACGTTAAATTTCATACAAAACAGGTTTCATCTATTAAACAGATGGGTGAAGGTCGTGCCCTTGTCGGATCTTAGACTAATATGTATACCAATGGCCACCTTTATACAGTATGTAATGCTAGACAACCATTCGTTCTGTGAAGCTGCTAAAAAACGGAGTTTAATGTTCATTAGTTTTTCAACCAGTTTGATATTTTTTTTTTATTTAAAGTGGCATGAGACCACTTTTTTTGCCCTATTTTTGAGTTTCTATATGTTTATATTAAATTTTTTAGTGCAAAGTGCGGAAAGAGTAGCAGCTTTGAAGAAAATCGATTCTCTTGTTCTAGTTAATAATTATTACATAATTAAAACTTGTTAAAAACCATTCCGTTTTATGATACTAAATTTCCATGAGCTATAAAACTGCAAACCCAAAATTCTTGGAAGAACTAAAAAAAATTAAATTTTGATAAAAATTATTTTAGACTTTTAATTTTTTTTCGTTTTGGTGGAACCTTACAGTTCTCTTCAACTAGTTTTTATTATGTGACATTTATTAACTGGTAGAGAAGGCTATTTTGCTACTTTTTTTGTACTTTGGACTAAAAAATTTAATACAAGGAAATGAACTGCTCTCTTGCAAATGTTTGAGTGAAAAATAAAGGCTCCAGTGAATTATGAACAGTAAGTGCCAGTTTTGAACCACTGTGCGCTGGGATAATTTGCCTTAAGTTGAATAGAAAACGAATGCCCTCATTGGATGTACATAGGTACAAATAAATGATGGAGCTTCTATGAAAATATCCTTAAATTTTACTTCCATTGCTGGCAATCGACAAATGTTTAAGCCTAGGTCTAAACCGACAAACGGGAGTGACAAATATTTAGGAAGAAATAGATTTGTAAGAAAGTTAGGGTTTTCTCGGTATCAATTAAACCGGGAAGACTGTGGAAGTAAAAAGTGTAGGAAACATCAACCACCAACGCAATAAAATAGGTAGGTACGTGTAAAGAAATGCATGCTATAAACAAAAGTTTCCAGAGGCGGAATATTAAGCTAAGACCAGCGGCGCGCCGTTGAAAATATAGAGGTGATAAGAAAATATATTACGAAATGAGGTGGCTGGTCGTTTGACGTTATTTGCCTTACATTCGAAAAACGCGTGTTCACTGCACGCAAATTAATAACGGTTAGAGGAGAACGAGCAGGATGCAGCACCCCATGCCTCAATGAAGTAGTTTCTCAACTAAACACGAAGACTACTACGAAGAACGTCATTGCCTACATGCCTCTGATGACCGTGGACATTAATATTGTAATAAAAACAATTACAACAATAATGGCAACATTTACTGAAGGCATCGCACAACTATTACAGCATAATGCCAACACCACTTATACTATCG
>NW_023458564.1:33552885-33662040 GCF_013731165.1 Rhagoletis pomonella
CATCGCACAACTATTACAGCATAATGCCAACACCACTTATACTATCGCACTCCCACACAGACTCGAACTGCCCACTTTCAACTAATTGCTGTAATTACCAGCGATATTAGGCAACTCGAGACGCCAGCTAGCGAATGTTTTGTGTGTTTGTACGTATTTAGTATTTGAAAAGGAGGTAAATGAAAGCTCCCCTCAGCATGCTCTGAACTTGCGAGGAGGATGGTTCGTAAGCTCGGCTACAGCAAGGACCTGTGGCATTTACAATTCTTGTGGTATTTCTTGGTTTGTTGTTTTTGGCCCTTAGCGCCATGTAGTTAGTTGGACTCGTATCGCTGGAGTGGAAAATTTAAATAAATAAATGCTCAGTATTTAAGCGACTGACAATGACAAATTCCAAATTGATTACTCGCTAGCCAACGAACCAACCAACCGACCATAAACCTTCTGACTCCTAGTCACTTTGAATTTAGCTTGCTTTTGTTTGTTGTTATGACGCCACGTGCGACATGCAGCATGACCTCCTTAGAAATTCGGAAATATATAGGTATGTATAGAGTTGCGAAAATTAACCAGTTTGGAGATAGTTGAGGTTTGATGAAGGGGGGTGAACAGTGAATGAATCCGTTGTATATATTTCATGCTGAGACATTTTTGTGGCTGCTAGAAAAGAAGTGCGGATTTGGTCAGGGAGATAAGGAGTAACAACATACATATTTTATTATTGTTAGAATTAGTTAATACCGCATCCAAGCAGGGCAATGCCGAAATGGATACTTAACTAAATGGCATTACTGTAATATTTTAGGCGAAAGTTAAAAGTGTTTACTAAAAAATATGCTATTACAAATTTTTTTTTATTGCTAGTTACCGCATGATTCGTAAGTGCGTATGCCAACCTGCACTGTGTGTGCAATTTATTGATTATGTTTATGGTATGTATTATGTTTTTCTTAAGCCTTAATATCAATGGCTGAGTGGATGATCGCCCTATCTCGGCTCGATTCGAAAACGTCCTATCTCAGAAAACTTTTATAAGCACGCCCTATTTCAGAATTTGGTTGAAGAACGCCCTATCTCAGAGTTTGATTGAAGAACGCTCTATTACAGAATTTAGTTCAACATATTTTCAATATATTTTCGGTTGAGATAGGCTTTTTTTTTGAGGCAACTTCTGAGATAGGACATTTTCGAACCGGGGCCGGACTAACCACGCCGGGGTCCCTAGGCAATGTAATTTTCTGGGCCTCTTCACCCATTTCTAACTTCCTGAATTAAGTTTTTATATATACCATAATTAGGCTATTTCTTCACTATATCATTCATCACCGTAAAGGCCATGCCAGAAAAAACTTTGAGGTTTTGCGTGACATTTATAACCAGGGAACGGATTTTTAGGACCTAAAAACCTATAAAAAAGGCAAAATAAAGTAACGAAATAGGCTGGAAAAGGCAAAATAAAAAGCGAAAAAGGCAGGAAAAGGCACTAGGTATTGTAAAAAAGGCAAAAAAAGGCAAAATAAAATAGCGAAAAAGGAGGGAAAAGGAAAAAAAAGGTATTGCAAAAAAAGCAAAACAAGGCACTAAAAAAAGACAGAAAATACGAAGAACAATCAAACAATACATTTATTTTAGAAATGTTTATATTACAAGTAAAAAGAGAAAAACTATGAACTAGTTTCATTATATGAAAAATTTGTACTTTGATTCTTTAACTATTTTATCCTTTCGAGTTTCTAACTCATAAAACTTTAATCTGTATAGTAGTAGTAACATTGAACCACAAGATGCATTTTGAAGTTTTCTGGCAGCATTTTCATTCGATTTTCGCCAAGAAAAGCCTTGAATGTACTAAATGCGCGCTCGACGTAAGGTGATACAAAGTGAAACGTTCATATTATCAGGAATAAGGGCGTTTTCCTTGCCCTTTACAATTTTATCCACACTCCTTATTGTCTCTAAGCCTACGTTAGCTGAGAAAACGGCTTTGAATTTTTCCAACACCAGTTTGGCAAGAGGTCCCTGCGCTTCTATTAGCCGCATGGGCATGTGTATATTTTTTAATCTTAAAAAAAAATTGTAAATGCTATAATCACTTTTTTAAAGGTAGAAAAGGCAAAAAAAGGCAAATATCTTAAAAAAGGCAAAAAAAGGCAACATCAAATGTGTATATATGGAATCATGGAAAGCTAAATCGTGGACATTCTTAATCGAATATACTCTATCTCTTTAGCAGAAAAAAGGCAATTTCCATAAAATCCGTTCCCTGTTTATAACTTTGCCGGCCAAGCACAAGACGCAAAAGGTATGCCACAGTGGACGTCAAGGAAACAGTTTTGTACTGTTCGTTTACTCATGAAATTTTCTGTGGATTTTATATATTTAGTTTAAAAAATATCAGCAGTCTACTTGAATTTGATTGTTTCTGCATGAAAACTCGAATTTGGACGAAAAAAAAAATTAAAAATTTAACCAGCTGATGGTAAACGCGCGCAAAAAGAAGGGAGTTGGCCATATTTTCGCTTCGCGCTGCAGCTAAAACGATCTATGTGGCATGCTTGGTGCATTTTTATACATTTCATCTTATCTGTCAAAGCGAACAAGCCTTTTATCTGGCATTAGTTTCAGATATGCCTTCGTAATGTACTTACACAATAAAGCAAATGATCGCGGGATATAAAAAAGCAATAATATTGCCATTGAGAGCAAATTTCTGATGACAAAGTTAAATGGCACTTAAGTTTAATTTTGAATAGTTCTTTGAATGACATTTAAATTTCGTTGGGTTTCAGATCACCTTAATTTAAATATGACAAACAAGTGGTAGCACTATTGCTTCTTTGTTTGTTTACATTTTGTGCTGAACGGCTGATTTTTGTTTGGTATAAACACAGGGTTGCATATCTAATATTTAAATAACCAATATTGGTAAATTGCTCACCTGAAATTGGACCTGAGGATGCAAAACTTCACATTAAATTTTCACTCTGGAATATTTTGAAATACTGTTTCTCTCTGCTGGGGCCCCTATCCGTTGCGGGCCCCTAGACAGTTGCCTTCACTGCCTTATGCATAATCCGGCTCTGGCTGTATGTCTATGTTGTTGTGTTGTTGTACACCTCGTACAACCCTACGGCACATCGTTGCATCAGCTCCGGAACTCGCCGTAGTTTTCTTGAACGTTCTAAATTCTGATTTTTCAGATATGGTCATTGTAAACGATTTTGGACATAATGTGAGGCATGAAATAAGATTCATATAATCTGATTTTTGTTCGCTGAGAGAGGTAGCATTTCTTGAGATCATCTACCGAATTTTAAGCAAACATTTACTTTTGCTAATATAATTGTTGAGGGAGTTATGTATGTATAGAGTGACCCTGTCTTAAAGCTCGTTTAATGTGAAACTGCTTATAATCAATATATATAATACGCGAAGACATTTTTTGTGCAGCATAAAATATTTGCACCGTTCGTTCGATTTTCAAAAATGTCAAGTTAAAGCGCTTGGCCTGTAGATATGTAAACTGGTTATATTTTTTCGAAAAGAGATGCCACCTATTAAATAATTAAAGTCAAGTTATTTTCTAATCAATGCCCTTAGATCCGCCCGGGCGTTCGATTTTCAAAATTGAGGTAAACAAGTTAAATCAATTATTAAATATTGATATCAATCGAAATGGTTTTGAACTTAGCTACGTATAGGAGGGTTGCCACATGTTAAAAAAATGTAATTCAATTTTAATTAAGGGAATTTGGTAAGTGAATAAAGTATCGCTATATGGGTGTCATACAAAAGAGGTTTAAGAAGGTAGTAGTTTGAAAATATTTTGGAATAGGGTTGCCACCTATTTGAAAAGTCTAATTCAACTATTTTTTCAATGAAATATTAACGATGGATGTCAAATGAAAGAGCTTCAGGAAATACTTAGTTTGACAATTTAGAACATTTTTGATGTTTTTGTGGGTTGCCCCAGTTTAAAGGACTAAACTAAAATTATTTAATAAGTTAAATGAATTACTAAACGATGGTTATCAATGGAAATGGGTTTAAAATCCTTTATTTCAGAACTATGGCTAGGAGGATTGCCACGTGTTTAAAAAATAAATTTCCACTTAATTCATCAGTTACATGAAATATTTATAACAATATGTCAGACGAAAAATATTTAAGGAAATTTTAGTCTGTTTTGAGAGTGGTATTTCGTTTAATTATACATACATAAGTTACATGAAATTATAAAATATGTATATCAAAAGAACGAGTGTTAAGAAGTCTTTAAGCTGAGCATTTGTTTTTTTTTTTTTTTTTTGAAAAAATTAAGCTCAAATTATTTAATAAGTTAAATGGATTGTCAAAAGATCAATCGAAATGGGTTGGAAAATAAGTTATTTCTCAACTGTATTTAGGAGAGTTGCCATGTGCTTAAAAAAATTAAATTCAATTTAATTGATCAGCTAATTGAAATATGTATAACAATGCCAGGCGAAGAATTTTAGTTTGAAAATACTTTTAAAGGGGTTGCCACCTGTTTGAAAAGTCGAATTTGTTTTACTTATACGAAAAATACATAAATTAATAAAAGAGTTTTAACAACACTATAGGCTGATAATATTTATAATTAGAGTTGCCATCTGCTTTTTTTGATGGTCATCACATCTGCAAGTCAAATTAAAGAACTGGGATTCTGCATAGATGTGCACAGGTTTTATTTTTTGAAGTTACAGGGAGATTTGAAATTAGATGAAATGAAAACCGACACCATGCGAGAGCTCTCATCACTGAGAAATGGTTTAGATTAATCATTAGGAATATTTTTAGGGGTTTTTGAATAATGTTTCACCTGTTTAAAAAATTTGATCAAATGTTGGCGTTTTGACGCCATGCGGGTTTACTAGTTATTACTTCTTACTCCAGATTATTTTACACATACATAAGTATTAGGGCTCAGTTATGCCACTAGACCTTGCAATTGCACATAAAACTTAACCTCTGAAATATAGCCGTTATTCCCAATAACGATACTTCTTCCTCTCTCGCTCTAACTACCTACAAGAATGCCACTTTTATCAACAAATCTACTAAATTCAACAGCCTTTCAAGTAAAGTGTGTTGGCTAGCCACTTAAACACAAGTCAATTTAAGTTAAAATAAATATGCATAGCTGAGCCTTAGTTTTAATAGATACCAATTACACATTCACGTATGCCAATTCTTCTTTCTCACCTTTTTTGTTCTGTCAGACGTGGCGCTCATTATAGCGCGCTTCAAAAATTTTTTGGAAAAAAATAGAAGGAGTGCAGCCCGGTTGTATGCTGTTGAGTTGTAAGCTAGTTAAGAAAAATTCCAAAAATGGTCGAAATCGGCTACTCCCAAGGAGTATAGATTTTTCTTTTAAGAAATACGAAATTTTTTTTCTATGATTGTTCCCAGCGTTCAAAAAAGTGGCGTTCACTGTATCTATTTCTCTATCTGTAAGCACCGAATTTTTTGCTTTAACAAAATCGGTTAACAATTCAATGTTTTTACCGCATTTTATAAGCTCTTACACTTCATTCTTCAGATGACAAAGAAAATTAATTCATTTTTATCCGACTTCACCAAAAAGGAGAAGGTTATCAATTCGGAATATTTTTTTTATGTAAGTTACCGCATAACTTTGGACCACGTAAGCCGATTTATATAACTCTTTTTTTAAGGTAAGGTGTGAAAAGGTGAAAGGTTTGGTTTAAATCCGATTATTGTATAATGAAGAAATTAACGATAATCTTAAATCTATATATGAGAATTGAAGTCGGTTTTGTTTTTTGCTTAAAAATTACGCGTTTTTTAATGTTGTCATATATATATTTTGGCTTGCCGTAAATCAAGTGTTAATAAAGTGATGTTATTATCATTTGCAGCAAAAGAGTTTAAGCCTCAAAGTATGCAACATATTTTAATACACCTTTGCATTAAAATTTTCGTGACCTTTGTCAGAAAATGAGTAAGTTTGTTCAGCGATCGGTGACAGACGGTGAATTTTTTCATGTAAATCGAAAGAAGATACCCTCACCTTTCATTTATTTATAGTAAGAATACCGAGGTCCACTTGTATCAACTTACGTCGAGCGCAAATTTAGTATATTCAAGGCTTTCAAAGTGCATCTTGTGGTTCAATATTACTACAACTATAGAGATTAAAGTTTTGGAGAAAATAGTCAAAGACTCAAAGTAAAATTTTTTGATATAATGAAACTATGTTGTTCATAGTTTTTCTCTTTTTTTGTAAAATATATATTTCTAAAATAAATGTATTTTTTGTTTTTTTTTCGGTTTTTGTCTTTATTTAGTGCCTTCTAGTGCCTTTTCCTGTATATTTTCCCTCTTTTTTGTAGTTCGTTCCCTGGTAATACTAATGTGCGTGAACTCCAAAAGAAAAAGGAATTAATGGGATTATTGTAATACATACCTCTGATGCAAAACTTAACCTAATAATGCCTTTGAAATGCCATAAATGCCATCATTATTATATGAGGTTACGTTAAAAGTCGGAAATATGAGCCAATTTTTAGTTGCTCTTGTGCGCGCTTTCTAGTGAACACGTTGCGCGCATAGGCGGTGAGCGTGCATGGTTCACGATGCGTGCGCGCTGTGACAAATGTTGCTGTAAGTAAAAAACACAAAAGATCTAAAATTTGTTTTTTACAACTATTTTCTTCAATAAATGCCATTTTCGAAAATATAAACGAAATGGAAAACACTCATTGAAAACATATTTTTAATGCAACTTGAATATATATAATGTTTAAATTTAAATTTTTTTTTCTAAACTATAACGATATATTTTTTTTAAAGCTCTAATGACACTACGCTTACAAAAAAAAAAATCATCAACTTTCGTCAAATACTTTAAGGGAAAATGAGTTTTGAAAAAAGAATTGCTTAAAAATATATTTTCAGAATCCCCGTCACATCTAAAAACCTCTCTACCCACAAATTTCACGCAAAAATTCGAACTTGACTGAAATCGGAGGACCAGTTGAGAAATTCTCACTCAACTTTCTTTACTCTGAGTGCCAGATCACGCATGATTATATGGTAAGGAGTCAATGGTTGGGAGCCTTCAGGCTGCAGTTGGGCAAAACTTATGTTGCTGTCAATATCAGAAAGTCTAGCCAGGGATTTGCTTTCATTGGGCCGACTGGTCATTTCTTTTGGCACAAACACCTGACTTTGATCGGCATATATGGCAACCCCATGTGCCCTTCTGGAAGAAGAACAGAGTCTATGCTTCTACCTCGTCTTCTTAAGGTTTATGTATGAGACTTTTGGTAGCAACGATCAATCAATTCCCGCTTATTTTACAATAACTTTCATTGAAAAAAAAATCTTTAGAATTTCAAAATGTATCTACATACTGAAGGTGCGTAAAGAGTTCTTTTTCGATATTTTAAATTATGAATTCATCTTCATCATATTTTCAGTCACTTTTATATTAACGCATACATTAAAGTATGAATGCCATCTAACTATGACCAGAGTAGTCTATTAAGCAGTCGGGGCGTTCACCACACGTGATCCAAATGGAATTTGCATGTTCCGTACCAAAGTGCATCCATCATTTTCGAGTGCAATGGGTGGTGGTGATACGCTACTGAACACCTTGCTGTGCTGACATTTTTATTTTCGCACAGCAACGCAGCTTCCACAGTGCCAAGTACTATTAGGTAACGTTAACTATGCGAACGTTAAAAATTGGTAGTGGCAAAACGGATCACTCCTTATAGCCCTCACCGCGTTTGCCACCATTGACAAATAAAATTTATGGAACACAAGCGCCATTTCTACACTCATATAATTTCCATCATCCATACGGTGTTGCACGCAAAGCAAGCGTTAAGCTGAACACGGCACTGACTCGACGTTGGCGCATTATGGCGAAATCTAATAAAAACGAAATGGCACATTTGCCTCCCGCAATTCCTTTCGAATGCATTTTTCATGACTGCATTTAGCACAACAGCTTTCGTTGAGGTTTGCACCTTTTGGTTAATTTTACTAGTCTTGAGAGTGATTCAAAAACTTGCATGCATATGTATATATGTATAAGTTACATAATTTATGTATATATTATAAGGGGTCCTACTGAGCTAAATAGTATATTTATTAGCCTCGATTTAGATTTCGCTCTTCCCAGATTCTTATTTTTATCTAAGCTTGAATCCAATTATCTCTAATGATGTAATTTAGTTTGTAAGCTTTATCTTTAAAATGATGTTGTACCTCTAGTCCGTAAGGTTTGTAACCATAGACTTAATAAAAAAATGAAATGAAATGAAATGAAATGCCATTGTTTTGCTTGAATTTCAATTATAATCTAAGACTATGTTCAAACAGGCACCTAATTGGCAATTAAAAACCCTTTCACCAATTTAAGCCTTAATTGTTAGCCAATTTATCATACGAAAATTCAAATTATCAATTGCAAATAATTAATTGGCAATTAATTTGTGTCAGATTCTCTATGCAACCCTGCTAGGTATGCTTAATTTTGGAGGTATGTTTATTAAACAAATAGCAATCAGCTGTTCGTTTCTGGTCCTCTTTTATAGCTGATATTCCATCAGGGATAGAAAATTTTATTATAAAATTGTACTTAGTTTACGGTAGACTTTACCTAAAAGTCTATAGATATACCTAAAAAGTACATATGCATTTCTGTATAATGAAAATAGGAGGATAACCATTCCCGTCGATACAATATCAACTTCTGTACTCACATTAAACAAATTTTGGCTATGAAAAGTATTACTTCGAGCAGCGCGAGACAAAACTATGTTGTAGAAAAGGTGAATCACTTTCCTCCCAGTTCTTCGATCTGTCGTTTTAAAATGAAATATTTTCGGTCTATCTTACGAAATCAACTACAGTTGCGTTACTTTGACAACCCTTCTGTATCATTTGTATGCCCCTTCACAAACGACGGAAGCTATTAGACCAGTTGCCCGCACCAGAAAATGAATTGAAATGTCAATAAAAATAACAACTGATTTCCTGAGAAGTTATTTGGCTACGTTCCAATGTACTTAAAATTGTGTGTTTGTACCGAATGTACTTTCAAACTAAATAAAGGTATGACTTTTCCATCACTGTAGGTAATCCAGCAGCTGATTTCGTATCGCTAATTGCACAGCTGACGTGTGTGTGAACACCAAACTCAATTACACAATTTAAAGCTTAATTGCCTCAGCTAATTGGCCTGTTAGAACATAGTCTATGATGCCAAGTTGCTTTGAAGCCCTAGGAGTGTTTTCCGTAAAGTCTGTCAAAAATTTGAGAATATGAGTTGAATTCTTATGCCATTATCCGTAACTGCCGTCCCTAAATTGGAGCGCTAAGCGTTGCGTTATCCATTGTCGACGAGTGTCAGCGCGCGCTATCCCCAAATCAACGCGTCGTATGGTTTGACGTTTTCTCAGATCCTCTCGTTTTTATTCTCGTTTCCTCTTTCACTTTTTTGTCCTTTCGCTTTCTTTCCGTCTTCCGCATCCAACTTCAACACGTAACGCCCTGTCAAAAATGAAAATTCCATTTGCTCGGCGTTAGCGCCGCGTTATTGTGGGATGCTTCATACAAATTGTATGGGCATGAGGATTTTTGACAGTTGTTTGTCGCTTGACGCGCCAATTTAGGGATGGCAGTAAGTGCATGTTGGCATCAAATCTGCAATCCACTGGACAGTTGCTTCGCTTAATTATGTCAGTTTCAAGAAGGGTGAAGAGAGAGAGAGAGAGAGAGATATACATATAGATATGCATTACCAAACATATATTAACCCTTTCGACCCGGATGGTACATATGTGTACCACTTAAAGTTTAAACATCCCTAGAAGTTTCTAATTGAATGTTTCTGGATTGTGAAATGTACCTTATCGTCTCTAAGGTTTCCTGAATGCAATCCTAAAGGTTTCGCTACATTTGTTTGCTGTTTGTGTTTACGACGCCGTTATTTGTGAGTTGCGTTCCAGCAAAGTTGAAACGCGTAGTTAGTTTTTACACGATATTGAGTGCTGAAGCGCCGAAAATATTGAAAATAAAGCATAATTGAAGTTTTTACGAATTTTGACAATTGTGGCAGGTAAGTACTTATAAAAAAATATTGGTATGGTGGTACATATATGCATTAATAGTCCGTTGGGTAGTAGATATTGCAGATCCCCGTTTTGAAGAAATTTTGTTGTTCTTCTAGAAAATGGATCCTGAAGATATTCGAAAAATTCTGGAAGATGAATCTGATAGTGCTAGCGATTTAGAAGACTTTTCTGCAGGAAGCTCTGATGAATTGGTACCAAGTCGTGTCTCTAGCTCCAGCGGTAACGAGGATTCCGCAGAAGACGGAAGCTCTGAAGGACTGTACAAAGTGGTGCTTCTGGTTCCAGCGATAACGAAGATTTAGCAGACGACATAGTGAGTGAGGTTGTCGAGGAAGTAGCGTCGAACGCATGGGTCATTTATAATGACCTGAACCGAAACAAGATTCCATTCAAATCATTTTTAGTTACCTTAGCTGAGGCATTGATCCAGGAAGGCTTACAAACCACAGCCGTTCGTCGATCAATAAAACCAGGCCGCGCACCACTAACTCTCAATCACAAGGCAATGCATCTTCCTGTTGAAGGAACTACCCGACGTCGTTGTACCAATTGCAGTGCTCAAAACAAACAGAGACGCACTAAGACCATCTGTAAGGAATGCCAAGTTCCGATTTGCAAAATGTGCTTTGCACCATATCATATGTGAATTATATGTATAGCACATTTTTCATTATAACCTTCCTCTTCTTCACTAATCTGTATAAGAAATCAATAAAATATGAAGTACTTTTTGTTATATTTATATCATTGTACCTATTATTTATTTTTGATATAGTGTGTTTTACTGGACGATTGGAACTTATTTGTGCCACATAACATCCCGGATGGTACAATGGTGTACCACCACCCCCCGAGCCACCCTTTTATTGTTTTTCAGATTTTAATTCAGTAATAGTTTATATATTGCCTAAGTAACTGGCTCCAATCAAAAATTTTATTATAGCATTGCTATTCAAAAGCCGGGTCGAAAGGGTTAATTTATTTTAAAATGTATGACATTTGATACTATTTTAAGTAGTTAAGTACAACAAAATTGCGGGTTGGGTTACTTCTGCTCTCACGGCCTCATATAGGAAACCCACCTTTTCAGACCCCGAGATTGGAAAATATAATAATTATTTTTTTCCTTTTGTCAGTTTTTATTAATTAAAACTCAGCCATCAATTCTTTAAAGATTAAAAGCACCTTTTCATAAAGGGGTAATACTCGACACTAGCTTGCTGACGCTATCAAGTAAATATAACAATATTTATTTCTTTACAAATGAGGTGTGAAAAAAAACAAAATTGAAGAGAGTCGTTAATTTTCAAACCATTTTGTTAAGATATTGGTTATTTAATTCATAATTGCAATATTTTGAGCTTTTAATCTCATGTGGCGTTGTCTTCGAGCTTAAATTTAAAAGATATAAATAGAACCAAACTTTACCACTCGAATGCGTACTTTTACTTGTTGTTTTTCCCATGTCCATTTCTAGGTTCAATTCGAAATACAATACAATAATACAAAGAAAGCATCAGTATATTTTATTTCTGGACCCCAGCGATGGAGCTGTCCAATATTCGCAACCACGCCTTCACGCTAGCTACAAGTAAAAATGCTCAAAGCTGGACATCTTCATCTGAGATACTTTAGAAATATAATAGACTGATGCTATGTATTTTTCCTTTTTGGAATTCAGTGTTTATGTATACATAAAGTTCTTTGGGTTGCAATTGGATTTTTCTCCATTAAATTTGTGGTTTTTTTTAAAATAAGTTTAACATTTCCTGAAATTCGGTGTTCTGAGATGGAGAGTTCCCTCTCCACTTTCCCACTAACAATTCACAATAGGGCAGTTTATTCACTTACCAACACTATCTTTTAACCGCCCTGGCTGAACTTGGATAAATAGCCGAGTGTTGCTTTGCAAGTATTTCGTCATTTAAGCGAGTGTTCTTTTGTAGCTCGGTTGCAAAAGATTGCACCTATTATTGCAAAGTGTAAGTAAGGAAATGTAAATTTTTTAATTGTTCTCTAATTTGATGAAAATTTTGACAGTAGACAAACTTAATTTAAAGCTTATGCTGTTACATTTAACATTTACTTTGGCAGCGGATAATTTGTACTCTAGTATTTACAAAACCGGGTAACTGGATAATCTAAAAAATACTCGGGTATATGGGTACCCGGGAAAGTGTAGAAAAGTTTAGTTCAACCGTATTTGCGATTATTTAACGCAAACAAACTTAAAATATAGGACAAATAATTATATGAACAATTTTTCTATTGTAGGGCGAATAATCACGATATGAAGTCTTTTTCGGCACATCTGTGAGTCAAAGCCCATCACACGCCCTACCGGGTATCATCAGGGCTAGAACAAAGTTATAATACCTTTGTGCACAAATATTTGCTGTAATAAACAATTGGGTAATACATCTAAATGCGTAAATGCCTCGTAACCATATAAACTTCGTAAACTTAATTAATTTTGTATCGAAAATCGTTTTTTACGAGGCTTACGCGGTTAAGACGCATTTACGCGTTTCCATGAATACTCATGATATTTTGCAAATGTGTAACTGTCATTTCATACAAATTAGCTAATTATGTAAGTATCTTTGAAACTATTTCCCATAACGCACAAAATTATGCATTTCTCATTCCCTATATAATTAGGCAACATGCAACATATTACTGCTGTGTGCATGTACATACATATGTATAAAAGTAAGTGAGTATGAAACATTTGACGTTTATCGCATGTCCTGCAAGTTCCGTTTCACCTCAACAATCATAATTACTAGCTATCAGTGACACGATCGATCGCACTTTGGTATTGCTATAATGCGCTCACTGCGTCATGTGCACCTTTGCAAGTGGTCATTAGAGGCACTGTTGCCAACTTGGTGCTTTTCGCACTAAATTAAGTGCTTTTCTTTATTTAAAACGCGAAATATTCTGAGTTTGATGCTTTTTTTTTAAGTTTGAAGACACTGGATGGAGGTAAAATTTATGGCAATCGTAAGTTTTGTAAGCAACTTTAGAAAAATTAAAAAAAAAAAATTATCGCACAATGACAATCATAGCCGAGAGACCAACAAAATATCGAGCCTTAACCGCCGAAATATATTAAGCGACATCTTTTTCAAAATTTTGTTTTTGGTGCAGAAATATTCTTAGAGCATCTAGATGCATTTCTGCATGAAAAACAAAATATTGCAAAGAATGTCGCCTACGTTATTTTGGCACTTTCAATCATGCTAGAACTACATTCGGTAATTTGGCATTTCCTGCTGAATGGCGACCAAGTTACTGGGACCAGGAATGGACCTTTAGTTTGGACTGAATTTGTATTATTTCTTTGGCTATTCCATGAGATCATAAGGGTCTGCAGTGTAGATTTAAGCTTCCACATAATTCATGAAACTTCATTTTTCGTTTTTATTTTCGCTTGATATGAATTGTAGGAAAAATTAAGCGAATGGAAGAAAAATTTAATATTTAAACTGTTAAATTTTAAACGAAACGGCAACGCTGGACACAGCTGCAAATTAGAAAATAAGAACAAAAATTTTTACGACGCGTCGCTTGGACGAAAATATTTGAATTTATAGAAAAGAGAATAAATTCGACCCCCGAGCAAGAAACATTGATTTTTATTCATATCAATCGGTGCCCCTATTTACTATAAAATTTTGTATGCACATAAAGTCCATAAATCTAAATTTAAATACTTCAACAAAAATTTGGTGCTTTTATTAGGTTTTAGTGCTTTTTCTAATTCAGAACTTGGCAACACTGATTAAAGGTACAGACAATTCATTGCTGATCAAGCACGAAAACCGATCACAATACATACCTGCATACCTATGTAAGTATGTATATATGAAAAAACACAGCAGCAATAAGGCGGCCAATTTTCCAAAAAGCACCAGTACCACCACGGTTAAAATTTGACCGCTTAAATTTGGACATTTCTTTGCAGCGTTGATCCGGATTAACTCGGACTTAATCAGGATCAACAGCAGTTAATTCCCGAGTTGATTCGGATCAACGCTGCCGTCTGTTTATGTTTTTAGGGTGAGTTGTTGGACCGGTCCTTTTCCAATGACACGCCAATGTTAAAATTGACTGTTGAAACCATTTCTTATACCCGATCGCTGCACAAGGGTATATTAACTTTGTTCACATAACGGTTGTTTATAACAGCCAAAACGAATCGTGATAGATATAGACAAACGTATACATACATAAATGCTCAGAACGAAAAGAGAAATCGATTAAGCCATGTCTGTCCGTCCGTCTGTGTACAAGATAACTCGAGAAACAATTGAGGAATGTCAACGAAATTTGGTAAGGATGTTGTTGCCCTTTATCCAAGGTAGGTTGGAATTGAAAATGGGCAAAATCGTACAATAACCACGCCCGCCTCCTATATAACGGTAATTTCGAAATATGCAAAGACTACACTGAGAGAAAAAAACGCGTTGTAATATTGAGAAAAATGTTATGAATTCACTGAGGGAAATAACGCATAGTAACAATTGAATATTTTTTGTTTGATTACCGTTTTAAAATCTTCGTATTTAAAAATAAACTTTTATACCATGCTATGGGGTTGATTAAAATACAACATTTGAAAGCACACTTACATGTCTGACTGCAGCTGAGTGCGCAATGATGCTTGCCACAGTTTGTTAATTTCTAGAGGATCAGTTCAAATCCCATTGCAGGCAGCATGGATACAATTTTTTTTTTGTTTATCTTAATTATTAAAAAGCATCCGTGAAGTGCAAACCGCTTCATTTTAATATCGGCGTATTTGATTTGAATATTTCCATGCAGAATAATAAAATTAATATCGAGTTGGGTTGGTGCTCCTTCATAAGCGCGGTTTGTTTTTATTTAGCACGTTTTTCTTTAATTGTAAAATTTTTTTCTTTCAGTGTACGATATTTGCGAAGTAGTATTTTGGCATAAAATAAGATAGTTATGAAATTTTAGGAAAATGGGCGTGAAACCGCCCGATTATGATGAAATATTATAACTCGTAATAATGATCTTGCTTAATAATTTGGATGCGCTAAAAGCTTCGAGACATATTTTGCCTTCAGTTGTTCTATTTCCGTTCGTACTTCTGGTATTCTAAAGTCGCGGTGAATGTTCTCATTTGTCTCCAAACCAAAATTGAGAAGGGATGACAGAAAGTCGTTATAAATTTCATCATCTTCTCTCCCTATCGGAGGAAGTAAATGATACCAACAAGCAAAAACGACCCTCGGAACTGTAAATGCTAGTACAAGACAAAGAGAAGTACTTTTGCCATCTTCAAAGCGATAGCGACGATCACAAGTTGTTCGTTGTGCTTCCAGCTGATGATTGCGATCTGCGATGAGAGAAGCATGATAATTCACTGTAAATTTCCAACGACTTGCCTTTTGGTTTGTTGATGTTCATCGTGAAGGTCAGAACTATGGAAAATTCTTTGGAAGCATTGGGATTCGTGGATTCAAAACATCACTTCCTTTGTAGTTTCCCTTGATAATCGTCTCATCGATGAAGCTGCTCATAAGCTTTTTCATAGCCAACTTCGATTGTTTGGCCATCAATATTCCACAGCTGTTTTGAAAACAAACATACAGCTCGATCTTTTTGCAACACAAAACTAAGGGAGTGGCTAGTCTATCGTGCGGTCTTGACAAGCTGCCATAAGCTTTGTGATTTTGAGCAACGCGTTTAGTTTGTCAGCTGCAGGGAAGTCTCAAGCAAATCACTGGACACTGGACTTATGACTGCTTCATTGCCACGAAGATCTTTAAATGTTCTTAGCAGCGCCGTACAGTGTCGCTATATGTAGTGACAAAAATACCAAAAATTAAAATTTTAAAAATTTAAAAAATTTGTCTACCCAAAAAACGCAAATTCGCTAATTAAGTAGCATAATAAATGTTTTTCTTGTAATTTTATTTTTTTTACTTATTACAAGCTGGTAAAGTGGCGCTTTTCGTGAATAAGTGCTATTGCATGAAAAATTCGAATATAGTTTATGGAAGTATAGGGGCCGTTTTCTAGACTTCCTGTTAAAGATAACCGGTGCTGTGACTGCCGGTAAAAAGTCGATAAAGCAGACCGGTCGCTAATTTTTAGCAGGCAGTCGAGAAAACGGCCCTAAGGGCCATTGATCACAATAAAGGGCAGACTGAGGTAGATAGGACTTACCATTGAGTTTTGGCTAATTCGTTTTGTTGAATTTGTCACTCATTTCCTCAATAAAACATGTTGTTCGATAATTTTTTATATGGAGAAAATAAGGGACACTTTCAGCAAAAAAAAAAATTCGAAAAATCAGCGATAAGTCCTAGCTTCTTCAGACTTGCTCTTTATTATACTAAAATTTAATGGTCTAAAAAAACAGCACACTAAATTTTTTCTAAAGAGTGTAATTAAAAAGTGCAATATTTCAGTGAAAATTTGAAGAGTTTTCTGAAATCTTTGAACCCTTTGAGCACATAAAAATAAGTGGTGTGTACTTTTAACTAGATCCACCTACCGACATTTATCTCGACGCAGTCAATCCGTATCTGATGTCAGTTTGACTTGTATATCTCCTAAATTTTGAGAAAATTACGAAAATTTCGGATTTTTTGCCATTTTTTCACGATTTTCGCAATTAACTCGAAATTTAGGAGGTTTACGAGTCAAACAGATCCGGACCTCAGATTCGGATTCAGTGGGTCGAAATACATGTTGGTAGTTGGGTCTGGTTAAAAGCACACAACACATTTTTTTTGTGCCGGTGTTATTTCGGTAAAAGTTTGTATGAGTCCATCTGTTCTTCTTCTTCTTTTATCTACAAGCAGCTGATGAAAGTTAATATAGATTTTTCAGGATAAAGTGTCGCCGTTTTTGAAATATTTATATATCTTTTAGTTGGAAAATCGGGCCCTTTCATGTATTTTCTTTAACTGCATATACATAGTAAGTCCAAACGAGGCTATACTTAGTAAATTTTTTCTGCAAAATACTTCCAAAGTACAAAGGTACATTATGGCGTTTTCGTTTCTACAAAAAATGTTTCCTGCTTATCGCCCTCTTCTTAGTGTTTGTGCGTAGAAGGTAAAGAGAAGGTTGCATTTTTCGGTAGAAACCAAATCGGCATTATAATACTTAAAACAAAAAAAATAAAAATAAAAAAAACGGCAGCACTTTTTCCTGAAAAAATTTTCCTTTGTAATGGTATTTCTGGGACACCCTGTATATATGTTATATTGAGACGCGCCACACTGTGCCGCCAGCGCGCCAAATAATCAATTTGCACTTCTGCAGAACCTCCGTCATTGCACCCATCTTGGGGCTCTTAGCATCAATTCTGTTTGCAAAATTTCGTTTAGCGTTGCCAAAAATTCGAAAATTCGAGCGAAAGTAATCAATCTCATAAGCCGCCACAAACTTTAGTTTTAATCGTAAATGGATAACATATCGTAGAGCTCATACCTCATGCTGTCTCACTACCATAGCAACAATAAACTTTAGTCCAAATGTAATGTAAAATTCATAAGAGTAGGTGCCAAATCAATACATTTCTGAAACACGGCCAAAAAAGGAGCGTCAGTTATAAATATGAAGTTCGGTTTCGACCTAATCTGGATTTATTTAATATGTTAATATTGTTGGTTTTTTTTTAAATATTTTTCTTGGCCAAGATATTTATTTATTGTTGCAATTGGAAGTAAATAAAGGGATACGTAAGTATGTAGCTAGTCGACTCCGGTTTCAGAAGAGCATTCCTCTATTATACGTAAGCACTCTTATTTTTGTTTGTGCTGAAATTGTTATAAATATTGTATTGACACACTCCCTACATCACTGTATGACTGTAGGTGGTAATTACATACATACTTATGTACATATATGTATGTATGTAAGAGTTGAAGGGTGTTTTCGATTGCCTATTTGCAGCCACACAAAATTTCTTTTGCAACATTTAATTTTTTTCTTTTTGTTCAAAAGGACGAACTCTCCATTTTTATTCAGCTTAGCTTAATGTTACATTGTTTGGTTTGGTTGTGGCAGCAATACATAAGTGTGCTGCATCTATCAAGTAGGCATCACTGTCAGCAATTTAAGCCGGAGCATAGCCATCATTACCACCAACACCAACAGATATTGAAGAAGCAACAGAGGCATTATGGCAATTTCAAACGCATCTCTTTCGCTCTGCTCTGATTCGCATGCAGGGCGGCGCAAACGAGAGTGGAACATTGAGCCTAACTAGATAGTAGGTATTTATGAATGTATGTAAGTATGTGTGATTAGTAGAAAGCTCAGCGTTGAGTGCCAAGTGCTGCCTGATAAGCGCGTAGCAATTGCCATGCACTTCAGATTCTGGCGATGCTGTTAACTTTAACGACCCTCCTGGGTACGCGCAAGTAAATTACAACTTTGTACACAAAATTTAGCATCAGAAGTGTAGGGTGTTGACGGTGGGAGTGGCGCGCCATCAGCAGCCCTCATTTTGTTCGCCGCATCTGTTTATTATCAGTATATGTGTTTTTATGTGCTAGTATGTATGTATGCTATAGAAATGAAGGATAAAAGCGTTGAAGACATAAGCCAACTTCAGGTTGACAGCGATGAAGTTTTTTTTTTTTTTTTTTTATTTTTAAAACAGTATACGCACGTGTGGATGTGCAAATTTATGTATGTACATATGTAAATTTGGGTGGTCCTTAAATGTAGGAAGAAAATTTTTACATCAGATTTCTTAAGTCTCAACCCCTACGTCGATACGCATTGGGGACGGTTAAGGCGTGTCGCACATCCGTCAAAGTTCAGATTACCCTATGAAGACGTCTTAACCGTCTCCAATTGGGACCAAAATTTATATGTGATATCTGTGACCGTAGGGGGGGAGGGGGATTCATTGGATTTTAAGGGCAATCCTAATGTAGGTATATTAGGTTGTTCCAAAAATAAGTGGATACTGTGTTTTGCGAAATTCACTACTACTTTTTCTTTTTCTATTTAACGAATTTATTACCTAAGTTTTATTGCTAATGTAAAACATTTAGCTAAAAAGTTTTACCAAGAAAACAGCGCAGCACCACTTCTCACACATGAAAATTCGTTATATGTTCGATACTCGTAATAGAACTAAATCTTTTTGAATCTACGTCTTAAGTTTAGAGTTCCATTTTGCAATGCTGCAGGGCTAGTTACAGTTCTAATAACGGTTTTGTTGACTTGAAGCCATATTCCCGAAGCTATAGCTAGTCTTGTGGTCGCTCTTCGCCTGAAAAGTTTTGCGCCTATTCACCTTTAAGTATGATTAATGTATTGCCTTGTGTGTCACTCTCTGCTAATACCCCTAGTAGTATAGATAACGAGTTTCATTTCATTAACATCATTACGCTTTCAGTGATTGGGTCGTAAACATCAACTTGTGTGAGTTCTCTGCGCATTGTACGAAACTGGAGTACGGAGCTGTCATCGAATTCCCCGCAAAGAAGAACAAAACGCCGTTGGAAATATTTGAAGAGATGTCTTTAGTGTATAGGGAGGCTGGACCTTTATTTGCCACCATCTAATGTATGTAGCCAATAGCCTTGGTAGCTAGTGCTATATTAAGTATTAATTTATAATTTTAATTGTAATTTAATAAACAAATAATAATAATAATAAAATGTAACGTTAGACCGAGAATTCAAGCATGGCAGGGAGTCGCTGGAAGATGATTCCTGGTCAGGGCGTCCTAACACTGCCGTTAACACTGTTATTTGAGATTGTGAATGTGATTGTGTTCATCGACTTGTTTCCCAAAAAAAAATTAAAAAAAATTAAGGGGAGGCCAAAGGAGTCCTGTTTTCGCCCCAGCGATTAGTTCCTGTTCTCCAACTTGAAGAAAAAGATTTTCGAGTGAAGAAGAAATTTGAATGAAATTATTTTTAAAAAGTAAATGTCAGATATTCTTATTTCGGGTGATAGTATAGTATACCCAGTGGCGGATTTAAATATTTGCCGCCCCTAGGCAATTCATAACTTGCCGCCCTTTTTTCACGAAAAAAAAAAAAATATATATATATATCAAAAATGATTGTTATTGTCTGTGCTTTATTACAATATAGTTCGTTAATAATGAAATACATAACGGAATTAACAAATTCGACATCAGCGTGGATAAGGTATTCAACAAAAACCCTCTTTCAAACACTTCTTTTTCACAGTTCTTTACGTCTTGGTTTTTCAGCTGCGAATTCGCGGATAATATCTTCACAATCGATAGATAGAAACAAATCTGACTCTATAGTCAGCAACGCAAGAGCATTCAGTTTGTTTTCGCTCAATGAAGATCTGAGATAGTTTTTCACGCGAAGCTGACCTTCAGATTATTCACGTTATGATACACTTATGAAAAACTGGTGGGCTTGGAATCAAGAATTTTCTCGAAAATGCACGCTCGTTTTTCGGCAGTGTTGTCAAGTGTGGTAACCTTTTAGATGATTCTCGTTCTCGGGGCAGCGTGTCGGCTGTTTCTTTGCGTCACGCGCAGGCGCGCCGTCAGGTTTCTAAGCCGCGTGAGTGAAAGTTAAATGGAAATTTCAACGACTGCTATACTAAGGAAAAATTCGCAGCGTAATTCTAATTTTGAATTGTATTGAATGAGATGAATCATTAATAATATTTTACAGACACAAACACAATTTCAAGTGCAGCTGAATCCAAATAAATTTTTTTCTTTTAATTTAGCTGTCTTAAATTTTGCCGCCCCTTAATTCTGCCGCCCTAGGCTTCAGCCTATGTTGCCTGTACGATAAATCCGCCACTGAGTATACCGACAACCGCTTCTGATTTGAGTGTTTTACTTAAAATTAAAAATGGTCTAGATGGATCGCCCTTTACAATACTTGTACCCATTTGACATATTTTGGTATTAACATATTAATTTGAATAAAATGCTAGCAGCTTGTGAGATTTTTACACTTAGCATTGAAATGTTACCAGCATGTGCATATTTAAAGAAGGTACTCAGTACTCTCAAAAATACCCGATCCTTAAAAGTATCGATACTAAAAAGAACTCGATCCTCAAAAGTGCCCGATACTTCTCAACGCTAAAAAATCATGAGAAATCACAAAAAAACTATGTTTGTGTAATCGAGAGTCTTTCACGACGCATAGAACACGTACATTTTTTTAACTAAAATTATGATTCTTTTCCATCTCTGATTGTACGTTATGCATATAGAATGTGGCAAAAATCTTTTCTAGGACACCCTAATGTTCGTATGTGAATTGTAAGTTTGCAAATATAAGTGCGCAGTTTGGTGTTTTTTCGTGTGTAGGTAGCTTTAAATTTTTTGCCTTCATATAGAGAGCAAACATGCATACTCTCACATGAGTCTTAAATAAATTTTAAAATACTTTTCTTAACTTAATGCAATTCGCTTTTAGATTCAGCTTACTGCGCAACAGAATTTCTTCGAACACATTGCTGAAATGAGAATTATGCCGCCGCTAACCGCGCATCATGTGGCACTTCTACAATAGCGACAATAGCTATTTAACGTCAAAATAAACGTTTTACTTTTGCGATAGCAATATTCTAGCACGTGCCTTTTTAAAATTATGCACTAAAAGTGACACACATTTAACTTGAGGAGCTTTTAAAGTGGCAACACACCCAGATTTGTACACTCGCAGGCCATAATTGCTACTCGCAAAAAGGATATATTCTACATACAAGTACACACACATACTTGTGCACATATGTACCTACATATGTACATACGCTATAAATTTAGAGATTGTACTGATTCTCAAAAGCGCCAGTAGTTTGAGCTTTCGGCAATTGGTTAAGTAAACGCATGAAAGGGTTACAGGAAGCAATAAAGCGTGAAACAACGTGAACAAATTTTACGTTTACTTAAAAATCGAGTGGTTGTCATAGTAATCATTGTAACAGCCGCAATCAAAAAGCTCGCAAAAGTAGACAATCAGATGTTTGTTGGTAGATATGTATGCATATTGGGATATGTGGAAGGCGGATATGCTATGGCAAAATTATTGCAATTGCACCATAAGCACAATTCCACACACACATTGCCATTACTGTCTGGCTTCGAGAGCTTTATTGTTGGCTTTGCTTGGCTTTTATTAGCGATCGCAATTGCGATAGCCATTCTTTGTTTCGTACATAGTTACGATTTGTTGCTTTTAACGCGTGCGTTCCCGCGGCAATAAATATACAACAATTGCATTATTTCAACGTTATAGTTTTCTGCACCGAAAACGCTCTACGATTTACCGCATTCTGGTCATCACACTGATTGAAGACTATTTGTTTGCAACATTGTCGGTTTTATGTTGCCGCGTACCATCTTTTCCATCATAACGCTTTTTCAATTCATTGACTGTGCTGAGTTGTTGAAATTTATCGCCCCTTATTTGAAGAGTGCTTGCGTTGCTCATGAAATCCGTTAAACTTTTAATCGCACGCGGCACTGCTTATAAAAAAGTGGTATGCAAATATATATCTGCGAGAGGGACTTGAAAACAAAATGTTTATAAAATAACACAATGTCTTTTTGGATAAGTTTGTTTCATTTGGAACTTTATAATCTTATAAATTTGCTGTTATTTTGTATTAGGGTGAGCTCACTACACAGCAAAGTCGTCACAAGCATTACGACAGCGATTTGCTTGTGGAGTGCATGTAGTACAGGAAGTTGTTATTAATGTAGAGAAATCAGTTGCAACGATACTAAAAAAATTACCAGAAATAAAAGTGTTTGAAAAAGAACAACTATACAGTGACTCAAATAAGTGACCAGGTTTTGATTTTTTTTAAATATTCATAACGTTTTTCGATTCAATTTTTTTTTTTGTTATTTTTCTATAATGGCCAAGCATTAACCAAAACCATATAGTTTCAAACTTTATAAAAAATTTTCATAAAAATGCCAACTTCTAAATCTGGATCTTTAGAATATTTTTTGGGTCTGCAGTTTTATAGCCCAAACAAGTGCAAGTTTCAAACGGCTAAAAAATCCCGTTGATTTTTGAGAATTTTTTTGTTGACCGATTTTTGCACTTTTTCCATATAAAATTATGAATTAAAATGTGGGAAATCGTTTTCAACGAAATTTCAAGAATTCAACGCCAGTTTGTGTAAACTTCACTTGATATATAAAAAAAAAAAACACAAAAGCAATCTCAAAAAAATAAAGTTATTATTCTCGAACATCAATACGGATTTTTTAGGTTAAAACTTGCACTTCAACAGACTAGAATTGTGTGGGCTATAAAACAGCATACCCAAAAATGTTCTAAAGATTCAGATTAAAAAAGTTGAAAATTTTATGAGAATTTGTGGAATTTTCGTAACTTGTATATAAAGTTTGAAACGATGATTTATATGGTGTTGATTAAAGCCTAAACGGTATTTTTTATAGAAAAATAACAAAAAAACTGGAGCTCGAAAAAATTTACGCATATTAAAAAGAAAACGGCTCGGGATAACTTTTTTCAGTCACTGTATGTAGTTGCTGATGTCACCTCAAACTTATTCTTGAGCTTAGCGGGAAGTGTGTCAATCTGAAGTACATGCATACATATTTAGTCAGTCGTCTAGCTATAGGTGTCAGCACGCTCTATGTTTTTATCTTATCCAATGTTTACTACAATAAAATTTCAAATACTTCTGAAATAGAGTAAGTAGGCTTCTCTACTTTCCCAATCACGAGGATACATCACCATTAGTCACGCGTATCAAATAAAATCACTTGGCCCACATTGTAGTCCTCTTCGATGCCAACTTAATTGCACTAGTCAATCATTTGCCGTCTGAACGAAAATTTCAATAAAAATTGGTTTGAAAGTTGGGTATTGTAAAGGTTCACAATATTTAGCTTTGTAGTGATTTTCAGCTAAAAATTAGTATGTAGGCTATTGTGGGCACGAAATTCGAATCGGATATGATTTTGACGATAAATTAAATTTTTAGCTATCTATTAGAGTTCTGTACGTAACCACTAATGGGATCGGTTTTCTTTTTTTTTGACAAGGGACATGATTGTATATACTTTCCTGATTTTTCTGAGAAATTAAGAATGTCGTCACCACCGCGGCAAAAGCTGCTTACTCCACTTTTCGGTAAAAAATAACTTTTTGATACTGAACGAAAGAGGGGAAAGCAAAAACTTTTTTTTTTTGTATTTCGAGGCGTTAAGAATCATTGAAAATAAAGTTTGGTAGCTTAAAAAAATAATTTTTTGCAATGAAAAGCTGCTAACTCCATAAATATATGATTTACTACAAAGGACCTACAGAAAATTCCGCGCGAATTTTCGGTTGATTATGGACTGCGACCATTTCTTGAAGTTGGGCAAGCAGATTTTCCAAGCAATTAATTGGGAGACTGATCCACTATTCCACAGATGCATAGCTAGGTATTATCATAGAGGTGTAAACCTACAGGATTCTTCTAGGTGACAGACCACACGTTTAACCAAATAGATACCTTTTTATATTGCCAAATTGCTGTAAATGCTTTGGAGGTTAATTGCTCGACATGAGATTCCAATAAAAGCTTACTTCTTTAAACACAGGGGAACAAGGCCTTCCAACCTCTTTCTAGTGAAGAGCACAACATTAGTTTTAGTTGGATTAGCCGACAGCCAATCTCATAACACCAAGTGTCAACGACATTCAGTGTTATTTGCGCTTTTCTGCATTAATTAGTTTATTTAATATTTTCCTATTATGTTGTTGCTGCCGCTTCCCTGTCGAGCCTGTCTGATTCTTCATTTCCATCTATGCCTTTGTGGCCTGGGACCCATAAGATGAAAACCCTGTTGTTTGCTGCTAAGGCATTGAGTCTCTCTACGATCTCAGGAGCCTTGAATGTGTCGTGGGTATCGCTTATTATTAGGATATTTTCATTGCGATATCTTCGCTGAAGATTAATCTCTAAGCCCATACTAATGACGTGAACCTCCGCTTGGAATATGCTAGGCAATCCCTAGGGACGATTGCAATCTGAGAGATCACGCACAACTGAAAAAAGTTTAACATCATATGCAAACACCAGGCAGTTTGCAAAATTAAAACAGTTAGGCAAGTCGTTTATAAATAGAATAAACAAGAGTGGTCCATAATGCGTACCCTATGGTATGCCCGACTATGCATTAACTGTCACTTGAGATGTTGTTGGCCCAATTTTCACAAGTAACTTTCTTTGCGTTAGACCCTCTTCTGTTCGCCCATCCATCAGCGCCAGGCGCTCAAAATTTTAATTCAAGTAGGAAGTAACAATATTTAAATTTAAAATTAATTTAATAATGAAATAAGTAGAATTATAATCTGAATTGGTATGGCGAATGCCTAACGCTGACGAGATGACATGATAAGATTAGTAGCCTCATGGCTCTTATGGGCAGTAGCGCCGGCGTCGCCACCGCCGCCGATTATTTTGTAAGTTGACCACAACACCAGGTTGACTCTTGACAATCATGGTATACATAGGTTATGTTTGGTTCGACAATCATATCCATCCAATCCATCTGAGTATCCGAGGGCGGCAGCCATAAGATTTGCCTGCAAGACGTTTGTATACCATAAGTGCTCTTGTGGCTTTGGATGTTATCATGTCGACATGTTTCTGGCATGGGAGTTTTGTGCCGTGCGTGAAGCCCAAATATCTCACTGCAGAAAATAGTATTAACCTCTCATTCCCGGTAGGGTTCTTTCGAATGGGATAATAGCTGTTTACGTTGGGTTTATATTGAGACCTACACTTACACACTACTTCTTTGTTATCTTTAAGCCTCAAGTGAGATGTTGTCGAAAGCTCATTCTATATCAAGGAAGACCCAGAACACAACTTCCCCACAGTTGAAAGCACTCAGGATTTCTGTTGTTACCTGGTACAGAGCTATCTCGGTGGATCTACCTGCCCAGTAGGCGTGTTGGCTACAGTGTAGTGCCCTGACATTGATAGTGTTCGACCGGATTTAAATAATAAAGGAGGTCAAGCTAATTGGCCTAAAAGGTGTGGCTAAGGAGTAATCCCTTCTTCCTATCTTGAGTATAAACGTTACCCGGGCTCTTCTTCATATTGTTGGGATGTAGGCTAGGGCTAAACCATCCTTCATTATACTTACTAGATGTGGGTAACTGGGTCGTCTCCCCGTTGTAGTAAGGCCGGATAGATACCTTCTAGACCTGGTGACTTCTACGGATCAAATGAGCCCACCGTCCACCGCTCACCCGACGCTGGCTCGCGAGAAGATACATTTAAGGTCGAGGACGCCACTGCCACAAGACTATCAGCGTATGGCTCTAGTAAATATGTACACATGTATGTATATTGGGGCGCCCAAAATTTTTTTTCCTGTAGCCACCCCCCAGATCTGAAGAATATTTAAAATAAGGAGACACGTATTTTTGAAGTGAAACTTCGGCGGCGGTTGGTTGGTTCTTAGTAACTTTTGGCAATTCAACGGATATTGCACACAGAAATGACGCAACGGAAATGGTGCGATCGTACAAAGATAAAGAAAAGGAGCAAGGCAAAGGTAAAAATAAAAACAAAAACGAAGATGCGTAAAAATAAAGCCAAAAGTGAAGACCAAGGTAAATTTAAACACTTTACTTATATAAGGACAAAAGGTGATGGGTAATATGTAGATGAATAAAATGATAAAAATAAAAGTGAAAAAAGAGATCAATATAAAGACAAATATTAGGATACCGATAAAAGTAAACTTGAAGATAGGGGATGAAAGATTGAAATAAGGGTAATTATAGAGAAAAGGATATAGATAGAGATACAGAGACTCAATCTGGAAAGTATTTTGGGATTTTAGAGATTTTCGGGACTCTAGGGACTTATCGATACAGTGATCGATATTTTTATCGGATGTCTTATCGATTATGCTATCGATTTTGCTATCGATATTTTTATCGGTTTTCTTAGCGATGTTTTTCGCTTTTCTTATCGATTTTGCTACCAATATGGTTATCGACGATGCTATCGAAATTTTTATCGAATTTGTCATTGATTTTGCAATCGATTATTTATCGATTTATTATATATCGACTTTTGTTATAGATTTTGTTATCGATATTTTTGTCGATTTTCTTAACGATGTTTCTATCGGTTTTCTAATCGATTTTGCTACGAATATTGTTTTCGATGTTGCTGTTGGAATTTTTCTCGAATTTGTCATCGATTTTGTTCTGATAATCGATTATTTATCGATTTTGTTATCGATATCGATTGCATCGATTTCGTTATCGATATTTTTATCGATTTCGTTATCGATAATTTTATAAGTTTTGTTATCGATGTTTTTACTGACTTTGTTACGGCCAGTTTTATCGATTTTCTCATCGATTTTACTACCAATATTATTATTGATTGTGCTATCGAAATTTTTAACGAAATTTGTCATCTATTTTGTTATCAACTTTTTATCTGTTGTGTTATCGATATTTTGTTGGATGTTACTATCGATTTTGTTATCGATAGAGTATAGAGATAAAAATGAAGACAAAGGAAAACAGAATAACATAAATGTAATTAGAACAAACAGGGGTTGAGGTAGGGATCTAGACAGAAACAAGGCAAAAAATATAATCTAAGCAAAAGCAGATGAAATGTGTATTTAAGTATTTATGTACTTATGTATGTATGTTTGTATATTAGTTATGAGACCAAATAGGTATGTAACGTCAGTTTCACTTCTCCAGTGTGGCATAGGTGCACTTACTTTTTTAATTTTGATATCGATTTGAAGTTTCTTACGCACAGTGGAGAGAATACAGGAGGTGGCACCGATAGAAATACCGCTAACCGGAGCTCAGTGAGTTTGACAGAATTAGCGGGATTACTGACGTCACAGTCGAGATGGCAGCAGTAGTGATGTGCTGAGTCAGTAATTTTAAGCATTGATCGATATTCTGTACCGATTTAAAAAGTAGCCAATACTCTCGATAATCGGTACCGAAACATTTAGGTATGTACAAGGACAAAATATTTTTGGATACTCATAAAAAAATGTCACTCATTTCAATTCAATTTATTTTCACGTTGTTTGAATAGTGTTATGACGACACACATATCAGAACAGGTATTCACTCAAATTCAAAAAAATATTAAGCCAAACTTACTTAGCGGGAAGAGCTGAAAGCGTATCCTTACCCTTACCTCTTTATTTGAGACATTTTTGGCTTGATTTATGTGGCAGCGACAAGACTTAACACCACCATATGTATCATGCCATTCTCGTTTGTCTACAAACAGCTTGGCCGTGTTAGTAGGTCATTCAAAATATAATCTATAATAGTACAAATGTACATTAGAGTGTTAAAAAAAAAATTCCAAGATAGGGTTTGGCGCACCTTCCAAAATGTGTCCTCTTGCTGAAAGAGGTGCTGGTACCAAACTTTACGTTTCTAAGTATAAATTTAAGGGATGCTCATGATGATCATATTTTACTCTAGGTGTATTGTATACATATATTAATCAAACAATTAGTTAAGTAACCTGAGAATATTTACATTTTAAATTATCTAAAAAATATCCCAAGCTTCAGTTGTCATGGCAACAGTACCTTTTTATAAAAATCACCAATGTTTTTGCCAATTTCACAGCGACCTAGTAGCACATTTCAATGTCATTGAGCACCCTGTATTGTTTGCAGTAGAAAACTGAAAGTTGGTATAGATATTACAAATATTAAAAGGAAAAACTAAGGGGGTGCGCCGTTTTCTAGGATGAAAATTTTTTCCCATACAAAAATTGGACCGCATTAATGTTCACATGTATTGCATGCACACCTTGGACGAAAATATAATAATTTTATATTTGGTTTTACACTAAGTAATTCATATAATTGCCGCCACTTTAGCTTAGCCCAGCAGCCAGAGTTTGGTGGTCTCTTTTTGTTCTTTGGATCGGTTTGATATTCGAAAGTAAGGTAGCCCTCGTACTAAGACGTGGAATAACATGTATATAAGGCAGCGATTTTCAACGGATGTACACATGTACATACATAGGTATAACTTTAAAGATTTTTACTGTTTTCTCTTCTGTAAAGAAGTGACGCAAAACTATTACTCCAAAGAAAATTGCATACATTATCTGATCAGAGTGAATCTATGTCCTAGCGGGTATGCATTGTATCTATGTAATTCATTTGCGTATTTGTAATGTGGTAAGTAAGTCTAAAAAGGTATGGAAAATATTTTTGGCACTTCTCAACAAATGCCAGAATAAAAGTTGCAGCAAACAACAGTTACTTGAACAAAAAATATGTGGAATAAACCTTAAGCGGCAACATATTTCATTTCCAGGAAAACCGCAAACAGCCGAGTCTGACTGAGTCGACATATCATCCATACACATATGTATGCATGCAAAATGTTTACGTAGATATGTACGTATTTTCAAATATGTATAGTACTAGCACCCAAAAGTGTTTTGGATATCGGATATGAATATGCCATAACGGTGTCAGGCGGCACGCAGCACCGCCACTGCCACCGCCAGCACAATCATCGCGCACCCCACTCTCTTCGCCGAGTAGACCACGGCGTATTGGTTCGAAATGAAATGCGGCATCATACATATGAAAGTGGCAGGAGAATAACTTTTGTTTTCTAAGTAAATGGAAATGCCATAAGCTATGATACGCAAGCAGTTAGGCATTTAGCAGGTTAGGCCACTTGCCAGACAACTGCCTTTTTCACCTACACTTACTTTGGGTACATAGATATATACATATGTATATATGTTCATTAGATTGCATCACCAGACGTTCACCAAAATATTTGGGAAAAATATTAAGATTTAAGTGAGCTGGACCGATTTGAAAATACCTCCAAAACTGGAGTTTTTTTTATTAATAAAAATAGTTTCGTAAAGAACTTTTTGAAAAGGTCCCCTCAGATGACAAAAAAGATTAAGCTAAAAAAATCTGCATACAAATATTTAAAAATCTTTTTAACGGAATCGTAAGAATGAGATTTTTGATGCTGTTTTTATACTTTTTTCAAAGATGGATTTACGAAAAACTTGAATAACTAGGCCAAAACTATTCTGATTTAGACTTATGGGATCTCAGTAGAAAGGTATTTTCACACTGTTTTATTTCTGTCAAAAAAGAAAATCATTCGTGTCCCAATTTAAAAAAAAAAATTTTAAGAAACTATTTTTATTCATAAAAAACTCCATTTTTGGAGGTATTTTGAAATTGGTCCAGCTCACTTAAATCTTAATATTTTTTCGAAATATTTTGCTTGACGTCTTAAAATATAATAGATTTTATAATTCCAATGGAAAAATAGTACCGATTTTTTTTTTTGTATGGGGAGTAATGCAGTCTAATGTTCATACATAGATACATGCCAAGAATTTGAAATTTAATACCCGAAAGTTTGCCATCATTTCAACAGGATGCCAAGCTGGAAATGGGAAATAACGTATGGGCACTTGATGCCACAGAAATGCATATGTATATACCTAGCAGCAATATGCAATCCACAGCATATGATACCTCAAGTGGTTTCCACACGAAGATTGAAGGAATAGGCAAGAAGCCACATCTATTGCCAACCGCAGAAATTTCTGCTTGTCTACGTGTGTGAAGGACACTTTCGAAGTCAATGAGTAGTGGGCGGTGCTCGCATGGCCTAGTTTTAAATTTTAAATATCTATATACATACATATATAATACACCAAGGTGATTTTTTGTCCAGATCGTCAGATCTGCACGCTTCCTTCGATTTCCAATAGTGAGGTGAGAAACTAATGGCTCGGACTGTAGATGCGCTATATGGTTTTACTTTTTTTGAAAAGAGTTTCCACCTTTTAAAAAATTATTACAAAACGGGTATCAAACGAAATGATTTTAAAAAGCTTTGTTTCCTAACTTTATTTTAGGAGGAGTGGCACCAATTAACTTATGCACAACGAAATATTGACATTTGCGAAACAAAAGAGTGTTAAGAAATCTTTTGTTTTAACACTAAGAACATTTTTGAGGTTGCCGTTTAATGAGTTATTAAAATATTGGTATCAATCGAATTGGCTTTATTTCTGAGCTATATGCGGACGATTGTCATACGTTTAGAAAATCAAATTCAACTTATTTCATCAGTTAGTGTGTCACAATGTCAGAAGAAGATTATATGAGAATGTTTTTTTTTTTGAAGTATTAAAATACGGGTGTCAAGCTTAAGAATGTTGAAAAAACTTTAGAATGTTTGCGGATGGTTGCCACATTTTTAAAAACTGGCAATAAAATTATTGAATACGTTTGTGGAATTATTAAAAGGTGGGCATCAATGAAAATTGGTTGGAAAATTTTTATTTCTCAAATATTTTTAATTAAATTAAGGCAATTAGGTAATTGAAATATGGGTCACAGTTTGGGTATTAGACGAAAGAGATTTAAGAAGATTTTAGTTTGAAAAGTTACTTTCGAAAAGAATTTCGAGTAGTCGTATTTAGTTAGCTTATACGCAAGTTTTATGAAATATTAAAATATGAGTGTCAAGGTCACTATATTTGCATATATAAGAGGTTTAAGTAAAGACATTGGCCTGTAGATGTGCGATAAGATTTTATATTTTGAAGTGAGAACTTTTATTTCGGGTTTGATGATATTAATCCGACCGCTGCACGGATTAAGATGAAATATGGCACTCGGATCGCTTATAAGTCTGACTAATATTTGGAATAGTTTCTAGGCTTTTGAATTAAAATTTTGGGTGTTTTAACACCATGCGGCTTCACTAGTTAAATTATATTTCTAATACAAGTTTTATATGTAAATATATTGTATGTCGGCGCGTAAAAAGTAGTAAAATCATCATGACTAAATAAATGTGTAAATATGTAAATGTATTTCGGTGTAAGGTTAGGCTAGAGTACATGTAGGCTGAATAAGCTCGTTATGATACCACTGGTGGAAGTCATTTATTTCCTCCCTTTTCTTAAATGTTAAACCACTTAGTGCGCACAGAAATTTGTTAAAAATCGCTGAGTTCATTCCAAAAAGTACATGATCCAGTCGTGCCCATAGGCAGCGTTCGGTTATTACCCCGATTTTAATCTAATAGAAAAACGGTCAAACCGAATGAGAGCCAAATTTGTCGGGTAGTCTGAGAAGTGGTCTTTCATCTGTGTTTGCAGGTGGTTAGTAATATACCACGTCGTGAGTAGAATCAGCCACCGATACTTCCGTATCTTTCCTTGCCAACTCGTCGATCATGTTGTTGGTGAGGAGTTCCCTGTGCTCACGCACATACAACACAATCACGTAGCATTTAGACGCCAGCATGTCGAGAATCCTTCTACATTCCACGGCTACTTCGTTGTTATGTTAGATTTTTGAGATTTAATAGCAGCTTGGCTGTCAGAATATCTATATTTTAATAGGCCGTTCTTGAATGGCGGAAGCTGTGAGCGTTTAGCTCTACCTGGAAAACGGTACAGCGCACAGTTGTACCGCCCCATGCATACACCTTAAGCATTTTTACAGATGCGAATATCAGTATTTCATCTGTTATATGCAAAAATTAACAGAAATCCGCAATGGCCTCAATGGTGATAATCGAATATTGCAAACGACTTCACCGTTTCGCTGAACTGATATGGTTATTACATTTTGACCCTTTTGTAATGGCTGACATAGTGCAAACTTTAATTAGAGGCTTACCGCTACCAGCAAGCAACGGCAACAACAACGATGAGTATTCTACTTCGAAGAGTTGGTACAGGTAAAAGTGAGCCAAATTTAAATTCGGGCGAAGTAGAATATTAACTTTTTATTGCATCAGTTACTGCTATGCGCACGCAGACATATACATACGTTTTAATAAATCTTTTAAATTTCCACACTATTATTAAATTTTATACCCGAAAGGAAACACAAATTCAAATCGCTTATATATATAATATATATACGTATGTATACGTATTATGCATTTTATTTGATTCTTATTGAATATGTATTTAATGTAGCGAAAGCTTAAACTTAATAGTACGTGCATGTAGATACGCGTGTGGTCAACCCAATAGTGATCCGAGTAGGCCATCAGAACCTCCTAACAAGCCACCAGAACCTCCTAACAAGCCGCCTTGTGCGCCACCTGGCCTTGGAGACTGTCCACCAAGTCCACCCAATAAACCACCCAAAACATTGCCAACTAGCGGGATACCATTCAAGTTTAGCAGGCAGCTAAAAAGAGAAAAAATAGATATACAAATTAGTCACAAACGTACTGCCATGATTATCGCGGTTATATTTAATAAAAACTAATACTTAGAGGCGGTTTAAGCGTTACAAGTTAACTCACATTAATTAAAGGCCAAACATGAGTTAGCTAGCAATGCGAGAACGGCTCTTATGGCGGATTTCCACTTGACATTGAATTGACAGAGATTTTAATGACAAAACTAAGCATCAAATATTTTTTCATTATGCAAATAAATCTGTCCGTTTCCTATGACATTCCTCATTTTTTTTGTCATTTCAAAGCCCAGCGGAAACTTGGCTTTAGACGATTATTAATTTGATTTTTAGGTTTTCGGTAATTTTTGTAGTTTCTTTCAATATTTTTATCAACTCTTCAATCCTGTGCGATTTTTTGTAATTAAAATTTTTAATACGATATAAAAGAGTGTGTAAAGAATGTACATATATATGTATATAAAATTTATACGACTTGTTTGTGTGGAAAATTAAAGATAAATTATGATTGTAAAAGTAAGAGCATGTTCACATTATATTTGTAATTTATAAGCAAGTCATGCTGAAATCAAGTAATTTCGCTTTGTAAAATCTGTCAATAAATTAAATAAAAATGAAATAACTTATCCTAAATCAAAAACCAAATGAAAATAAATAAAGATGTTTCATTTATCTTAGCCCCCACTGTTGAAAAAAATGCCTAAAGTTATACAACCATTTGTTTTTTGAAATCAAGTACAAACCACACACTCGAATCCATGATACAAAAAAGAAGGTAGTTCCAGTAAACAACTTTTTGATTAAAAAGGAGATTTTTAACAATTGCTCAATTGTAAAAAATTCGAAGCGGCGTTACCCAATTTAAGTTTTTTGTTAGAGGGGATTTTATATCCTAAATCTGGGAGTATAAATAAAATAGTTGCGTTAATTTATTTTAAAAATAATTAATATCTTTTCTTGAAAACGTTTAGATTTTACATTAAATTCGATAACTGCTTGCCAAAATCTTTATTTTTACATTAATAAAATTTTAGTGAACATATTTTAAAATTGTTTAGTGTCAATATTCATCTGATTATTTCACAATGTAGCTAGCCAGGAGTATTACAGTTTTCTATATCGGATACGTTTATTTCTGATATATTTCAGACACTGAAATTACAATTTCGATATTGTCTTTGTCCATGTATTTAAAGTAACTTGAAAACGGAATTTACTTTAGGACCAATGGGCCTCATGACTTTCAGAGAAGTGAGTATTATCTAATTCTAGTATATTTCGACAATATCGTTGTTTCTGTGGGTAAACTCTTACTGTTCTATATTGGAGGGGGTGTGAAACAAAATTGAAGATTTACTGTTAGTATGAAAACTAGAAACACAATTGTCAACTTATTGAGCATTAAACCTCTTCTCTTTCAAAAAAAAGGGAAATGTTCGGTTATTTGTTCAATGGTTTTGGGGTGGCAAGCGGAGACGGGCACATTAAAAAATTGGGTAAAATTAGAATTTTTTTGTTTTAAAAAAAAGGTCCATATTTCAAACCGAATTTATTCACAAACTTGTATCTGAAAGTTATAAATCTTTATTTTAGATTTATTTTAAACTGACGTGTAATTGTTTTATTACCACTCGTGTGTGTGAAAATTGTTTCCTTTGGGTTAAGCATTTGGACACATTACCCCAAAATTATTGTACAAGTAACCTTACGCAACAATATACCTTTTGCTTGTTCAAATTTCGATTCTAAGAACAAAATGTTTGTAAATAACCAAAAAATTAATAACAAAACTTGGAGGGTTTTAGATATTGGGTATGGTAGCACGAAATGTCACAATCTACTTAATTGTCAGGTTGTTAATATGGCGACGAAAAAGTGACAATGGAACTACCTTCTTTTTTGTATCATGTTCGAATCTATAGAAATTATGAAAGAAAATGTTAACGTACTTGGTTTATGTGAAGTAATTTGATCGAAACAAAGTAATTTATGCTGTAATGTGAACATAGTTTATGCTTAAAAAATTACGACTTGAAAGATTTAAAAAACCCACTAACTAAATGTTTTCAAAAAAAAATTAAATGTAAATTTTTTATCTTAGCTATTATTATATGACATAATTTATTACTTACCGCAGATCGAGACGTAGCAATTCTTCACAACCCCATTGGCGTATGCACTGCGGAATAAAGATACATATGTATGTACATTAAATATTTTGAAAGTAAATTTCAATGACAGGATACAAAAATGCCTTTGTTTCTCAGTAGACAAGTTAGGTACACTGCCGGAACAAAGTATTGGCACAGCAATTTTTTCACACACACAATATAGCAACAATTTTTATTCTTAAAATTTTTCGCCAATTTTGTATCAAAATATGGTTTATTCTACAAAAAAAAAATAAAAAATATAATTCCTAAACTTTGTGCAAAACTCGCGAAAATTCAGCAAATTTTCATCCAACTTTTCAACTTTTTAATCAGATTTTTTTGAATTTCTTTGAGTGTGCAGATTTGTAGCCCAATTAATTTTATTAAAAGTACACGTTTTAAGTACCTAGGAATTACCTTTGATTTTTGGCAATTTTTTTCACGCAGTCTCATCCATACAAAAAAATTTTTTTGAAAATACTTTATATGGAAAAAACACCTTCAACAAAAAAGTTCTCAAAAATCAATGCGATTCTTCTTCTAACTTGCATTTTTTTACTAGAATTTAATGGGCTACAAAACTGCATACTCAAAAAAAATTATAAAAAATCGGATTAAAATTTGAAAATTTGCTGAATTTTCGCGAGCTTTGTGCACAGTTTTATTACATTTTTATGTTTTTTGTTGTAGAATGAACCATATTTTTATACAAAATTGGCGGAAAAATATTAGAAAACACACTGTTGCATAGATTGTGAAATGAAGTGAAATGATGATAATGCATTTGAATACATACATATCTTTGTTCTTGCTTTGAAAATATAAATCATTAGGGGTATTCACGATCCGGTGCATACTGTCTAGCATGGTGCATAGATAGAATAAGTAGCATGATTGGCTAATTTTGTTGTTGTGTGAACACATGAAACAACAACAATCATGCTATTTATGCTATCTATGCACCTTGCTAGACAGTATGCACCGGTTCGTGAATACCCCAATTGTTTGCATGGAGCAACTGAAAATGTTACTGGAAAGCAGTAGATTTTTACCTCCTTTGATCCTTGTTCTGTCGGAGAAGGAGAGATTAATTTAAACAAAACTAGATCACTTAATACGCGTCCCGTGCCAGAAACTTTAACGCGTACTCCTTCCCTAATGATATTGAGAACTCTACGCTATGTATCTCTACTACAATATACCATGCTCTTGTTTTTTTTTGATTGTCGACTTATTAAAACTTACCGCCTTCAATTCTTCTGTGGGCTCAGGACAGGTGCCTTGTAGACCGTCGATATTCTCAGTAGTGATTGTTGGGGTAATGGCAGGTACACCCCATGGCAATTGTGGCTAAAGAAAGTTTAATTGTTTGTAAATGGGTCTAAAGCTTGAAAGGCATACTTACAGTTGCTGCTACAAAGAATGTCTAAGAAGAAGTATTAATTAAATTGTTATATTTGAATGTTCATAATTTCCAGTAGGCAAAACAATTGTCTTACCATGGCAATCAACATCAATGCAAAAACTCGAAAAACTGTGCGCACCATGTTCACTGAATAGATCTTTGTTCTGTTGAGAGTTAAAAATGATTCTGATGAAGTTCGCTCGCTCTTCTGGTTTATATACTTAATATTTCGATATTTTTTGATACATTCCTTATTATGTACATATGTACATGTATGTATGTACAGCATGTATGTTCATCTGTAATCCGTAAAAAACCGTTGTATGTACACAAGATAACACCGTTTATTTAACATATCATTTGCGCCGCAAGATCAGCTGATTTCGAGACCGACCTAGCGCAAAAAATCGTAGAGCTTTTATTTAAGCAATATGTAAACGAAATGAAGTAAAAAACTACGTCTAAAAATCCACAAAATTGTTGTAGTGCATAAAACACAGGACTGAACTCGGATTATAGTCAGCTCAAGGTTATCGTTTTTGTTTGCCAATTGGAACCACATTTGCATGACGGTGATATAAATTGTAAAGAAATATGAATGAGCTTATGTAGATATTTGTGTTCTTACTTAATACATAGGGAGGTTTCTATTCATTGTGAAGACAAGACTAAGTTGTAGTGAAATTAAAATGGCAATATTTATTTTATACTTTTAAAATAATATCCACATTTACATACATACATATGTTTAAGTATGTACGTATTTATATGTAGATGGGCAAATCTAAAAGATAGGTACACTTTCAAAATAAGAATTTTAATTTTTAAATTTGTGAGCACACCTATGTTTTATATATCATTTTATTCGTAATCTCTTAATAAATCGATTAATATAAGTGTAATTCATTTTCATCAAGTGCTTCAAAAGTTAGACGAGGAATAAACATGAACAGAAACAAAAGAAATAGAAAACAAGAGAATAAGCTGGGTTCAAATTACGCTGTTCAAGTTGTAAATTTTGAGCATAGTATTTGAAAGTTGAACTCACTTAATTGAGATGTTCTAAATTCAAGAGCATCCCCCGTTTTACCAGATTGGCTCCGGTTTTCGAGATAACGGTATTTGAAAATTTGATTAAATTTTAAGTTATTTTACTAAAATTTTGCACATAACGGTTTTTTATTATTACCTTAATTATTCCTTAAAATTACCGAAATGGGTGCACTTTAACGTATAGCTCCAATACAACTGATTACTCAGATATGTCTTTTTGCGCTATAACTCTAACTTCATATCTGAATAATAAATTGTATGCGTGCTATATGTTAAATTGAACCTATACTAAATTTTAACCTGTTTAATTGGAGGAGTTATAAGGAAAAACAACGTCTCTGATCAATCAGTTGTATGGGAGCTGGATGTTTTAGTGAACCGATTTCGATGATTTTATGGAATAGTTAAGGTAATATTAAAAAACGGTTATGTGAAAAATTTTAGTAAAATATCTTTAAAACTCAGGGACTTTTTTATAAAATAGTTAAAATTTAAGCAAAGTTTCAAGTACAGCTATCTCGAAAAGTGGAGCCAATAGGGTAAAACTGAGGACGCCATTGAATTTAGAAGGCTCCAATTAAGCAAGAGCAACTATCAGAACATTTGTCGAAAAAAAAGTTGCTTTGATACCACTCTCGAAATATTCTGACTAAAAGAAGGAGCATCATTAAAAGTAGTAAATCAGGGTTTTTAAACATTTCTAGAGACACATTTTGAAGCACATTGAAGCATTTTACAGGTATATGTAATTTTATAAGGACTAGCAGTTATAGAAAGATTTAGATCGTTTCGATGTATTTTCCAAATGTGCCTTCAATTAAGGTGTTTTTGAAATAAAAATTACGCTCAAGATCGCAGAATATTTTATCTTTAAAAGTTGGTTTATTCTGAAAGCACACCTCTCGCTAAGGCAGCAAATTATTCGTAATTTTTTGTAGAATACAAGACATACTTAAAAAGATCTTAAAATTAAATGCTTCAAAACCTATACGCGATAAACCGAAAATTTTAAAAATTGTGAAATGTGGAGTTACAGACTTTGACTTACTTGCCATTTCGTTATTTGTTAATGCACACTTTTCTCACCTACTACATATGAAGTGTACACATAAATGCTAAATGCCCATTTAATTTCAAATCAGAATATGGTGTGCTCCGAAAGTTATGACATAATTAATTGTGCCCCTCTTAAAAATTACATAAAAAATTCACTTGTTTTCATTATTATTTTTTAATTTAAACACCTATATTTCAAAAGTTATGCAGCAAATTGATCCAAATTTTGTTTGAGGCTTCAAGTATACGTCAATGAATTATATCCAAAAGCAACCAGCTTGATATAGTTTACAACAGTGAAAATAAAGCTAAATAACACAAAGGTTACCTGTTTTTTAGATTTGCCAATATATGTATGTATATCTTCAAAATTTCGAGCCTTTGGACCCTACGCAATTACATAACTACCACTATCAGAGTTCGAAAAACAAACGAAACATTTCACGAATGATTCGTCCAAAACTTTACGATCAATTCGAATCCTCTTGTGCATGAGCAAAACCAAAACCAGTACCTTTGAAAAGCAAAAGAGTGCAAACAAAACGATTTATGTTTCGCTCCTTGGAGAGAATTGGTATGTAGATCGCTGTCTTACACCTGAAGAGCGTATAACAGCTATGCCGTATTTTAGGCCCGGAAAATCCCGGGAATCTTGGCAAATAATCCCGGGATTTTCGGGATTTGTAATTTGCACTGGCGGCAATAATATAATATATTTATTTTTTTATTTAATAATTAATATTTTTTTATTAATGTCTAGCGCCCTTTGTGGGGGTGGGCGGGTCTAGAATTTTCTTACTTTTGCTTATAGGGGGGGAGGGGGCCTCCCGTAGATTCTTACGTAATGTGTATTATTTTTCTTGTATTCTTATTCAAAATTGTTCTTTATGAAATACGAAAATTCACCCAACTAAAGTACTAAATTGCATTGAAATGAAAAATATATATTACAATTTTTTACAACTTTTGCTTTAATTTTTCTATTTTTCTAAAAAAACGTTACTCTTCGGTGTCTATTATAACCAAAAAATGCAGCTCGAACACAAACAGGCGAAAACTCCCTTATACCATGTTCTGACCGACATCGAAAACATGTTTTCGTTGCTAAAACTGGTTTTCGACCTAAAACTTGTGTTTTCGTCCATGTAAAATCTGTCAAACTAAAACCAGTTTTCGCTGAAAACCACTTGAAAACTCACGTTCCACTCATTCCAATCGGTGTCTGCACTAGTTTTTTTTGAGTATTTATCGAAGTGGAAGTCATATTTTATCATCTTTAATACGCCATTTCGGATTTATTGTTAATTGGCTGGCAAAAGTAAAATAAGAATGAAGAGAGAGGCTAATGAAAAGAAATTGAAGGAAAAGTATTTTGGTTTTGTATTTGTGTAGCAAAACTGTAAACAAAGGATGTAAGAAATGTCAACGAAAACACCAACAGTCGGTGTGAACAACCTTCAGCCCATAATCCCAAAACTCGTTTTCAAGTTGTTTTCGTTGTCGGCCAGAACATGGTATTACGTAATATATGGACAGCCCCTAAGCATTCACAAAAAGCTTCACTTGATCTTTTCTGAGCCTCAGCGTCGAAGAGCAAAGAGGATAATTTCACGACGCGGGCGAGAGCTCATGTGTGTCATCACAGAAAATGAAACAGAGGATATTGTTGAGTGGGTGAATCAAGAAGAAATTTCTGTGGACTGTGAAAATGAAATACCTTTGAGTGAAAATTAAGTACGAGATATCACTGTGGCTACTCCTCTTTCAGATTGGCTGGCTGAACCGTGGACCAAAGATACCGACAACAAATAATGACTAGTATAACTATGTAATGAAGTTTTTAAGACTGACTAGGCATACATCCTATATTTGTTTGATGGAAATATTAATCTTACGTAAGATCTGCGGCGGGGGGAGGGGGATCAATTAAATCTTACAATTTATTACGTGAGGGGGGGGGTAGGTTCAAAACAGGTGAAAAATCCCTTAAGTAATATATGGACAGCCCCTAAACAACATTTCCTTTCGCAGCAAAATATGCAACGTCGAAACCCATGTATATATTTTGCAAAATAGCATAGCAAGGTAAAAGCGACCTTGTGCTAGTTGTTTTGTTGTTGGAACTGCTACATATTTCTCTCATTCCTCTCATCTCGCTCACTACATTTTTTTGCCGTCTCTTGTTTTTGTATTTGTATTTGCCCGGGATCCCGGGATTAACATTCCGAGTGTGGGGTGTATATATATATCGGCCATTGACTGGGGTACCTGACGTCAGGTATAAAACGGTAGGGGTTGAGGCTTCCCGAAACATACTGACTCAACATGGAGGTAGAAGAAGATGAAAAACGGGGTGGGATGTCAGCGAAAAGGTCGGTGGAGCAGTGGCTGCTACCACCGGCGGGCACGGCGAGATTGCAAGCTGCGTCACCAGCGGCAACACCGCTGCTATAAAGGGAGAAGTTCACAGCAGTACTACTACCAACCGACAATCGAAACACAGAGATGCCGAAGTTTCTCAAGTCTAGGACCCGAAGGTGCTTCTTCAGAGGCAACGAAAAGGCCTCGGGTCAAGCGCAATAAGGAGGGAATGAACGCTAAAGTGCTATACAAGGCCGCCCTTAAGATTCAGGATAGACTTAGCCACAAGTGCAGTCTAACGAAAGAGGAGAAAGAACGACTGGCTTGGCGCGTTCACTTCGCGACAAGGTAAAGGTTTAGTTCCTCGGATCAGATTGGAACTCCCTTCCCGAGAATGGAAGCCAACTCAAACTCACCCATGCCAACATTTGAAAGACCAGGGTGGTTTAGCGGAGTCAAAATTATTAAATACAATAACGAAACCTCGCTGACATGGATAAAGGAAGCAGTAAAAATGCTTCCAAACCTGTGGGAGGGGCATCTTTGAAAATTGTCGACCGGAGTTGCATCCCATAGATAGGCGGAATGTAAATACCTCGCACGGTAAATCCGCAGCATGCACTCCGCCTACTAAAACGGCAAAATCCCGGCATACCGACCGATGATTGGAGGCTGTTACATATCGCCAAGGCAATAAATACGCATAGCTGATTATGGGTCCTACCATAAAGGTAAAAGATTCAGAGGATTCCCCTTGGTGACAGACCCCACGTTTTGCCAAATAACCGTTTACATTACCACAAAGCTGCCAATGCATTGGAAGTCTTGTGTGTACGGGAGATTTCCCAGAGAGTTTTGTATACAGAATTACTCCTAGATACTTCGCTTCAGGAGAAGTCTGAATTGTGACTTTAAGTGTGAGGGGAGTGACACCATCCGACCTTCTCTTTCCAGTGAAGAGCAGAACATTAGTTTTGGTTGGGTTGAGCCCATTTACATCGCACCAAGTGTCAATCGTACTCAGTAAAAAGTGGAATAATTGTTCGCACCAAAACTCAAACGATCAGACTAGCCTACAAACATAAAATAAAATAAATTGTAACTGTTCGGACAAAAAAGATACATATTCAGTATTGTCTGCGCTTTCCTGCAAACAGCCGGCAGCGATGGGCCGTGAATAGGTAGGCCACATCGTCCGCATAGGCTTGAGCGTAGATATCAGAGTCATAAAGATTGACGAGAAGAGAATCAATTACCAGAAATCAGAGCAAAGGGGAATACACACCACCTTGAGGGCATCGCCTGTTAACTCCGCGCGTGACATATTGACCTCCTTCTGCCTTAATCCTGATAACCCGCTGCGCCAGCATTGAACGAATCCAATTTACCAGTACAGAATCTACTTCATGCCGTAGAGCAGAATTGCACATGCTGTCGATGGGGCTTTTGTCAAAAGCACCCTCAATGTCTACAAAAATGCCAAAAGCAAATTATTTCCTACTGCATTTCTAATTCTGGCCACCAGAATTCGCAAAGCCGTCTCACAGGATTTCCAGCCTAATAGGCATGTTGATGCAAAAACAGTGAAAGTCATGAGCGCCTTCCTACGAATGCGCAACTCTACCATCCCTTCCCGACATTTTAGCATAAATGATGTCATACTAACAGGCCTGTAGCTTCTGGGGCTAGTATAGTCATCTTTACCAAACTAGGGTATAAAGGCGACATCCAATCCTACGAGGGTTGTGGTGTGTGGGCAAATGCAAGCGACACTGTGAAAATCTTTTTCAAGGTCGCCAACAAAAGCTGAGCACCTTCTTTAGGTATAATAGTCAAAAGACTCAATAGCATATCTTATGGTATGTTCATTCGCCACAGTTCTGGAAACAAACCAGTTGTACCTTGACGCAGGAAAGTGAGTCTCTAAAAGAACAGAGAGAGTCTCAATCATAGCCTACGTTAAAGAGCCATCAGCCCTCTTAAGTGATCCCAACTTTGTGGTTTGGTCCTTCCTCAGAACTTTTACCAGCCTAGTGGTTCAACCCAAGATTTCAATCCCGCTGCAGTATTCTTTGAAGGAGGTCTCTTCGCAGAGGAAATTAGCCTCTTTTGTTATCTTTTCGTGCAGCAAAAGAGTTTCCTGTCCATCTCTAAAATTGTTGTTCCACCAGAGAACAGGAGTACGGCTAAGAAGTGGGACTAGTACGTAAGGTAGCGATTAAATCAACTACCGCCTCATAAATGGCTTGAGTGGAACGTATCCTAGATGCCATCGTGGTCTGGCTCCCAAGCTCCTCCATAAAATACGGCCAGTCCGTTTTTTTCCAAGTTTTTTTTTCACATGCCAGTGCTTGGTGTTAACTCATGGATCACGGAAGCAAGAGAGCACGTCCGCTGTTTTCAGATCAGGATCTGGAATCCAACAGAGCGCTTTCCTGAGAGGGGTAATCTATAGAGTGAAGCCTGTTTCCCCTATTCGCAGTATTTTTTGCACCTCAGCCTTGAGCCTTTCCCAGTTAGCTTGGAAGGGACATTCAATCACAATGGTTCTATCCCTCTCCCCATACCCACGAGCATTGGCTGCATTGCCAGAGGCAATGAGGGTCCGGATCAAATGGCCGTGTTTAATTTCTGCATTAGTCATCTGCCGAGTTGAACCCGCCTTCCCAATTACGGCAATATGCGGAATTTTTCCTACATCAACAGCCAGGCAGAGGCACATACCCATTAGGGATCCGGAAACTCCAGGTGTATGCCCTCAAATTGCAGTCCTTGAAAAGTTTGCCGTAGTCGTTACCAAAGAATAACATCTCATTCGCGGCGTTACTATATCTTCCATTGGAAGCGGGGTGGCTGTCCCAAACTCAGCGCATAACGTCCGGATATTTATGTCAACATATTCTCTGGGATGCGACCTGTTTGGGAGCGAATTAAAGCTGGGAAGGCCAGAAACCTCGTGTACGGTGGGTTCGGGTCGCGCCACATAAAAAGAGCAGTATTCAACAAACCAACATATGCGAGCAGAGGAACCACATTTCCCGCTGATTCAAGTACCGGCACCGAAAAAGTAGTCGGATTTCAGCGAGTCTGAAAGAACAACTGGTACGATGAGGAATGTCACGTATTTAGCTGCAGAAAAATAGATGCCGCCGAACGCTCAAGTAGAACTAGGCGACTTACAGAAGGTTCCAAGATCAGGGCGAACTCCTGCACTTGTGCACAAGGGTATTATAACTTTGCTCGCATAACGGTTGTTTGTAACAACCAACACGAATCGAGATAGAAATAAACAAATGTACACATATATGATCAGAATGAAAAGATAAATCGATTAAGACATGTCTGTCCTTCCGTCCGTCCGTCTGTCCATCTGTCTGTCCGTATACACGATAAGTCGAGAAAAAAATTGAGATATGTCCAACTAAAGTAGGTTGGGAAAACTGCTATAAATTAGTAACTATTTAAGCTAATTTAATAAATTTTTAATAATGATAAGCTAATTTAATAATTTAATAATATTTAAGCCAATTTAATAATTTAATTAATAATTAATTTAAGCTTATTTAGTAAGCTAATTTTAACGCCAACTTACAAGACACAAAATTATTTATTTTTGTAAAATGGGCGTGGCACCACCCACTTATAACCACATTCATAAGTGTATATTGATAGCCCTATTATCGACTTCCACCAAACTTGCTCCCATTATTTCAATATTTCGTAGCAAATTATCCAAATTGTTTGACATCGCGAAAAATACTTTTGCGATATTTAATACGTGCGTCGGGTATATAAATTTCGGTTTCACCCGAACTTATACTTCTTTACTTGTTAGGTAAAAAATTACATATAAAATTTCCAACGGTGCTCCCAATGCGCATCCTGCACCTTAGGCAGTTTTACAGATTGCTAATGCAGTTTCATTTCCAATGGCTGCAAATATAGGTGCTTCCTTCGTAATATACGAAAATTAACGAAAATCCGCAATGGCCTCAATGGTAATAATCGAATATTGGAAACGACTTCACCGTTGTCTGTAGTGATGTGCTGAGTCAATACTTTTTAGTATTGATCGATATTCGGTACCGATTTAAAAAGTATCCAATACATTCGATATTCGGTACCGAAACATTTAGGTTTCGAATAAAAGCGCACATAGGCCAAACATATGGAAAAAACGGTTCAGGGGAGACTCGCCTATCAAAACCATAATGTAGGAGTCAATAGAGCTTTTAATACTGGTTCAAATGAAGGCTGTATATTTGTCGGTTCGAGGCCATAATGCAGATAAACTCTTATTTGTTTGAAGCATTTTTGTTCCAGCTGAATCGGACGATATCATTTTTGTAGGCCTGGGGTCAAGGCTTCTTCATCCGTGAAAGCATTTTGCTTGAACCTTGCATCGACTAAGGTTAAAACTGATAAAATAATATTTCTCTTTTGCGATAAGTACAAGTGTTTTAGTCGATATCATAAAAAATAAGTAATGGGAGTTTTTTCTAAATTTGAAATGCATATAATGGCGAAGGTTTAATGTAAAGAATCGGTATCGGGTACCGAAAAGGATGTATTGGGTACCGAAATCTTTTTTAAGTTTTGGGTACCGAGTATTAGGTACCGACAATTCAGTACATCACTAGTTGGCTGCACAACGTTGCGATGCGATACAGCTGCACTGATATGGTTATCACATTTTGATCCTTTTGTAATGGCTGACACAGTGCAAACTTTAATTAGAGGGTTGCCGCTACTGGCAATAAACGGCAATAACAACAACGAAAGTGCTATCTCGAAATTCGGGCGAAGTAGAATATTAACCCTTTCATTGCATCAGTTGCTGCTATGCGCACGCAGACACATAAGTTTTAATAAAACTTTTTATTTCCTCACTATTATAAAATTGGATGCCCGAAAAGTCATGGAAGACACAAATTCAATTCGTTTTTTATATATAATATATATAATATATATACGTATGTATACGTATTATGCATTTTATTTGATTCTCATTGAATATCTATGTATTTAATTTAGCAAAAGCTTAAACTTAATAGTACGTGTGTGATCAACCCAATAGTGATCCGAGTAGGCCACCAGAACCTCCTAACAAGCCACCAGGACCTCCTAACAAGCCGCCTTGTGCGCCACCTGGTCTTGGAGACTGTCCACCAAGTCCACCCAATAAACCCTCCAAAACATTGCCAACTAGCGGGATACCATTCAAGTTTAGCAGGCAACTATAAAAGAGAAGAAATAGATATACAAATTAGTTACAAATGTACTGCAATGATTATCGCGGTTATGTTTAATAAAAATTTATATTTAGAGGCGGTTTCAGAGTGGCGAGTTAACTCATGTTATAAATTAATGGCCAAAGATGTGTTAGCTCGCAGTGCGAGAACGGCTCTTATCGCGAATTTCCACTTAACATTGAATTGACAGACATTTCAATGATAAAACTAGGTATTAAATATCCCGTAATTACCAAAATAACAATATGTCCGTTTCCGGTGACATTTGGAATTTTTTTGTCATTATTGTAATTTCAAAGCCAAATGGAAACTCGGCATAATATTTATTGTTTTATTCATTAGACATAATTTATTACTTACCGCAGATCGAGACGTAGCAATTCTTGACAACCCCACTGGCGTATGCACTGTGGGATAAAGATGTGTATATTAAAAATTCTCGAAGTAAATCTCTATAGGAGGATATATAAATGCCTTTGTTTCTAAGTAGACAAGTTAGGTACATGTAAAAAATTATGATCATAAATTTAATTTAAATAAACTGTGCCAGAAACTTTATGGTGCGCTCCTTTCCTAATAATACTGAGAACTCTACGCTATGTGTCTCTACTACACAATACCCTGCGCTACTTTCTTAGTTGGCGAACCATTAAAACTTACCGCCTTCAATTCTTCTGTGGGCTCAGGACAGGTGCCCTGTGGGCCATCGATATTCTCAGTACTGATTGTTGGTCTAATGGCAGGTACACCCCATGGCAATTGTGGCTAAAGAAAGTTTAATTGTTCGTAAATGGGTCTAAAGCTTGAAAGGCATACTTACAGTTGCTGCTACAAAGAATGTCTAAGAAGAAGTATTAATTAAATTGTTATATTTGAATGTTTATAATTTCCAGTAGGCAAAACAATTTTCTTACCATGGCAACCGACATCAATGCAAAAACTCGGAAAACTGTGCGCACCATGTTCACTGAATAGATCTTTGTTCTGTTGAGAGCTAAAAATGATTCTGATGAAGTTCGCTCACTCTTCTGGTTTATATACTTAATATTTCGATGTTTTTTGATACATTCCCCATTATGTACATATGTATGTACAGCAGTTCATCTGTAATCCGAAAAAAAACCGTTGTATGTACACAAGATAACACCGTTTATTTTACGTATCACTTGCGCCGCAAGATCAGCTGATTTCGAGACTGACCTAGCGCAAAAAATCGTAGAGCTTTTATTTAAGCAATATGTAAACGAATTGTTGTAGTGCATAAAATACAGGACTTAACCCGGATTATAGTCAATTCAAGGTTCTCGTTTCGGTTTGCCGTATGTACATACAGTGACGGGCAAAACTGTAAGATGGTGTAACACTTTTTACTTCAGTCATCGCTATCTTTCCAAGTTCTAACGACTTTCATACTTTTGTTGTATATTCTTGTTGGTACATCCCTACTCCCTCTCTCATAACGATTTGAAGTCAATACAACAACAATAAAAAAACAACAGACAAACATGTAAATTAAGGCAGATGTTACAGTTTTGCACTCACTCTCACTTTTGGCTTCTACAGTTATCTTTTACTTAGTTCGAAGTCTGATGACTTTTTTCTGTATTGTAATTTACTGTAGAAGTGATCACCAGTAATTAAAATGGTTAATCAGGAACCATATATGTAAATAATAGATTTACTGCGGAAAGGTGGGACAGCAGGAAAATTGGCAAAAAATTGTGAAGTTTGTTACTTGAAAATGTTAAGACTGAGAAAAAATATAGCCTAAGGTGTTCCCAAAGACAAACGAAGTCTGTCAAAAAATATTACGGTCCGATGTCTTGTGAACTTAGCAGCAAGTAGCGATACAGCCACCGAAGCGCTTAAGGTATTAAAATTGAATGCAAATCAGTAGACAGCGAGGCGAAGAAGTGCCAATTTGAGCGCAAAGGCATCATAAAGAAGAAAAAGGCAAATTTGATCAAAACACATTTGCGAGTGTGGCAGCATTTTGCTGCATCGCACGAAACCCGAATCGTTGCCTATTGGGATATGTTAGGCCGTTCAGAATGCAATAAAAAATATATTTTTAAGTTTCAATTAAAGGTTATTTGGTCTCACAAGACTAAATTAAGCGCTTTCAATTAGATGGCCGGGCATGGTATTGGATCAAAGACCCAAGTTAAGCCCATGCGCATCATGTAAGGCAAACTGTGAATCACAGTGGTCGGTAAATAATAGTTTGGGTTTGTATTTCAAAAATATTATTGGTCCCTTCCCTGCAGGGAGTGACGTTAGCTTATACCTAACTTTAGTCTGTTTACACGAACACTAGTGCTAACTATTAACTGTGTATTTTGTTCGAAAAAACCTAACTACTTTTGTGGGGCGATGGCCGCAAAAAAGTCAGACCTGGATACTTCTGCATTACATGTCAACTAACTTGTAACTATCTATTTTTGGACATAAAATATCAATAAGAAAAACAAAATATTTTTTTGTTTTTTTACTTTAGTTTATTAAATTTCATATTTGTTTACATATTCTGCTCTGGGTGGCCCCATATTCAAACACCGTCAGACATAACTTCAAAATGATAGTATAAAATTTCGATCTTCCTTTTATTTGTCCTGAATATGAAAAAGAATCTGCGAAGTTCAGAAAAAAAGTGTATTGAAAGTAATTTTTGTATGAGGATATTTAATAGAGACTTGTAAAGAAAACCAACTCCCGATTGCGTCTGCATGACTCCTGCACGACTTTACAATTCACTTTAAGTTGGTTTTGTCATAGCTAATTAAAAGTGAGTTATTAATCGAAATCTCGCCAAAAAGCTAACTATAAGTTGGTTAGTTTTAACAATTGATAATTTTTCACTGCAGGGTTAGTACGCATTATGAGTAAGGAACAGTATCTATTCATATTTCAACAAAATTTGCAAGATGTAGTCGAAAAATGAGAGTTTCTGGTGAAAAAGCAACCAAAACATACTGCATATGTTCGCAAAGACTGGATGCAAAAGCAAAAATTTGTTATTTTGAAATGACCTCTACAATCCACGGACATGAATCTCATCGAGAATTTGTGAAATCAACTAAAAGCACAGCTTACTAATTTGTAAGTACTCCAATATGAAACAAATGGACCGCATAGTCCAACGATTTTTGCAGGGCGGTTATAATTGCGTGAAGCTCCGCTACGTCACTTTAACAGAGCAATTTTAGCTAAGATAGTTGGAAGTCTTTTGTAAGGCGATTGAAAGACTGTTGGAGGATAGTTTGTTTACTCTAGCACGAAACGCTTACAAACAAAAGCTCCCTTGCCAACTTTTATGGTGAAAATCTCTGTTCCAAATGGGGATGTGTATACAATTAGTGTTGCCGTTGTGCGACTAAAGGGGCAATTTAACCCTTTTGAAGCGCCAATACCCTTTGACCCGACTTTTTGAAAATTTTGATCTTTTGACTCTTTTACAAAAATATGTAACTTTTGCCCCTTTTCAGAGATTATGTTTTTTTTGGAAATGTTAACAGAACCAAGTTAAATATTAAAAAATACTTCCTCCTGTAAGTACGAAAAAATGCACCACTTAAATCTTTTAAAGGAAATGCGTTACAGCAACTCGATTTCTATCTTTTGTTTAAAGCTTGTCTAGCTATTTTCTTCTTAAATATAACAGCGGAACGTTCTAGCAGTGAAAATACTTTATAACACATGTAAATTTGATTTTGACTTGGGATCTCAGATTTATTTTTTTACTACCAAAGAAAAGCAAAAATAATATGGTGACCCTTCTTTTTCGTCAATTATCCCTTTTTGCAACTTTCTGAAAATTCTCAACGGCAACACTGCATACAATGTGCAAATGTATGTATGTATGCATATAATTTTACTCGCGCTGCTCCAACAGTCGCAATGGCCGAGAGAGCAAAGCATTGGCGTGCCATTCGGGAGATCCGAGGTTCGAATCCTTTAAAATTTAGTTTTCGTAAAATTTTTGTTTTAGATTTTATTTTTTAGCAATGTTTTTTTTTAGCTTTGTACCACGATTTCTTTGCTAGGAAAAATTTAAAAAAAAAACACCAAAGCCTAAGCGGTGGAAGGTATAAAAAACTTATTGCAAAAAGACGAACAGAGCAACTCTAAGGCCTCCTTGTCAGCAGATCTTGCACTTAATTTAATTTTCTTAATTTTTTTATTTCCTTTTAATTTTTAGGACCTTTATTTTTGATTCCTTATTTAAAAAAAAAATATATTTTTTTATTCAATTTAATTTTTAGAAAGCTCAATGCTAAAAGACAAACAGAATAGTTAACGCCAAGGTCTCCTCCATAGCAGATCTTGCAATTAGTCTTTCGTAAGATGGAAAAGAGCTTTCAAGAAAGTTACCAGTTTTGACAAATATCTTACGAAAGACTTTTGTCGTTTGAAAGCCTTTTTTCTTTCGAAAGACTTTGTGAGTTGAAAGTTGCCAGAATTTTCAGCTAACAGGTAAATATCATACAGTATCCGAAAAAAGGTTTGGCAATTCTTTTCACGCACTTTGTTCCATAAAAAGTATGTTCAACAATTTTTTTTTTGTATGGAAAAAAGTACGTAATAGATTCAGAAAAATGCGAAGAAATTAACGCGATTCTTTATCAACTGAAAACTTACACGTAATTCTATTAATTTAATGGGCTGTAAAAGTGCATGCTCAGAAAAATTCTGAAAAACAGATTTGAAAATTTAAATGCAATTTTGTTAAATTTTCATAAAATTTGTACAAAGTTTGAAATATGAATTTATATGGTTTGTTTATATAATGGGCTACATTTTTTATTCAAAAAAATAAATATTAAAGAAACAAAAGAAAAATAGGCAAAAGTTGTTAAGATGTCGTGTCCCTATTTATTTTCCACCACTGCGTATGTATGTAGTATATAAATGCATAAATGTACATTTTTGAAAAGGTTGTTTTCTTTAAAATCGCTACTTACTTTACTATGTGTGGTTTAGTGAAAAAATTGCTGATCCACTACCTACGCCGAGGAGGGCTGTCAGAAAGATTACAGGTAACAGCATTGGGCGGAATTGTTTCTGAGTTGTAGGAAGATAGATAGATACGATAGGAAGATCGATTTTTTTATGAGGCAAGAACTTGAAATTTCAATATTATATAGTTTTACCTAAACAGTTATAACAGAAGTTAGTGGCAAAAGGAATTTGGCAGGTGTATCCGAAATATATTGAATGAATCAACATATGACATTGTGCCACACAGACACGACAGGACAGGTGCATTGGGATCGCGGTTTAGATACCCTAAATTCAGTCGAAAACATATGTATGTCTGAGTATGCCCATTTTCAGGCAGAAACGCTAAATATGGAAATAATGCGGATTGCAGTGCAGAATGCTCAGCTTGTGTGGTAGCTGTTGGACCATAAATGCATTAAATAAACAGCAGCAGCAAGCAGGCGGCGAAGGGGATGGCAATTCATGAGGTATGAGGTGAAACAATAAATAACGTCGTTTTAATATTATAATATTTATGTACATACATGACCTGAAAGGCATTTCGGCAAACACACATGCAACACAATAGCAAATACTCAAATGAGTTTATGTTTACGTGGGTGGGTGCAAGGCAGAGTGTTCTAGTGAATAATTCACCAAATTCGAAATGGAAACAAACTGTCTGGCGGCCTGCCTGGAGGACAAATGTACATGGCCTGGAGGACAAATGTACATGAGTGTATGCTATACGAGTAAATACGTAGATATGTGTATCGGGCGATATTTCGACGCAATCATACAAAGACGGCAGTGCCCGCAAGCATCTACAGTGAGAATTTGTAATAGTAAATATATTCGTATGACATATGCATTACACATGTACATATGTATGTATGTATGTATGTATGTAAATAGGTTGCACAGAAGCGGAATTTGTATGTTTGGAGCTATGAAATTACTACCAAACCGCCCAATCTTGCTGAATTCCTCCCCCGCCAGTGCTTGTGGTTTTCTTTGCCGCTTTCTTATGAGACCATTTCATTCTCTTGTATTGCATGCACCCAAATCATACGACTTGTTACATAGCCTTGCCACGTTCTGGTTATTTTGACACTTCTCAAAACTTGTGTGGGCAATAATTTTGCGATTTGTTGCTGTCGAGTCGCCTTGGCGTTGGTGCAAAATTAGGATTTATGACACATGCAAATTTCCACAACCTTGCCAACACCACAACCACAAAAGATTTGTGGCCATAAACGCTTTTTTACTTCTTTTCATCTTTCCGATATTTTTTCTTCTATAAATATCAACGACAGGGAGCCCAGGTTGTGGATTCACTAAATTTTTATTTCAAGTTGGCAAGCATCCTTTAATTCTACTCATTTGTGCGTATGCGGTAGTATGCCCAAGAAATACACACTCATATATGTATGTAAGCAGATACATATGTATGTACCCTGCAGGAAAAACTAACCGAACTAGTGGATGAAATTTCTAGTTGAGTACTAGTTATTTATCGCGAAAAATTAACCGGTTCGACCGTTGCTAGATCCTTACCAGTCCAAAGGCGGTGAAACGTAGCTCTGTTACAAAACTATTTTACTTTATTTTTTAAAATTACATACATATATGTACACAGTACATAATTGTGAAAATTGATAAGTCCACTTTTTTTTTAAATATCTTTTGATGCAAGAACAATTACAAATTCGTTGTTTTCTGAAAGATTGAACTACCTAGTACATACTCTATTTTTAAACGTTTACATTCAGTGATACGCAAATTTCTAGGCCCAAAATAGTCACAGGAAAAATGATAAGTCCCAAAGCATACAACGATTTTTTATTAAAAATCCAGAACTAAGATGATGAATTTAGAACTTGTTCGGAACTACAGAAAACGGGATTCAGATCGAAAATGGTATGCAGCGGTGGGCAAATCACACTTCGTAGGAAATCATTCAGATCATTAAGCGTACTACTAAGCGCCGGTTGTTGAACGTCTGGTTAACACAAATCGGAGGTAGAAGCTTCGGATAAGTTTAGGCGCGACGGCTAACACCGGGTGCCTAAATGCATGCTATGTACTGCTGCATGTGCAACCATTTCCTTTATGCAATTTATGAAATATTTGCATATGCACTCCTCAACTGCCATGTAATAAAACTTTCTTAAGTTTTGCAACTTACTGGTCTTTTCTCTTTCTGATTTAATCAGGTTCTATCGACCACATGTTATACGCATGATATCGAAAACGTTGATAACAATGTTTAACTGCGATGTAGTGATAACCAAACATTGAACAACCGACCATTAGTCATGGTTCTAAATTTTCTAGAACCGATGCAGTTCGGCAATAGGGCGTTTCTCTACAGGGTACATCCATGAGTATGCATGTATGTAATTGCAATTTTACCTTTACGACAACCTTTTCCATCGACCAAAGTGTCGTCACGTTGATAGCGATTTACGATGTCATAAACAATACTAGAGTATGTCTCATGTATGTGCATGTGTATGTATTTACCGCTCCACCTTCCACATTCATCATAAAAAATGTTTAATGAAACAGGTGCAAGCACACCATCGTATCTGGTAAGATAAGTGCAGATAATAACTGCAGATTTGGACTTTTTTGTTTTTTTTTTTTTCTCGAATCTACATAGATTACACCTGTACTGTTAAATTTATAATTAGTTTGTTATCTAATAATGATAACTAAATAGTATTCGCGTTGGTAGCACCGAAAATCACACTTGAAAACTTATGGTATTTCGTTTCTTTCTAAAAATGTTGCCCCTCTCCGGTAAAAAATGTGTTTGATTTATACTCAACCCTGCAAAAAGTGCAAGTTTTTGCCTTCTTGTCATTGTTTCGCTCACGCATTTCATAATATTGTCGTTTTAAACAACCATCTGAATTTCAAGGCAACGATCTCCCCTGACAAAGGTTCACCGGGCAGAGAAAGTGCCCAGGGTATTTGAAAATTTTCTCATCCTTTGCTTTTAATTTAGAATCGAACACAAAAAGAGAAAGGGGCAATCAAAAGGCGTAAAAACGAAATCACCATTAAATATTTTCTAAGTTTGTGATATTACATTTAGGCACTAAATTGTTATTATAAATAAATGCCGTTGCAGAGCGTTGCGCGATTTGGCCATTCTGGCCATTTCTATTTCCAAAGTCGTATACCATCCTTCTTCGTTAACTTGTTAAAATTTTACGACAATTAGGGCTACAGATGATGCATCGATATTTTGGAAGCATCTATAAAATCGGTTCAAAATTCGAAGCTTGCCATCAATTACAATATCCTAAAATTTTTTGACAACTCATAAATTTTATTACTCATTCTGTTGGGGAACACTGAGAAATTTAAAATTTAGCTTCCAGTATTAGGAATGCTAACCTAATTATTAAAAAAGAATTTCAACCAAATCCAGCCTTGGAACTGTAGGCCCCGGGGAACTTAAGACAGTATGCATTTTTACTTTAATTGTAGGAGGTAAAGGAAAGATAAAATATAGCGGCTCCGCGGGCCGGGCCATGTAATTCGAATAGATACCGACGATCCAACATTGAAAGTATTCAACTTTGAAAATGCTGGTGGTGGCAGAGGAAGCGGAAGGCCCCCACTTCGATGGAAGGACCAGGTGGATAAGGACTAGGCTTCACTTGGTATTTGAAATTGACATCAGTTGGAGCAGAAGAGAAACGTCTGGCGGGCTTTGTTGGAATCGGTCAAAATCGCTTAGGTGGTTACAGCGCCAAATAGGAAGAAGAAGAAAAGAAGGGTGAAGGGAGCCTAATTAAATACAGGGAAATAAATCCAAATGTATGTATTTCTCTAATTACAGAGACTGTACTGCACAATGGACCGCCTCATACACAAAAGTCATAAATTTTGATTTTTCAAAAACGGATTTCTGGAATGCCCGAATGACTTTTGTGTTGTTTGTCGCTCCTTCAAAGTCAACACATGTGCAGAAAGCCATTTGATGTGAAAAGTGCGTGTAAATTAAGCCAATTCGAAGTTTAAATAACGATAGAAACGCAAAAAATAGGTATGTTTTATAAGGTAGCCAAAGAAAAAAGTGAGAACAATTAATTTTTATCAAAATGCTAGGTCACTAAGTCTTGGTACTTTCACGAACTTTGCAGCATTCGTATTTTAACAACTATGGACCGCTCAGCACGAGGTCTTAAAAGCAGCTTTTAGTTCCTTCATATGTACTGTTTAAAAGCTTGTTTATATACTTTTCCCTTTTTTTCCTCCTTTTCCTTGAATACCAATTAAACGTAACTAGTCTATCAAAAAATATTTGTATTGTTGCCAGAGATGTTCTTATTAATCCGATTATTTTCGATACACTTTATTTTCGCTGATTTATTACTGGTCTCGTACAAGCCAGGAGTTTTTTGTTATTGCATTCTTTTCTCTAATAAACTTACTCAAAAAAAAAAAAAAAAAAAAACTTAAGGATACAACGCCTCAAGGGAAATATAACATATCCATAATGCTTACGATTTTATATTGAATCATTTCGGCTTTAGCTTGGCATATATTTAGTCACATATTTATGTTATAGAAATTTAGCGTAGCGATGTCTAGAATCCCACTGCTAGACTCTTTTGTTATTGCATTATTTTTTTAAATAAACTTACTTTAACGAAAAACCTTAAAAAATGATTTAGAGTTTTATATTGCGGAGCTACAGACTCCATAAAAATAGATAGCTTTGATGACAGGTAATAAGATCAAAGGAAATAAGGTCAATTGACTTTATTTCCCACCCTGGTGCGAAATAAAGTCAATTGACGTTATTACCTTTTTAAAAACGAAATAAAGTCCATTGACATTATTTCTCTTTCAAACATTAAATTTGCTTAGCTTCGCGGCGGCCCGCGTTAGCGCGCCACACCGCGCGCGCCGCGCTTGCGCCCCGCGCGTCCGGCGCGCACACCACGTCACGCTACGCCGCGGCCCCCCGGCCCCCCTTCCCCGTCTCCCGCCGTGCTGTAACGTAGGTAGATTTATTTTTTGTATACGTTGAAATAAAATTTTTATATATTTTAAACATCGATTCAATAATACCCTCTATCTGCACATTTTTCACAAAGATGAGATTCTGATATAAAAATCCACCTAAGCTTTAACTGTCATCAGTGATATTAATGTTACCTTATTTAACGACAGGTAATAAGTCCCAGATGGTTTCTAAAATCACAAATTAGTTTTTGTGCAAATTGCAGATAGAGGGTATTAATGAATTCAAGCCCTCGATATTTCACCATTTTATATTTGTAAGTTATTGGAAGCAGGGATGCCAACTTGGCTCAAACCGTGCCATTTGTCCCTATTTTACTTCAAATGGCACTTAATTTTTCAATTTGGCATAAAGGCACTTTTGTAAAAAAAATAACATTTCAATTCAGTTTTGTGAAATCCTTTGCGTGCACTTCTTTTTCTCTACTAAAATTTTCTAATTTATAAAGGCCATTAAACTGGTTTATCTTATTTTATCATTGCACTTTTGTTTTGAAAATGTGGCTTTATTTGATTGATAAATGTGAATGATTAAAAGGAATAACACCTTTTTTGGCACTTTTATTTTTATCTTTGGCACATTTTGGCACTTTTTTATCCTCAATATGGCACCTCATAACTAAGGATAGTTGGCAGCCCTGATTGGAAGATTTCTGCTGGGTTTTTGGGGCAACAACTTGTCTGCAGTAAAAAAGCATATAATTTGTGTTTCAAAAGTGTGTGAAAACCAATCAATTAACTTATATGATCTCGGTTCCGATATTAAATAATCAATAATTGTTTATACCCGCATTTTGGCACGTTGGCTCGTTGAATGTGCCATCTAATAAGTAGTGTCGTCGTTCTGCTTAGCTGCTTTTAAATGACTTCTGGCGGAGACTAAATACAGTGTAAGAAAATTCTTTTTTTATAATTGTTTCCTTATAGAAAGGTTGGGTTCTTTTTCACCTTAGACATTCCGAATTCGTTCAAAATATGCTAATTTAAAACACAGAATTCTTTCAGTGCTCCTCCGGGGTTTTTGGACATGTACTGTTTCTTCAATTTAATAGTGTTCGCTTTATTTTTGTAGAAACGAAAAATGTTTTGCAAGTTATGGATCATTTCTCCACTCTTTCTTCAAATATTTCTCGTATTCCAGCTGTGCGCAGGCGTTTAGTTTTTCGCATCGTGTTTTTACATATTCGTAATTTAAATTCTTTTTTTAATAGAATCAATTGGTGGTAGTTCATGATTGTGTGTGGATTAATATCACAACACTGAGGATTTGGCAAAAGCCTTTTTCATCTATTAAAAAAAAAAACACTTACGGGGCAATGTTTATTGTAAGAACAACATTTTTTTCTATGAATCGACATACTTTAAGCATTGTTGACGCTATTTCCATTTGAATGAGGAACATGCATCAATTAAAAAAATTTAAGAAAAATCTTTGCGTTGGCGGTGGGCGTAGCTTACAACATTTTAGCTTCTAATTTAACTGAAATATGAGTCTTATAGTGAGACACTAATGTGCAAAATTTGGTTTCGATAGGTTTATTCGTTGCTGAGAAATTTAATTTTGTCCAGCTCTCGCTACAAAGGCGACCACTGTGCATTGGTTGGTGCGAAAAAGTATTCAATTTTTTTTAAATGTGACTAGAAACATAACAAATTGTGAAACATCGGAAACCATCGATATTCGATATTTTTTTGGCGATGTATTTTAGTTGTTCATTTATCGATGATACTCCCCAAAAACGACAATATACCATAAACGTCGAAGAAATCAAGAGCCTTTGAACTTTATAACTACATATGATACATTCTTTTTCATATCGGACACCAAATTTGGTGTCACACTTTCGATTGGCTTGAATTTTTTTTATGGGTTCTTTACATGAATTTTATTTCGCTTTTTTCTTTGGCGATATGATCTGTCAATCTGTAAATAAGTCAAAAAATTAAGCATAACACCTTTTATGAAAATGAGATCAGAATTGTTAAAATATGGGCATATTTTTGTTAAGGGACAACAGTTTATCAACGATTTGTGGCTTCAAGTAGTATCTGCGCTCTCAAACTATTTGCCCTGCTTTGCTAACTGGCCTTTCCGATTTACAAGATGAAGCAGGTAATGAATAATGTATGTATGAGTGAAAACTATCGATAGTACATACTTACAAAACCATCTATATTTTCGATAGTCAAAAACTATCGATCCTATCGATAGTGCCATCGATAGTTTTCCAACTCTACTGCCCATCGGAGAGACTTCCTCTTAACGTCGTTTTAAAGCTAAAGAAACGGGCTTATTATTTCTATATATGAGATGGTCAAGATTGTCCTAAAGCTAACTTCACTATGCAAATTAACTTCAAAAAGTTCAACCGTTAATAGCGAAGTTATATATAGAAGTGTTAAGCTCGTTTATTAGCTTTAAAATGGCGTTAAAGTCTATGCGATCAGCAGAGCCCGAGATATGACGATTTGAAGAAGTACATGATTAGTCAGAATCGCGAAAAAATGAAAACTCCGAAGATAAAAAAAGAAGAAAAAACTTCTTCGAACCTGTGTTAGCTTATTTCATGTATAGAACCCACAAAAAAAATGAAGCGAATCGGAGGCATGACATAATTTTTTTTACGAAATCCGACTCAAAAAAAAAAAATGGCTCATATATCCGGCGAACATGAAAAGAAAAAATCGATTTTATACCAAACCTTCATATGCTGGACTAAATGGGCTGCGTAACACCAGCGTTTTTCTTATGGCCCAGTTATGCATACTTGCACTGCTATACCATTTTTATGTAAAAATCAAAACCCAACAGAATTCTACACGTTAAGTGCTATGCGTTGGGTAACCGCTTACACGCAAAGCCCATTTAACAGATTCTTATGTGACAACTCTTATGCAAAGCTAAGTATGCATAACTGGGCTGTTAGGCTGGGTAAGGTATAGACATGAATAAAAGTGTTCGTCTGGCATATAGTATGGAGCTATTGTATAGCTGGAGCTGCGTTAAAATTTAGTCTGAGTTACTGATTTTTGAGTTCCGGAGTACACCTTATTATATATTTACATATCCACTCGTGGCTACACAAATACCACCACCACTTTTTGGTTTTTAAATTTGCTGGACTTTTATAAAGTAATAAAAAATTATACTTTTTTTAATATAGGAACAAGAAAAGTTCGTAAAAATTTCAAACTTTTTAAGAAAATTTTGGATATGCGATTTAGTAGTTTATTTAATAAAGTGCAAGTTTGAAGTACATAGCTCAAAGTTCTGGTTGATTATTGACAATTTTTTTGACATACGATGTTGCAACTTTTTCTCACATAAAAAGCATTCTTTACATGGAAAAAATTACACAAGACTGTCGACAAAAACAGTTTTCAAAAATCACTAATAATTTTAGAAAATATAAATTTTTGTTATTATTATGGCGTAATAATATTTAGGTTTTGGCCATGCTATGCATGCAATTCTTTTTAGTGCTGTCGAACGCGGCTTTGAAGTCGGCAAATAGATGGTGGATATCGATCCTTTTCTCGCGCGTCTTTTCCAGGATTTGACGTGTTGTAAATATCGCCGCCGTTCTTGAATAGGCCGTCAGCTCCAGCAGCTTTGTTGTATTTCAATCGCGTAATTGTAATTCGTACCTCGTCATAATCAGGCGGTGGGACAATTGACTCCTTCGTCATCGACCGGGTGCTTGGGTTCGTCTTCTCCACTAATTTCAGTCCTGTTGCCATTCAATAGGGTAGGAAAGAGTTCTGTCCATAATTTAAGTACGTTCTGGCCATCGATCACTAGGTCGCCATGGTTATTCTTACAGACGTTCGCCCTGGTACAGAAACCTTCTATAAGTCGACTCACTCTATGATAAAATTTTCGGAAATTTTTCCTGTCGGCCAGAATTTCATGCTCTTCGCACTAACGTATTACGGCCTTTCTCTTTTTATTTCGCTTCCCTCTTCAGTTCCCTAACATAACCATGTTTCGGGCCCCTGCGAAGTCGATCAACCTCAGTCCGTTATCGGACATTTCATCGTGGAGGACGATTTTGATATCGGGTCGGAGGGCAATGCTCATATGTACGATCCACGCACGCATAGAAGATATCCTTGGACGCCTCGTCCTTATCTACCGTCGGAGCATAGACGCAGATAAGCGAGATGTGAAGAATCTCGCGTTGATGAGGATTGTGTATAGACGACCTTCGTCCACCGGGGTAAACGCCTTGCACTAGGCCACGGAGTCCCTTTCCCACCACAAACCACCTAGCGGGTACAAACAATCTAAACACATATCGCGGTACTGGCAACAACTCTCCGTTATTTTATCCTCTGATAGTGATCTTGAGTGTTGATGTCTAAATATTTTCGGAAGAAAGCCAAATTTTTCCAGAAACAGACTCAAAGTTCTATGCTTAGAAAAATTCTGTTAATATCAGATTTTATAAAAGAGACACTATTTTGATTCGGCAGTTATTAGTGTGTGAAATCATTAGCCGCATTCAAAGAAAACTGAATTTAAATGCTTGCAATTCGAAAACCAAAAAAAAAATACTTTAAGTCTACGCTACAGCGCCTGCTGTAACTTCGTTCGGTTCTGTTCACTTAATTTCTACAAGGTTTGGTAATTTATTTATCGCACCGATTTCGCCCGCAGCTTTGACTTACGCGAATCGCTTCAACCTTTTTAATAGCCTATTTCCGTTTTCCATCTCAACTAACTGCCTTCCTTGGCTTTCTATTTTACTTTTAAATTTTATTTTTATATTTCTATTATTTGGCCTTTGTATTCTTTATTCGCCCGTTTGATTGATGCCGGTTTGACCCTTAAAATGAACGCCAATAAAAAACACAACTTGTAGTTGGCGGAATTGTTTGGAGGTACGTATGTATGTACTTATGTAGCATCGTTTTTGTAATTGGTTGTTGTTGTTGCTGTCGTTGTCGCTATTATTTTTGCGCAGAAACCCAATTTCAAACGTCACTTGGACTCTGATAGGTGGAAATGGCTAGCCTTCTCCTCCCCGCTTTCGCTTTATGTTTGGCAATTTTTTGTTTTACGAAGTACCGAATTTGAATTCCACGGTTTTTTTCGGAAATACCGTTCTTTCATGTTGAATTCATTGGTTTGTATTTTTGTTGTGGTAAGCTTGTATTTTGGGCCATTGCGTTTATTTGGGAGTTGTCGGTGATGGGAGTGACTTTCGGAAAATTGCAAAAGTCAAATACCACTTTATTGTGGTTGTTTAGTGCGTTTTTGGCTGGAAGTGGCAGCGATGTAAGAGACAGAATTGTTTTTGTGAAAGACCAAAAATGCGTATGTGTTCACTGACGTGCAATTTTTTAAGCAATGAGAAGTTAGGTTTGTTGTATAAATTTAAAAAAATTTTCTCGTCGAAATCTTGTTTTCAAATGTTCATGTTTGCATTATCTATATATATATACTAGCAGACCCGGCGAACTTCGTCCCGCCCAAAATTAATTTTTTGTATTGAAACATTTTGGTACAACATTTTCACCAACAGTTCACGTCCATGATTTTCAGTGACGCGTTTATCTTCTAATATTACGGTTTCGTGGTTGTCGGAAGGCATATTTCCATTACCATCTTAAATAACCTAGCAAAATTTTTTATGCATACAAAGATACGTAATAGCTTCAGTACCGTTTGAAAGGCGCCGTACCCCCCTTATAAAATAGACGCAATTTTTTCTAAGAGTATGGGAGTGATTTCTCATATTTCCATACCATGTTCAAGTACTCTACCATGAACACTTCCAGAGATATGCAGTGTGAAATATTCGGTTTGCATGGGAGGTGCCACGCCCCTTTTTCCAATAAGCCAAATTTTTCTTCATGACTATGCGATTGATTTTATATGTCTTGTACATACCAAGTTCCAGTACTCTACCATGAACACTTGCAGATATATAAAGTGTGAAAAATTGGGTTTGTATGGGAGGTGCCACGCCCCCTTCACTTAGCGGTATGAAACATACTTTACACCCTATTGTCATAGCTACGAAATATACATAAAAAATTTCATTCAAATCGGTTAAGCCGTTTCGGAGGAGTTCGACCACAAACACCGTGACACGATATTTTTATATATTAGATTTTTCATACAAAAATACCAAAAGATCTAAAAGAAAAAAATAGAGAAATTTTTTTTTGGATAGGGACACCCTAATTGCCAAATTCCAGTACTCTATCGTAAACACTGCCAGAGGTATGCAGTATGAAAAAATCGGTTTGTATGGGAGGTGCCACGCCTCCTTTTCCAATAACCACAATTTTTCTCCATGAGTATGCGATTGTTTTCATATATCTCCTAACCAGGTTCGAGTACTCTACCATGAACACTTCCAAAGTTAAACAAAATGAAAAATTCGATTTGTATGGGAGGTGCCCCGCCCCCTTTTACGATAACCATAATTTGTCTCCGTGAGTATGCGATTGCTTTCATATATCTCCATACCAAGTTCGAGTCCTCTTCCATGAACATTTTCCGGGATATGCAGTATGGAAAATTCGGTTTGTATGGGAGGTGCCACGCCCCCTTTTCCAATAACCGCAATTTTTCTCCATGAGTAGGCGATTGGTTTGATATATCTCCATACCATGTTCGAGTACTCTACCAAGAACACTTTCAGAGATATGCAGTATGAAAAATTCGGTTGTATGGGAAGTGCCACGCCTCCTTTTCCAATAACCACAATTTTTCTCCATGAGTATGCGATTGATTTCATATATCTCCATACCAAGTTAGAGTACTCTACCACGAACACTTCCAGAGATATGCAGTATGATAAATTCAGTTTGTATGGAAGGTGCCACGCCCCCTATTCCAATAACTACAATTTTTCTCCATGAGTAGGCGATTGGTTTGATATATCTCCATACCAAGTTAGAGTACTCTACCATGAACACTTCAAGAGATTTGCAGTATGAAAAAATCGGTTTGAATGGGAGGTGCCACGCCCCCTGAACCTAGCGGTATGAAATATACTTTACATCCGATTCTCATATCTACCAAATATACACAAAAAATTTCATAAAGATCGGTCCAGCCGTTTCGGAGGAGTTCGACCACTAACACCGTGACACGAGATTTTTATATATTAGATGTAATAAACGAAGGAATTTTTTGTCGAGGAAAAAAGAACTGCACCGTTCCTGGGTTTTTAAAAATGGGGTGTCAAATTACAAACGCAACTAGATGTGCAAACTTGTTTTATTTTTCCAAAAAGAGTTGCCACCTGTTGAAAAATTAATTTAAAAAAATTAAGTTCAAATTTAAAAAAAAAATTAAACAAATTATTACAAAATGGGTATCAGTTGAAATGGTTTTGAAAAGCTTTGTTTCATCACCTAACAGTAGGTAGTTGCCACCTTTTGAAAAAATTAAAATTAAATTTGATTAAAAGGAACGAGTTAGTAGAAATATGTATGAGCGCCAGGCGAAACGGTTGAAGAACGTAGTAGTTTGTAAATATTTTGAAGAGGGTTGCCACCTGTTTTAAAAGTCGAATTAAGTTAACTTGTACACAATAGAATAAGCTAAACAAAAGGGTGCTGAGAAATTTTTAGTTTCAACACTTATAATATTTCTGAGGTATTTAAAGAGGGTTGCCACCCATTTAAAAGTTAAATTCAAATTATTTAATAAGTGATATGAATTGCTAAAATATTGGTATCAATCGAAATGAGTTTGACAAGGCTTTGTTTCAGAACCATATTAAGAGGGTTGCCACATGTTTAAAAATCATATTCAACTTAATTCAACAGCTAATTAAAATATGTATAGTAGAGTGGTTAAAAAAAATTTTTTTTTGGAAATTCATAAACGCTACCTAAAATTATTGTTATTTGTGATAAGAAAAGAGAAACGTGTTTTTTTATTTAAAAAAAAAAGTTTTCTTAGAGGTCGCGCTGGTCGGTTTTTTATAAAAACGCTGATGTTTACAATTTTTTTATTTTCTTGACATGTTAAAATGCAGCTAAAAATTTGTTTTTTTCATATAGTTACTCTGGTATTATTGGGGGACATTCCATTAATTACATACCTGTCTTGGGCAGTTAGAATGGGCCTAGTGCCCGAAAATGAGCTCTCGAAAAGAGACTAGTAAAATTAAAACGTTGATACTGAACGATTTACGCATTGTCATGGATTGGAACTTGTTACCAGGGGGATTATGGGGCTGCTAATTAGGGATCTGAAGTCAATTTTTCGAAATTCAAAATGGCGGTCAATTTTTTTGAAAAAATGATTGGATTTGTTCGAAACCCGGCACTCGAGAGTTTTTGTGGCCGCCGATTACGAATCTGAAGTCAATTTTTTAAAATTCAAAATGGCGGATCCAATAGGGCGATCAAATTAAAAAAAGTACTAAAATTAAAACGTTGATACTGAACGTTTTAAACATTGTCAAGGGTTAAAACACGTTTCCAGTGTGTTTCTGGGGTTGCTGATTACGAATTTGATGTCAGATTTTCAAAATTCAAAATGGCGGTTAAGAGTTTCAAACAAATCCAATCATTTTTTTAAAGTTGGTCGCCATTTTGGATCCACCATTACGCGGTTTTGCATAATGACGACGGTTTTGTAATTTAAACGACGATTTATGCATTCACACCAACTGAAACCTCATTAACCATTACGAAAGCTAGCTCATTTCTCGCACCTGAGCTTAGAGCTAAATAAAGTTTAGGTAGTAGCATATCTCCCTGCACCACTCTGTCATCTACTTCTCTATAAGCAATGAACGCATTCAAACTTTAACTTTACTATTGGACATCGAATACAATATTTTTTACCCAAAAACATTCATACGCTTAAATGTGGGTGCGCTTGAAAAGACAAAACGTTGCCCTAAGTGGTACTAAGTGGCACTAAAAAATCATATTTATATCAAAATTGCCTTCAATTTAGTTTGACAAATCGTTGAGCATTATTTATGCACAGTTTGTGAGGAAAATTCTCGTTTATATGTTGCGTAGCATACCTACAAACAAACAAGCGCTCTTGACATTGCAATGGTCGGTTACTCATACGCACCGTTGCTCCAAGGGCCAAGCATACTCGAAGCACACAACATGTCACCGTTATGGTTGAACTTGCTGTGCCGATGTGGTTGTTATTGTTGCTGTTGACGCTTATTATTAACTTGACTGGGTTGTTGCTCATTTTGGTCTGGTCATAGAAGCATAAAAATGAAAATGGTTCTCAACAAACAAATTTAACACAATGACACATCAGCAACAGCTGTCCGCCGCAGTGTATAAACCAGTCGGTCAAAGATACTAGCATAAATATGTATGTATGTGCATATGTACATACATATGCACATATGAAAGCACCTTAATATGTACGTAAATATGTGAGGACAAGTTTGTTTAATATAAAACGCAGTAGCCAGGCAAGGACTTTTGTTTAAAGGTGGTAGAGGAGAAGGTTGGTAATATATATTTGTAACCGTCGCATGTCCATGCGTATTTGGATGTACATATATGTATATATTTATATGCTCATATGTAGCAATGTATACTCTACATACGTACACAGTTATATTACATTCACTCGTGCCCTAACTTGCTAAACAGCTCATTGGCTCAATCTGCTGAATCGATTGTTTTCACAAAACCCGTTCAATTTATTCGATCCCAAACAGCTGAACTCAAGTGGCCAACACATGGACACGTTAATATGTGTGTATGTGTGTGCATATCCTTACGTACTTATTGGTGCGTAAGAAGGGGATACTTGGCCTTCAGCTTTTGCTGTTGGCGGCTGATCGATTTTGGTGAGCAGCGAATACGTTATAAAAGTAGCAAATCAAATTAGGGCAAGTAAGAACTCCGCTATCTTGTATGGAAAGTAATAACTACTTTTTTACTTTTATCTAATACATATACAATTCCATTTAGCATTTTGCATAAAGATGCTGGGAAACGATGAGAGTAATTCTCGCCATTGAATTTCTATTCCCACGAGACTTATTCTCATCGTTTACCAGAACCTCCGACGAAGTCAAATATCTCGGGATTACCCTGCATAAGAAACTAAGTTGGAGTTCCCATGTAGGCAAAACTCTTAGCAAAGAAACCCGAGCCATGTGGGCCTGTCGAAGACTTTTCGGTCGAACATGGGGTTTGAGAGGAATACATACATATATTTAGCTGACTTATTTATGGCCGCCGTTTTTGAAACGTTCCTGTCTAACAATTATTTTGGAAAAAAACTTTATATTTGACTAGAATATTTAGTTTATAATTTGAATGGACCAGATTCTGTTCAGACACAGATACTTAGCTATCAGTATCAGGATCAGTGTTGCCGCGAAACATTTTTAGTGGTAGCTAAATTCCAGCTAAAAAAGGGCTAAAAAAGAGCTAAAAATCGTTGTTGTGGCTAAAAATGGTAGCTAAATTTTTTTACCTACACCTTTTTGGTGTGACCTCATAACTTGAGAACAGCTTCACCGAATTCAACCAAATTTATGTGGCATATTCGATTTATCATGCAGATGGTTTATGCGAAGTTTGCCCGAATTCGTAAATGGGGGTGTGGCACCTTCCATACTAACTAAAATTTTGTTGTTGTATATCTCTTGAAATATTTGTCGTAGAGTACTGGAAGTTGGTATAGAGGTATAACAAATAATTCCATACTCATGGATAAAAATGGGCGGTATTGGAAAAGAGGGCGTGGTACCTCACATCTTATATATAAAGAATAAGTGCAAGATTTCAACCAAATTTATATGGCATAGTCGGGCTATTATGCAGATGGTTTGGGTTAAGTTTCCCCGAATTCGGAAAAGGGGGCGTGGCACCACCCATACTAACAAAAAGTTTCTTCTGGTACATCTCTTGAAATATTTGTGGTAGATTACTGGAATTAGTAGCTATACGTGGCCTGTTCAAGAGTTGGCATTCCAAATTGTTTATTTATTCATACCCAAGATGGAAAAACAAAAAATGTTGTATATCCAAATGTGTTGGATTAAGATTTAAAATAAAGAATCAAAAATTTTGAAATAAAACGAATGATAAATTTTCATATAGAAAAATTCTAGGACTTTTCATTCGTTTTTCAATATTTGCTGTAGAGAAGCACACCGGGGTACTGCTAGTATAAATATGTAAGTATACACCCAAACATTTTCTATAATTACTGGTATAGAAAAACAATGAACTCTGAAAAGAATGAATATTTTATTCAACAAAAAAACTTTTTGTGTAACACATAATTTAATGTATAGTTAAATCGTTAACGGATACGATAACGGCCCAGAAACGTAAGGAACATACATAGACATATGTTTACTTGCCTTAAAGGAAAGGCGTTCGCTTTATGAGCGAAGAGTTAAATTCATGAAAATCATAAAAAAAAAATTTAATGTCAATGATGAATAAATTTTGAAAAGGGCTAAAAAAGGGCTAGGGGCAATTTCAAATTTTGCTGGCCAAAAAAAAAATTTGGTAGCCAAATTTAGCCACCAAAGGGCTAAAACGGCAACACTGATCAGGATTTGTTTGTAGTATCCAAATGATAAAGTTGGATATGGGGGAAAAAATATTTGGCGGGAGCCTGCAATATTGTTAGATTTTGACTCTAAGCAAAAATGGCTTAATCCAATTTCCCTCTACACACGTATTATTATCTTTTGTACTATATTTATGGTGAAAAAGTGGTAAACTGAAACCTTTTTTCATGTTGTTCAATTATTTTGAATGTAAGACTTGATCAGTGGAACTTAAGGTTTTTTTTCTCAAGGAAAATTATTTCTGGAACTCAACCAAACTAATCCCAATGATTGTTTTTAGACGTTGAGATAGACTCTATGTTGCCGTAGACCGATTGCAGTACACGTGTTCGTCGCGGCAAGGAAAAGGTTTCCATCTAGAAAGAGAAAAGAGTTGCCATCTCTTCAAAAATTAAGTTCAATGAACTTATACGAATTACTACAATACCCAGTATCAATCGAAATGATTTTGAAAAGGCTTAATTTCAAACTACATATTGGGAGAATGCCACCTGTCTTCAACATTAAATCCAACTTGAATTAAGGGAATAATGGAATTGAAATATGCATAACAACATGGGCGTCAGACGAAGTGGGTTCAACAACGTTCCAGATCGAAAATATTTTGAGGAGGGTGGCCATCTGTTTAAAATATTAAGTTCAAAATTTAATACGGTAAATTAATTAGTTTTTCATGGCTATCAGTCGATATGATTTTGAAAAGGTATAATTGCTAAGTTACATTTAGGATAGTTGCCACGTGTTTAAAAAGTCGAATTCAACTTGAACTATTGAAATTAGTGAATTGAAATATGTATCACAACAACAACCACGCTGTCGAGTTTAAATAGCGGCAAATCAGCTGCACTTGATAGTAGTTGGTTGAATAAGGAAAATGAATTAGCAACCAGAGTTTACACGGTGTGCATAGCTCAGTGGTTAACGCTTCTGACTTTGAACATCGAATATGCAGGTTCGATCCCTGCTGAAGTCCAGAAAAAAGATGTCTGATCAGGAGATGTGGTGATCTCCGAAATAGTGCTATAACTTCTACCGCTTAGACTTTGTTGCTTTTTAAATTTTTCCTTATAAACAATCGTGGTACAAAACTCAATAAAATATTAAATATACATTTTTACTATGCATTATGTCCCTCAATGTATAGAGAACTAAAAAATATCGTGGTTAAACATGTCCCTTTATACGAGTAGTCTTTCAAGCGACTTAGAAAAATTATCATTTCTAGTTTGCATGCAAAGCCATATATACTACATATGGGTTATTCCATGCAAGCTTTATAGCTAAATATTTTTGTTTGGTGTGAAATATTTTTTGTTTTACATTCGGCATCGAAAAAACTGACACCTGGGGGGAGTTTCTATAACCAGCTAGTGACAAGTTTCGCACTTTTTGACGCAAAAACATTCAAATCATTCGTCAAAAAGTGCGATTGTTATCCGAAAATTGTCGCTAGCTTGTTACATTATCCCGCAACCCCCCTGCCCCCTGATTTTTTTAATTAATCATGATATTCTATAGTTTCGAAAAAAAATTCCGAAATACAGGTGTCCTCATTTTTTTAGTAAAGAATGAAAAAAAAGATATTTCACACCAAAAAAAAAAATATTGAGGTGTAAATTTTGCATGGAATGACATATATAAAGAAATAAGCATGATAAAAACATAGTAAGGTAAAACCGTTCTCTCAATTCGTCGGCCATGTTTTTTTTGAAGTTTGCCAACATTTTAAAATCATATAAAATTGTGAGTGAAAAAAAAAAAGAAATTGTTCGAAGTTGTTGTTGTTTGAGATTGAAAATGATTATGTGTGTGTGAGTTTGTGTGTAAAATTTCAAAACTAAATTGCTTGCAAACGTCAAGAATTTGAAAAATTCCACTTAGCGGTTCTACCTTCCAATTTTTTTATCATGGAATGGAGAACGAAAATCACACACATGAATAAATACGTGCGTACATTTATGTGCATAATTTTTTGTGAGCCATTTCGCTTTTTTCGCTTTTATAGCAACTTCCAAGTGTTGCTTGCTGAAACAATATATCGAATTTGGCCAACTGCCGCATATTATACTACGAATACCCTTTGGTAATACAAATTTCGCACACACATTTCATCTCATTGTTCGGACCAGTGTTGCCGCGAATCATTTTTATTGGTAGCCAAATTCCTTTATAAAATGAGCTAAAAAAGTGCTAAAAAAGTCGTTGTGGCTAAAAACGGTAGCTAAAATTGTTTACTTATATATACATATATAAGTATACATGCAAAAATTTTTAATAAGTAATGGTATAGAAAAACAATGAACTCTGTAAAAAAATCTAATATTTTATCCAACCAAACACCTTTTTCTATAAAAGGGGAAATATACGACACCAGCTTGCTGGCTCCATCAAGTGATTGTACCATCAGGCTCGAAGCATATTGCTGCTACAATATTTATTTCTTTACAAATGAAGTCGAGGAAAGATCGAAATGATTAGAGCCGAAATTTCATAATTTGTCTACCTTTTATTTTTTTTTGTTAATTCACAACTACAATTTCGTGACCTTAATCTTCCACAAACACAGCTTTGACTCATATAGTGCAAGAAATTTCCGCCAAAATACTTTTTACTTAGCAAATTGAGCTAATTTCACCACTCACGACACCAGCATGCTTGTACAATCATAAAATTTTCAATTAGTTTTTAAAGTCGCACCAGCAGCTGGTACAAGAACCACAAGCACCACAAGAACATACAAGGTCAATCGATTTGATGGGCCATTTAACAAATTAAGCATATTAAGGGCCGTCAAATTATCTACTTTAAACTATAGTTAAATCATTAATAGATTTAATAGAAAAAGGGCTAGGGGCAATTTTAAACTTATGTGTTGGCTAAATCTAGCCACCAAAGGGCTAAAACGGCAACACTGGTTCGGACCTTCATATGCAATCGACTCTCTTGGGGGCTAGTAGTAATGCATTTATCATTTCAATATTGAATTTGTTTTTCTGCAATGGTCACCAAAATTTTTGTTTCAAGCTTTTGGTGTGTTTTAACGTTCAGTTTTTTTGCCTATTTCATTTAATTTAGTATTTTAACATACTTATACATATACGTACATACATATGTGGGTGTACATTTGTAATTTGCTCTATCCAATTTATTGTATAACATAGTAAATATAAGCAGAGAAATGGTCGGTCCGTTACTGTTATTGCTGCAACTGTGCTCAAATGACCGACTGAACTCGATAGCCCAATGTTCGATTTGATTGCAACATAATATTGGCCCATTTCGACCTTTTTTGTAGCACCGCCTGTTTGCTAGTTTTACCGAATAACTGAATATATAGAAAAAGCGCACATGTTGCTGACAGTTTCAGTTTCAATAGTTGCGACAATAATATATATTTGTTAATATTTTACCCTCGGAAAAATGCAGCGAAAATAATATTTAGTTTTTTGTTGTTGTGATTTTATTGCCGTAAACTTTGGGGTTGAATGTTTTAGGAAACAAACGAATTTGTGCATAAAAGCACACACATAGATATATATGTATCTATATACATATCTGATTCGATTTTACATACATACATACATTAAGTTAAGTGACATTTTGACCAGTTTTAGCTATTTTTCTTTTGTTTATGTAATGTTTATATTACTAACATGACATAACCTGCACCATATAAATCTACATTTCATACTTCGTACAAAAATTACAAAAATTCAACAAACTTTAATAAATACACCCAACAATTTTATGTATGCAGTACTTAGTGCCGCAAACTCGGAGACGCTAGAAAAACGCGTTGATTTTTAATATTTTTTTTTCGAGCATACTAACAATTACAATGACAACCGTTTTTCATCTATACATATAATAAAATTGTAACAGGCCGATGTCTGTGCATTGTAGATTTTGAAGAAAAATTAATATGAGCGGCCTTTATTAGAGCAACAAAAACAAATTTTTAGAATTTTTGTTTATCTGTTATCTGTCTGTATGTTTCTACGCGCATCAGTCGAAAATTTAATACATGCAAGTGAATGCAGTTTCCACCGATGTATTGCTAGAGCTCTAGCTTAGAATGTAGAAAGAAAAAAATTAGAGAGTTGCCACCTGTATGAAAATTGCAATTTATGTAAATTGATAAGATAAAGTAAGTATTGCAATATGGCTGTCAAAAGATAGAGTTTGAGAAAGGATTAAAACCGAAAATATTTTTGTTGAAGGTTGCCATCTAACTGAAATTTTTTTATTTAATTCAATTTATAAGATAATTGAATATCACAATATCGGTATCAAAGTGAAGCGGTTTAGGAAAGTTTAGTGCCGAAAATATATTTGAGGAGGGTTGCCAACTGTTTCTAAAATGTTATTTAATTAAATTTATAAAATAAATTAAATATAAAAAACACGGGTATCAAACAGCACAAAAATACGTTTAAGGCGCAGTGAAGCATGTCGAGTGTTTTATAGTACATAATAAAGTCGATATGTATATGGTGTCAAACTGATACAGCATAGTCGTAAATCAGCACATAACATTTCTTTAAAAGGACCCTAAACATTCAAAAAGTTATAATAAAAGTATAGTGCTTACCATAACTATAGAATTTTCACATATTGACAAGATTTTACTATTTATTTTATTATTTTGGAAGTTGAATTATTTTTGAATAAAAGTATAGGTTACTCTTTAACAAATACCGTATAAATCCAAGTTTCAATGTTCTCTCAATATTTAAATGAAGCTCAACTAATTTTTGTAAAAATTTCTAGCCTTTTAATTGGATTTCGTAGAAAAATGTCTCGAGTCCTGAATATTTGACATTCCTTTCATTGTAAACAGGGACGGCAATCATTAAGTGTAAAATAATTTCAATCAGCATTTAATCGTTATTTTATGTTTTTTTCGCTCAAAAATAATAATTAATATTGATTGATATATTTTCGGTCAACGAAAATGATTATTATTTGATTTTTATTTTTTCGACCACAAATAATGATTATTTTATTTTTTTTTCGATTGTTTATAAAATTCAAAAGGCCATACGACACAAATTACTGAAATTGGGTGTCAATACCTTTGGAAAGGATATGGCGGAAATCACTCTGGTAAAGCTGTTGAGTTTTTTGAATGATCATTATTCTTAATTTAAAAAAATAAAACTCAATAATACATAATTTTTGTCTTTGGGCGAAAAAATAGAAATCATAAAATAATTTTAATTTTTGATCGAAAAAATTAAAATCAAGTAATAATAATTACCTTTGAGCGAAAAATTAAAACTCAGGTATTAGTTATTATTTTTAACCTTCATTTGGTTAACTTGAAAAATAAAAATCATTGTAAATTACGGTAGGACTTCAAGCAAGAATACGTGAGTATAGTTAAAATGGTTTTATGACGATTACAACTTGCTGATTTTTTGGTTAAAATTTTAATAATAATGATTGCTTTCCCCCCTGATTGTACATTTTACTGGTTTTTCTGAGTAAAAGTTCCCCTTATTCATCTTGTTAACATTATTTGTAACACAAGTCATTAAACGAAACTAACAAGTAAACATATTGAAAAGGTTATAAATAGTTAGCTTAGGTTAGGTAAGGTTATAGTGGCTGACCCGCACAGAGCACGGAGCACACGTGGACTGGAGAAGCCCGTTGGGATACCACTGGCCGAAGCCATTTGTTTCTTTCCCTCCCTTAGTAATTGAACCACCGAGTGCATTTTATGTAGCACAAAAAGTCGAGAACGTTCGCCGAGTTAAAATCGGCTAAACAATCTAGAAAGTAGCTGTTGAAGAATTGGTTGCGCATGTTGGTCAGGGCGGGACAATGGCAGGGATAGTGTTCGATGGTCTCCACCACTTCCTCGTCCCTGCAACTGCGACAGAAATCTTTGGTGGGGTATCCTAACCTTTTTTCGGTGTGTGCCCATCAGACAGTGTCCGGTGATTACCCCGATTACTAATCAGACAGAGGAGCGTATCAGCCGGGTGAGAGCTATGGATCGCTTTACATCAATCTTTAGCCAAATTTGCCTGGTAGTATGGCAGGAGGTTTCCACAGCCCAACCCTATATTTATCTACTCACCGAGTTTCGCCTTTAGTCTGTGTTTGCAGGAGGTTAGAGGTATGCCCGCATTCCGAGCAGAATTGATTACAGATATTTCCTGGCTGTCAGAATAGATAGCAATAGGCCGTCCTGAGGGGCGGAGGTTATAAGCTACCGAGCCGCCTCCATTATGGCGTTTAATTCTGCTTGAAAAATGCTACAATGATCAGGTAAGCAAAAACTGAGATTTAGCGCGAGTTCATCAGAGTAAATCCCGCTACCCACTCTTTTGTTAAGCTTGGAACTATCTGTACATATGGCCGTCGACCCTGGGTTCAGGTTTATGGCCCATTCCCACTCGTTTCTCTCTGGGATTCTTGTGAAAAATTTGTTATCTAAACAGAGTAGAGAAGTGGTATAATATATCTGTCTGAAGTCTCTCCACGGCTGGATTGTATTAAACCTGACCCCACTACAGTCGGTCCAAAATTGGCCGTAGATATCCACAGGTGGAAGATTTAAGACTGTTTTCAGAGATTTGGTGGATGTTGTGGGCAGGGCGAGCATAGCAGTCGTCCTCTGTACACGTTCCACCTTGGCTTTGGATAAGGTATTGTCAAGCGCAGGCCTTCATACGGTGATCCCATAGAAAAGAATGGGTCTTATCACAGCTGTGTACATCCAGTGTTCGATATGTGGTTTTATTCCCCATTTTTTTCCTATAGCCGTCTTACAGGCATATATGGCAGTATTGGCCTTCTTGGAGCGGTCTTCAATGTTTCGTTTTCAGTCCAGCTTCTTATCTAGAATGACTCCAAGGTATGTGATCTTGGTTGAGAGAGCAAGTGCCACCCCGTATGTCTTTAGCTTCCCTTCCTGTAGTTGAGTAGTTTAACAACACTCTCCAGTACTTTCTTCAGTTAACTAACATTGCAGAAAAATAGCTGGAATGAATGTCGAATGTTAGGTCCATCAGCGAAGTTATGATGTATGTTCTGCGATCGGATTTCCACACGTAAATTCCTGCCTATTCTTAAAAAAAAAAATTTGTATGAAAGAGTAATTGCAAGGCTTATGTAACTACAGTAATTAAGTAACTAACAAGTACAAAGTCTAATTTCGGGTGGAGCCGAACATTAAATACACGGCTTAAGTATTAAATATGTGTTTACATTTTGAGTCCTTAAATTTCGAAATATTGAAGTTTCAAGCATTTCCGAAATTTACCGTATATGAAAATCGGCCGTAATTTTAGTCCGATTTCAATAATTTTCAACGTTTTGCTTTTATGTGGCAAGCACAATAACCACACCGAGTTTGGTATAAATTGTTAGAAGGGTTACCGAGATACATATATGTGATCATAAGTGGGCGGTGCCACGCCCATTTTCCAAAATTTTACCATAAACGTATTTCTTGGTAAAAAAGTGTTGCAAGCATCAATTTTGAATAAATTAGCTTTAATATTTACTGTTTTATCCAAGATTTTGTATTTCTCTAAATTACCGTTATATGGGATGTGGGCGTGTCTATTGTTCGATTTTACAATTTTTCAGCCATTTGGTATGCTGTACTATGGCCAAAAATTGTGACAAGTTTGGAAGAAATTGGTGCAGCGGTTACCAAGAAATACACATGTAACCATAAGTGGGCGTGGCTACGCCCATTTTCCAAAAATTTATAATATTCTTATTTTTCGTCTAAAAGTTATTGTAAATATCAATGTTAGTGAATTATCTTCAGTAGTTACTAAAATATCGCAGTTTTCGTATTTCTTAAAATTACCGTTATATGGGAAGTGGGCGTGATTACTGTCCGATTTCGCCCATTTTCAATACCAACCTACCTTGGATGAATGGAAACGTACATACTAAATTTCGTTGAGATATCTAAATTTTTGCTCGAGTTATCGTGTTCACGGACGGAGGGACAGACGGACGGACAGACAGACATATCTTAATCGACTTCTCTATTCATTCTGAGCATTTATGTATGCATTTGTCTATATCTATCTCGATTCGTTTTGACCGTTATGTGAATAAAGTTAATATACCCTTGGGCACAAGTGCGCTCGGGTATAAAAAGCGGCCCGTGAAATAAGGTGTTGGGATAAGTCAGCTCATAGATCTTTTTAGGCTTTAAATGTCGAGAAAAGATACATTTAGTATATATTTAGGACACTCCTTTTTATCAGTGTGTGGTTAATGTCTAGAGAATTTTAAATGCAAGCGAGAAAATACAAACGAATCTGAGGAAACTGACTAAATGAGAAGGGATGAGTTCTCCAAATAAATAAAAATGGGCTACCTTTTTTAATGAATTTTCTCAAACCAATAATCATGAAATTAAACATTTCCTATCCTTAGCCTATCTACATTTGTCAGTGATAACTCCTGCTAATAGCGAAAACAAAAGTACAAGCATGACAATATGTATGCATATTTGCCAGCAATTGCGTTGGAAATCTTGTTCGAAATGTTTCAGCATTTATTTATGACTATTTACAACAGTTGGTTGAACTGATTATTTATTACATTATGATTTTTTTAACACAACACAAAGAAACATTAAAACAACAATTACGCTAATTACAAAGTTAAAAATTTTTTAAGGAGCAAACACTAAAAGTCATTTAATAAAATGCTTGGGGCGAAAAATAAAAAATATTAAGTCTTATCAAAATTAGGAAACAAGGAAATAAATAGCCAAAGCAGCTGGCGGTATGCGTCAGGCCAGCGCGACAACAGCCTACAGCCATTGCATAAAATACGGAGGGTGCAGTAAGGATTTCACCCATTCCATGACATGGGGACTGGGTCGGAAACTGCAGTTCGTAAGCAATTATGTTTATAGGTTAGCAGTGTCGGTTGAAAGCATAGAACAGGCGAGTTATATTTTCCTTTGCGTTGATAAATTTTAGACTAAATTCATCTGGTGCCCACAAATCGTCCAAGCAATTCCAACGACGACTGTACTTGTAGATTAGAAAAATGCGGTAGAACGAGGGGTGGTGCGAGGTATTGAAATCAAGTCATAAATTATGTGAACTTTCCGAACATTTGCTTTATTAGCGCTTATATAAATTTGTAGTTGGCTTAAGATGACGTAACCGCGGAAAAAACAAACTGTTTTCGCACTGGTGGCAGCGTCACGCCAATCTGTTATACTTCATATCGATACACAATAAGCTCTGAGACGAAGCCAATGAAACTTTTGTTTCCTCCGCTAGATTTTTTAAGTTCTTAGTCATTGTTATCAGATCTAATACAAAAACTACCGACAAGAAATACATACATAAGAATGAGTAAGTTAGTTGTCGTTTTATTTATTTCTTATTTTTCTGCCAACTTGTATCCAATGTAATGTACAACTTACATACATATCTGGCGATGTATTAAGCACTAGGCTGCTGTGGGCGAAAAAAGTCACTGGCAGGCTGAGTGACTTGCTTTTTGCCACATGCCACCCCGCCATTCCGTTTCTATAATGGTTATTTGTTTTCTCTACGCTGTTTGGTAGCTATCAGAAGTTATCTGTTTTTTTTTTTTTTGCTGCCGCTCTCGCCGAAGCTTAAAAGGCGCGGAAAGTATTTGCTATAAATCCTGCAAAACTGATGATTAATTATCGGCAAAGCTGTGCTACTTAGCGGAAACCGAAGAGCTAACGGTGATGGCATTTGGAAGTGGTTGAACATGGCGGCAGGCGACAGTCGGGCTTATTGGCTGATGTGCCCCACTTCCATGACTAATTTTCTTATCTGTTATCCTCTTCATATACATACATATGTACATATATGCAACAATACATAGCTACTAACTGCTGCGCGCGTTTCTTATATAAAAGGGGGTACGTCAAAGCTTTCAATAAGTGAAAACGATGCTTGTCGTGAAGAGGAAAATTTCGTACATATGCGAGAGTGTGCCTCTTTGTTTTGGTTGAATACATTTGTGGCTTTGTACCATCCACTGTCATAAATTTCACAAGCGTGACATGTGGAAAACACGTCCGAATTTTCACGACAGTATATACATACAAACAAATGAGTATTTTTTTTGTACTAAAGGATAAACGTCTTAAGTTCTAAATCAGAAAAGGTGGATATCCGTTTGTGTATTCTTTTACTAGTTTGGTGCTGTAACCGCCTAAGCGATTTTGGTCGAGTTCCATGAAACACGCAACTCCTTCTCCGCCTGGTTTTTTCATCGCAGTGGGGGCCTTCCTCTGCTACCACCAGCGGGTTGCGAATTGAATACTTTCCGGGCTGGAGCGCCGTTGTCATACAGTCCATCTTCTGCGGTACTCGTCTTCGCCAATCCGTAAAGGCCTGTAAATATTTTGAAAAATCTTTTTATCTAACACTCCATGAGCCGCCTCATTGGATGTTTTTGCTGTCCATGCTTCTGGGCATGATGAGTAACTTAAAAAAGCTTATTCTGCGTCGGTAATAAAAAAATTGTTACCGCTAAATAAAGTGCCTAGTTGAATTGCTGAATAAATTGAAACGTTACCAAGGTAGCTAGAACTCTGGTTACAAGAAGTGGTGTCAATATTTGGTAACAAAATTTCCCGGTTGCAAAATGTTCGGAAACAATCAGAATAGGCCTGATAGGGTGTGATTTTCGTACGAACGAAGTTAAAAAAGTACGTATAAGAATTACCAAAATATACTACTTAAAACAATATTTAAGTTGGTAGTATTGCCAAAAAAAAATATGTTAGAACAACCTTGCTACTGACTTGTTGAGCCCTTAAACCGAGTGCCCGACCGGAGAAGAAGAAGTCGGGCTGAGCACAGCCTTGCAGCTGAAACCGCATACTCAGAAGCCCCATCGTAGCCTAAGGCATTTTCTAGACTTGTCCCAACCACTTAGCATAACATCTGCATGAAAGCAAGATGCTCTTAAATGGAATTTGGAAGTCTTTCAGACCTAATGCAGAAATACTTTTTTTTATAATTTAATTTTAGTTTTTAACTTCAAGTTAGTTGGAGGAGGCATACGAAATAGTATTTTGTATATAAGATTCATTGTATATGTACATATCTATGTATGTGTATTTTCATACAAGTATTCATATTGGCCTCTGTGTTATTTCCACAACTAAATTTGTTAAAAAGAAATGCAAACTCTTTACCAGCTCTGATATCACATTCGGACCACGCCGCATGTTGAAAGAGCACTGCGACCACAAACTGCGACTGGCAAATCCTTTGAAAAATGCGTTGTCACTTAGATATGTTAAGTAAGAGCTTACATTATGGGGCGTTTAAGTGGCTATGTGCTTCACGCATTCATAGCAATGTGGGAATTCTGGGTAGCAATTGCGGCACGTAGCAATGCAGGCTGCTTGAACTGCCGTTGCAAGATGCAGAATGTTTTGAAAAATTACCACATAAATGATGCACGTGCAAGTAAGACTGTAATCACTGTTATGTACTTGTGATTTTTTTTTTGTAACTGTGCATTCTAAAAAAATTAGAAAAGGTGTGTTCTACATATTTTCGCCTTTTTGGCTGGTTGGTGTAAATTTCCATAGTTCATATGTACTATCACATTCAACTAGGATTCTATTAAAAATATTAGAAAGGGACTTTTAGCAGACATTTTATTTGGCATAATGAAATTATTTATATATAAATACTTACGTTGAAAATACAAACTGAAATTCTCATATCGCTTATCTCTGGAACCACATATGCTAATGTCCTGAATTTTGGCACAGCTATTTATGATATCAATTACGTACTTATGGCGAAAAGTGGTAGTTAATGGGAAAGGGGCGTGGCACCGCCCATGCAAACTGATATTCTCATATCGCTTACCTCTGGAACCACTTATTATAAGGTAATGGAATTTTATACACCTACATTTATATACATATAAAATCGCAAGAATCATTCAATTGGGAACCATTTTCTCCCAGATTTTAAAATTACATTGAATGATTGTTGTTTTGTGCTAAAGTTTTTAGAAGGATCAGTGTGTTTGTCTTCCGATAGGTGGCGCAGGGTTTGAGAGCTATACTAAAAAATCATATTTATGATCAGATTTGTTTCAGTTTTACATAAAATTTGGCGTAACTTGGTAGCCCAGTCGTGTAATGAAAAAATATTGGGCTTTGTCTCTGTCTTGACAAAAAACCGTGTGAAACCGCCGTTATAGAAGGAAATATTATATTTTGTTATTAACCTTCAAGATACTTTCTCAACCGTTAACGATTTTGATGAAAAAAGAAAGAGTTTATTTAGATGTGGGCAATTTAGTTTTTAACCTCCAAGAAATCGAAAAACTTATTTACAGTCTGAAGTGGTATATGTTTGCAATATTAGTACATATGCATATTTTTTATAAATGCAAATCGAAGTTCCTTTTTCGGTCTAATTTCAAAAGGTACTGAATAAATTTGAAGGAGACTTAGTAGAATTAGCAATAATCAATCCGGTGTTAACCCTCTAGTAGGCCAATTTTGTTATGAGTTGAAAAATTCAGGAATGGGTGATTTTAGCACGAGAAATCCAAAACTGATGTCCATTTCGATCTGTGACAGTGACTTTTTCCTACAGGGGAGAAAAACCAAGACCGTCTGGAGACGGGCTCGCCGATATACTTAACATGTTATACTCGTTTGTTCTTTTAAAAATAATACTTAAGTACTTGAAACTGAAACTTTTCAGTTGAACCTAATTATTTCCTATGGTCCAGCAACTTTATCTTCTTATTATTTAACGCTGTAACTGCCTAAGCGATTTTAGCCGAGTTCAATAAAGCACGCCATTCGTTTCTCTGCTGTAGCAACTGCCAAAAATAGGAAACGTCAAGAGAAGCGTAGTCCTTTTCCACGTGGTCTTTCCAATGCAGTGGGAGGCCCTTCCTCTGCTACCACCAGCGGGTTCCGAGTTGAATACTTTTAGTGCTGGAGCATCGGTGTCCATTCGAGCGTCATGCTCAAGCCAACAGAGTAGCTGTATATTAGTTCCCTGCTTCTGTCGGTGTGAAGCTCAGACAGCTCATCGCTCCATTATCTGCGAAACTCGCCGTCGCCAATGCGTAAAGGCCCGTAAATCTTCTGCAAAATCTTTCTTTATAATACTCTGCAAAGTCTTTCTTTCTAATACTCTGCAGAGTCTTTCTTTCTAATACTCCAAGAGCCGCCTTATCGAATATTGTCATTGTCCATGCTTCTTCGTATGTCCAGAGAGCACTTTATTATCGGTGTTAATGATGGTTCCCAAGTAAACAAAATTCTCTAATATAAAATGAATAGTTTTGGAAACGTTAAGTTTTTAAATCCTCTTGCCTCCTCTATCAAAGTATGAGTTTCACAAAAAGTGGCCTTAGCCACTTTACCTCTACGAAGTTGGTGAGTAGGATGCCCACTCAAGAAGGTTTGTATGTTTGTAGGTCTATAAGCAAACCTACCTATAATAATAATAATAATAGTTTTTCTCTTACACATATGTTTGGCCGAGCTTCTCCTTCGATTTGTGGCGTGCGCCTTGATGTTGTCACACAAAGCGGAGGGACCTACAGTTTTACGCCGACTCCGAACGGCGATTGTATTTTTATGGGAAGCTGTTTTTCATAGCAGAAATACACTCGGAGGTTTGCCATTGCCTGCCAGGGGTGACGGCTGTTAAAATGAACCCTTTTTTTTACATTTTTTGCGATGTCGCTTTGGCCAGGGCTTGAACCCAGGTGCTGCGGAGTGGAAGCGCGCACTGCTTACCACTACATCTACTAAAGCACTTTTAAATAGCGAAGTCTTTTCTATTGCAAATCAACTTTAAGAATGTTGCTTTTGTCCTGCTCTTCGGGGAGTTTGTTGTCCTTTAAACAAATTTCCATACAGCGTATTTTTCTTTACAATGAACAATTTTCGCAGACTTAACTTGAAACTTGAAGTGTTTTAAGTCCCTGTATAACGAACTTATCCAAATCATTTTTCTTTATGAGTCGGTAAGTGATTTTTTTTTTTTAACCATGAATAGTATACTGTGTTCAGGGGAACCCCCAAATTTTGAGAAATTGCTACCGAACATCTGCCTTTGACCACATTTTTGTCAGCTTCTATTAGTTTGCTTTTACATGCCGGTAAAGAATGGCTCCGCGTATAAGATAAAATCTCACGAGTTGTTACAGTTTTCGACAAAAACGTGGTTTTGGTCGAAAATGGTGGCACACTTACCATAGACAGTACATTACCTTAAGTTTGGGATAGAAAACAGGTTTTCACTGCGGAATTGTATTTAAATCAAAACTTAAACGAAATATTCTAAAAAAGTCAAAATAACAACTCGTGTTTATATACTCGTAGTTGTGTATGTAACGTATACGTAGCACCAGCTAACACGCTTACTCGCACGCCTTAAAATAAAAGTCATATTATTTAAAAGTAATTAAATATTGCCGTGGAATATTTTCCTACGCATACATAAAGTTGTATAAATTTTTTCATGTATATAACAACTTTAGAATGAATTTCGAATGTGCTAATAAATGAAAACTAATGATTTGCGAAACAAAAAATTCTAATTTTTAATTTGGTAGAGCACTAGTTTTCTTACTCTAGATTGGTTTATTTTCGCAAAGAGGACATTTTCACCGTTTAAAGTTAACATCTTGAAGTATCTTAAACTTTTAAAATTAATAAAGCATTGAATTTCAAAAATTACAAAATAGCATACATATATTCTACATGCTGTCATTTATTTTTAATTTGGTGGCACACTTTTTGAAGATTTATTTATATTTTGTATTTGATGCCAACTTTCATTGCCTCTAATATGAACATACTACCTGAGAACTTTCCAAAGCTATTAAAAAAAAAAACAATTATAATTTTTTCGAGGAAATAATAATAATAATAGATTGGCGCTTACACATATGTTAGTGTTTGGCCGAGCTTCTCCTCCGATTTGTGGTGTGCGCCTTGATGTTGTCACACAAAGCGGAGGGACCTACAGTTTTACGCCGACTCCGAACGGCGATTGTATTTTTATGAGAAGCTGTTTTTCATGGCAGAAATACACTCGGAGGTTTGCCATTGTCTGCCAAGGGACGACCGCTGTTAAGAAAAAACCTTTTTCTATATTTTTTGCGATGTTGCTTTGACCAGGGTTTGAACCCAGGTGCTGATGAGTGAAAGCGCGCACTGCTTACCACTACACCACAGCGGCCGAGGAAAGTCTATTGATAATAAAGATAGTTGAAAGAGCTGAAGTTCCAAAAACAAGTCATTGTTAAGCAATTTCGGATTCTTACCAGTAGCTTATCAGCAAGTCTTAAACGCAGGAAGCGTTGGAAATGAAAAATGACATATCAAACACTGTATTTGGTTTTGTTAATGTGATCGAAATTTTATTTGAAGGGGATAAATGTAGTCCAAACTAAAAAACTGATTAATTCAAATAAGAATGATACAGAACCAAATTTTTCTTCTCTTTTCTATATAACGAATTCTCTATATGTATAACGATGTAATTTTCAATGTTTTTAGGTTATTAAAACCCGGCATGTTGACTACCAAAACCAAAATTTAACCTTTCTACTTACTAGCTTCTTTTAAGAAATTAGTATTATTTACCAAGTAATTTATCTTTTTTGTGGTTATCAATTCTTAGAGAAACCTCTCACCTCACACTGCGCAGATGTAAGTACTTATTACTGAAACCCTGTTGAAATATGACTTTCACATCCTCCACCCCTTTTGTAACTTCTGTTAAAACTTTTTTAATTTTATGTTAATTTTGCACAAAGTAGACTAACTTCTCGCAATGTATTTTCAACAATTGCTTTTCGTAGCTTTTCTTGTCACTGTTGGCTGCTTTATCAACTTCTTTTCTCAGTTGGCACCAGTTGCTATCCGTTGCGTTTATGAACTTACTCAATCGATTGTTGCTTTGCCGCCATATGCAGACCACCCCGCCCACCAAACCTTAAATATTTATTGTGCAATTACTTCGTACCCTAAAATCTTAAATTTTTTACTACATATGTATATGCATATATGTATGTGCATTAGGGTGGTTCAAAATAAGTAAAGGGCGGAATTTTTATGCTGTCACCCCCTAGGATTGTTCTATATCGATAAAAAGTATACCCCTGTTTTTTTATTTTGAAATCAAAAAATATTTAGAAATGGTATGGAATTCTTGAAAATCAATATTTTTCGATCGGAAAACTCTGGTTCTCTTCATTTTTTAATAATGAAGATTTTTTATTTATCCCCATTGCATTTTCTGGCATTTTCTAGGGGGTTTGGCGGTCCTTTAAAATATAGTTACTAAGAAAAAATTATAAAAAAATAATTGGGTTTTATTACTGGGAATCTGTTGAAGAGAAACAGGATATTGTGATTCAAGAATTCCATACCAATTCCACGAAAAGTTCTTTTTTCCCATATAAAATACATGGAAAAGTTTGAGCGCTTTGAGCGACCTCTAAATATTTTTTGATTTCAAAATATAAAAACAGGGGTATACTTTTTTTCGATATAGAACAATCCTAGGGGGTAAGAGTATTAAAATTGGATACATTTCGATCGATACCAAGTAATTTTGGATTTTGAAAAGACTAGCGGAAAATCCTAAAGACAAAGCTCGACCCTATTAAGCTGGCATTTCAGGGTACTATTTTATATATATACAAGGAAAATTTGAAAGTTAGGGGGGGAGGGGGGCTCGAGCACCCCCCTGCCCCTACCTGGCTACGCCCTTGGTATTGTTTCATCCCTAAACAGGGATATATTTTTCGGTATAGAACAATCCTAAACTTCCTACTTTACTTTGTTTTGGACCAACCTAATGTACAATGTATGTACGTATGCATGTATGTACGGATGGTTTTGAAGCAACAAGAAGTTTATACCTCGACTTGATTAGTCACCCTTATGACTTTTACTGCTAATTTGGCAAATATTATTTTGCTTTAATGTATGAAAATGGGATGTTGGAATTTTTAGTACCATTTGAGTTAAGACAATTCTAAGTCATATGTATTTTAAACTTTTAGCTTTCATCTGCTTTCTTAATCAGTTGGGTTTCATTTAAAATGGATTTGAAGCAGAGACCGTACCGGTTATGCATTTTATAATAAAAGTCAAAAAATTAAAGTTATTTTTTGACTTTTATCATTTTGAGCAAATAATACCGATTATTTCTGCTTTTTATTTTTTTAAGGCAAAAATAAAAGTTAAAATATGCCTTTTATCTTTTTGAGCAGAAAATAATCGGTAATTCTTGACTTTTATTTTTTCAGGCAGAAATAAAAGTCAAAGTTAAAAATCAAGTATTCCAGAGTTGTGTATATTCGAATGTGATAGTTTTGAAGCTCCTACATGGATTTTAATAACCCCTAATACCCAAATACCGGAGTTAGTTCCAATCTATATGTATACATATACATATGTACATACATACAATACATGAAGGCATTTTTTGTTAACGACATCAGATCTGCACCGATTACTCGATTTGCAAAACTGAGGTGCCGAATTAAAGGGCTTAGCCTCTAGATATACCACAAGGTAGGACTCCTTTGTATAGGGTTGCCACCTTTTTTAAATTATAAAATCTGCACCGTTCGTTGTATTAAAACAAAAGAGATGACAAATGAAAGGGCTGGGCCTGTTGATGTGCAAGAAGGTTTCAGTTTTTTGAATAGAGTTGCCACCTGCTTCTAAAATCATAAGACTTACACCGTTCGTTGTATTAAAACAGAAGAGGTGCCAAATGAAAGGGCTGTGCCTGTAGATGTGCAAGAAGGTTTCAGTTTTTTGAATAGAGTTGCCAGCTGCTTCTAAAATCATAAGACTTACACCGTTCGTGGAATTTAAAAAAAGATGCCATATTGATGTAAAGATCTGCAAGAAAGAACGTCTTACTTTTTTTTGAAAAGTGTTGCCGCCTAATTAATTTTTTTTTTGGGGAGATCATCAGATTTACACCGTTCTGTCGAGTCTCCAAATGAAATTTCAGATGAAAAATATTGACCTACAGACCTGCTTTGGTTTTTTTAAAGGGTTGCCGCCTAATTAAAAATGCATTGTTTGAAATATCATATTACTATGCATTAGGGCTGTGCGATTATTCGATTACTCGAGCAAGTTGGTTAATCAATTATTCGGTTAATCAATTACTCGAGTAATCAAGATTTTGATTACTCAAAACGATGATTAATCGAGTTACTTGAAATATGATTACTCAAAAAAATAATTTTGCTCGTTAAAAGAGTTTGCTTTGGAAAATGCTTATTTTCTTTTTTACATTCTGTATATGAAAAAATTTTTTTGTTTTCATTTTTTGAAAACAGAAACGTTGTTTTCAAGGTATCAAGGAACTTTAACTACTTTATACATATGTAAAGAGTTGAAATGTTGATTACTCATTTTACTCGAAATGTTGATTAATCATAAAGCAAATTACTCAAATATTTTTGTTTTTGGTTAATCAAAAATCTTGATTACTCGAGTAACTGAACTTTTGAGTAATCATAATTTCCAATTAATCGAATAATTGAGTTATTTACTTTATGATTAATTAAAATTTTGAGTAATCAATTAATCGCACAGCCCTACTATGCATACATGTTTTTGGAAAAATTTAAATATATATAAATTACATACATATAGAAGTAAGAATTGTTCGAGGGCTGCCACTTAGTTAAAAATTTACATTGAGGAATACGATTTAGAGATGACGTTTTTAAATCGACTAAATCGATCGGTTAATCGATCTCGGCTGTGAGAAAAAGAAGTGGAACCCAAGCGAGACATTCACGCGGGCGTTGACGGCAAGTTACTATATTAGAACTAGGGTGTTCGATGTACCAAATAATAAGAATCGATCTTGAGAGAACGATCTATTTTTCGGCGACCCCTTCTTTATTTTCAATCTGGCATCTCTATTACGAATAGAAATGATCGCACTGTTAAAAAAATTATTAAAAATCAACGCGGTTTCTGAGCAACTTAAAACTTCCACATTATTACCCTAGAATTTAATGGGCTATTAAATTGTATATTCAAAAAAAGTTTAGCTGAAACTTTTTGCACATGGTTTGAAATGTGGATTTATATGGTGTTTGTTAAATAATGAGCTAGACTTTTATGGAAAAATAATAAACATTAAGTAAACAAAAGAAAAATAACCAAAATTGTTAAAAATGTTGACCACTTAATTAGCTGATCACAAGTGTATGTTTATTTTTTATTTTTCCTAAAACTTGTATCTATCTTAATTATGAAATGTACGATAAAACAAAAACACCTTTTTATTAAGTTTGTAAAATTGTTTTAATCAAATTTTATTTTATTTTTACTTTGAATTTAAAACACACTTTGTATGCATTTCGGGCAGCTTTCCGCTCATCATCAGCAACACGACTGTATGTAGGTACATATCTTAATATAAATAAGTATTAAACTATCAATTATCGTTTACTTTCAGTAAATTTTTAACTAAGTTCGATACTATTATTGGAGATCATAAATAAATTTTCATTTGAAGCCCACTTTGTAATATTTTAATTATCTAGAATATTTCATGCAATAAATTAGAAACTATAGGACAACCATCGAAAATTTGCATACAATTACACAAAAGCCCTCTTAACCAGCTTTCGTTTGATAGCAATATCGAATGTCCTTAATACATTACTTACCATTCCTAGTTATACATTTCTTTAATAAGTGCTAATCCTATTAAAAACACCAACATATTAATTTAGTCTTTACTGCTATCATATTTCAAACAATGCATTTTTAATTAGGCGGCAACCCTTTAAAAAAACCAAAGCAGGTCTGTAGGTCAATATTTTTCATCTGAAACTTCATTTGGAGACTCGACAGAACGGTGTAAATCTGATGATCTCCCCAAAAAAAAAATTAATTAGGCGGCAACGCTTTTCAAAAAAAAATAAGACGTTCTTTCTTGCAGATCTTTACATCAATATGGCATCTTTTTTTAAATTCCACGAACGGTATAAGTCTTATGATTTTAGAAGAAGGTGGCAATCCTATTCAAAAAACTGACCCTTGTTGCACATCTACAGGCACAGCCCTTTCATTTGGTACCTCTTTTGTTTTAATACAACGAACGGTGTAAGTCTTATGATTTTGGAAGCAGGTGGCAACTCTATTCAAAAAACTGAAACCTTCTTGCACATCTACAGGCCCAGCCCTTTCATTTGGCACCTCTTCTGTTTTAATACAACGAACGGTGTAAGTCTTATGATTTTAGAAGCAGGTGGCAACTCTATTCAAAAAACTGAAACCTTCTTGCACATCAACAGGCCCAGCCCTTTCATTTGTCATCTCTTTTGTTTTAATACAACGAACGGTGCAGATTTTATAATTTAAAAAAGGTGGCAACCCTATACAAAGGAGTCCTACCTTGTGGTATATCTAGAGGCTAAGCCCTTTAATTCGGCACCTCAGTTTTGCAAATCGAGTAATCGGTGCAGATCTGAAGTCGTTAACAAAAAATGCCTTCATGTATTGTATGTATGTACATATGTATATGTATACATATAGATTGGAACTAACTCCGGTATTTGGGTATTAGGGGTTATTAAAATCCATGTAGGAGCTTCAAAACTATCACATTCGAATATACACAACTCTGGAATACTTGATTTTTAACTTTGACTTTTATTTCTGCCTGAAAAAATAAAAGTCAAGAATTACCGATTATTTTCTGCTCAAAAAGATAAAAGGCATATTTTAACTTTTATTTTTGCCTTAAAAAAATAAAAAGCAGAAATAATCGGTATTATTTGCTCAAAATGATAAAAATCATATTTTTAAAAGTCATGGAGGAATCAGAATCTACAATGAGAGACGAGTCTAAAGGTACCTTTGAAAAAGCTATAGCATAATTTTATCACTATGCCTTTTTGATATCAAAAATTTTAAAATAACTTTTATTTTCAGTCTCTGATTTGAAGTCATTTAATTATACAGTATGATTAAGTGGGACTGCCTATTACTGTTGAGCGACATCTTAATTACTGAAAATTATTTAAAAATTTTTGTATTATTTAGAAGGTGTTTTTTGTTTTACTTTTTTAAAATATAAGTATTATTTCTTTATGTATGTATAAAAAGTTTTTCTTCTCAAATTACGTTTTGAATACAGATCGGACCATAAAGAGAATTTGCTGGGGCGTTTTCATTCATGCCAGCGACATGTCCAACACATGACATGGTCATAGTTACGTTATTTGGTTATAGTTATCAATTATTTTGTTGAGGGAAATATATTTAGCTGACTTTTTTTCTGAGTTTAAGTTTTCCAATTTTTCAATACAGAATTCCGTAAAGCAAATATACGTATTTTATGTCTGACGGTGCTCCAATATAGGACCATGTTGAATATAAATAAACTAAATAAATAAAAATGTAAAAAATAAAATAACACGAAAAGTTAACAAAATGTGTTTTTATTGATATTTTATGTCCTAAAGTAGTTAGTTACAAGTTAGGTGACATGTAATGCAGAGGTATCCAGGACTGACTTTATTTTTCTGCCATCGCCCCACAAAAGTAGTTAGCAAAATATACAGTTAATAGTTAACACTACCCTGCAGAAAAAAATTATCAATAGATTAAAGTAACCAACTTCTAGTTAGCTTTCTTGCGGGATTTCGATAAATACCTAACTTTTAATTAGCTATGATAAAACTAACTTTAAGTTAGTTGTAAAGTCGTGCAGGGGTCATGCAGACGTTACCGGGAGTTTGTTTTCTTTACAAGTTTCTATTTAAATATGCTCATTTAAAAATTACTTTCAATACACTTTTTTTCTGCACTTCGCAGATTATTTTTCGTATTAAGGACAAATAAAATAAAGGTCGAAATTTTACATTATCATTTTGTTGTTATGAGTGACCGAATTCAAATATGAGACAAAAGAACATGTAAACAAGTAAGCGAATATGTAATGTTAAATAGAATAAGTAAATAGTGAAAAAAAATATAAAATATTAAAAAGTCTTACGAATTATTTGAATGAATTCTTGCAACTACAGTAAATACAATTCAAAAGTTACAATTTTGATACAAGGGATTTGCAATTTAACCTCCTAAAATTTAATGGACTATTTATAAAACTGCATAGCTAAAATTTTTCTAAAAGTTCTGAATAAGAAGTTTGAAATTCTTCGATGTACATAATTGTTAAAGTTTGTTGAGCTTTTGTACGAAGTTTGAAATGTGGCTGGTTAGACTGTGCGACCATTTAATGACAATTCAAACCAGCCCGGACTTTGTTATCATGTTATGAAAGTATACTCATTCACTAGTAAAAAACTCGATGGACTTGCAAAAGTTAGCTCGTATTTTTATTTGATGGCCTACTAAAGTTTTCATGTCCCGGCCAAGGCTGTTGTCAAAAAAGAGGATAAAATGGTGTTATATGTCTGAGCGCAATTAAGGTTAAGACATATATAGTAAAATTTCATGCGAAATATTTTCGTGGCACATTTTAACCCATTAGCTCCCGCCTGAAAAGTCGTTTTGAACCCTAATACAAGAAACCCCGCAAAAAGCAAATTTGGAAGTTTGTTAGAGGATTGATATATTCGACGGAATTATTGTTCGGAAAATTTTACTAGGCAAAATCTCCATGCCGCCAACTTAAAACCTCTATAGAACTAAAACAAAAAATCAGAAAAAAACTTGGCTTTTTTCTACAAAGAAAAAATTTAAAATTGAGTTTGGCTGTTATTCCTTCTTCGCATTGGATTTCAAATCATACGATTTGCAACACATGCGCGAATATAGCTCATTTGATGCAAGGTGGGCATAATCAAAAACTCTAGAAAAACAGTTTTAAATTTGCTTCTAATGAGCTATGGTTAATCGATAAACCTATGCAATTTTCACTCAACATATAAGGAGAGGTGGCGGTCATTTTGCATACTCAAATGGACTTCTTTCTTCTATATCGATATATCACTTTGTTCTCCCAATTTTTGATTGCAAGCAAATTTTAGGTCGGTATCGAACGCTATTTTGGGATCATTAGTATATAATATTTATTACAAATTATTGCGTTGTTGAGCAGGACTGTAGTGATATATTAAAAGTTTTCTTAAATTAATGATAATAAATGCCCCTACTTTATAGTTTAATTTTTTTTTATTTACAAATACATAAATAAGTGTGAACATCACTTAATTGTATAAATTTTGATATTATTGTGGATAGCCAATTAATCTGTTAGGGACAACTCAAACAAGCTAAATTGGATAATTCGCATATACAAGTACACAGGTACAACCACTTCGCAAAGTCATTGCATTTCATTTTGGTACACCAACAACTTTTGCCATGGATACTGATTTAGTAAAGTATACAACCTGAAACATTTAAGCAGAGGCATGAGTGTTGAAAACCAGCCAAAAAGCAAGGTACTAGAAAGAGTTGTCAACCAGTTGCTTGGTACCAACTTACCAGAAACGAAAATATTTGGATAGCATCGATGTGCAGCGGAATGCTGTGCCTTTGCCTGAATTTTGATTAATGGCCCAGCATGTAAGTATGGATATGTACTAGTACTTACGAATACTTACATACATACATATATGCAGTTGCCTGAGCATACTTTGTGTCATAACGGTATTTGTATGCCAATGTCGAATTGCAACAATAATTGGCCAGTTAAGCGTGGCGAATTGGACCAACACCTACATATAACTGCCTATGCCAACAACAACAAAAACAAATAACAATGAATGGCCGAACAGACATCGATGAATGGCCCAACGTCATGCAAATTGGAAAACCGGTCGATTGGCTTAAGCCAACATAAGCAACACCACAAAACAAGGATTCGAAAAGTCAACAGTACAGTGTACAAATCGGTTGCATTGGATGCACTCCGTCCATGGAAATATTCATAACAGCATACATACAAACATACACACACACACACACACACACATATACATACATAGATACATATGTAGGTACTTTGCATAATAGATCAAAATTTAATTTTACCATTTCGGCTCTGTGGAACTTACGAGCGCATATTTTGGCTGGTGTTGTATGTCTGCAGCAAATCATTGGCTACAATGGGGGTATCCCTTGTACAGGGTATAGTCAGGTTGTTCCATGTGCATAAGCGTTCGTCTGTGTAGAATTAATGTCTCGAAATGGTTTGTTTCTCGATTTATAGTGGCCAATTTGGGCAAATACCATGACGCATTGCCTGCTGCTTGCTCTCGTCTTAATTAATTTAAGTGGTGGAAAAAAGGAAAGCTACCTCGTGAAAACCATTAAATGCATATGACCATTTCGTAGTATTGACTAAACGGCTTCTCGAGTATTTCTCATATGAACTAGTGCCAGGGATGTTACGAATGTTATTGCAAAAGCTATAGCCAACTTAAGGCATTGTTCTTGTTACTTACAAATTGTATAGATTACAATTGAAATATAAAAAATTATTAGAACATATACATACAGTGTTTTAATACATCGAATAGTCAAAATTCAAAAGCATATTATATTAAAAGAAGTATCATTTCCGCATCTACGCCAGTGAAGCGATTTCTTAGAAGCTTGTATTTAAGGCCAAAGTTCTCACACTGAACGCGCTCCAATTAACTGCGAGCCAGATCCAACAGTTTGTAGTATTTTATAGTGATGTACTGAGGCGATATTTGTAAGTATTGATCGATACTCGGAACGGATGTAAAAAGTATCCAATAGATACTTTCGATACTCCGTACCGATATTTTGGAGTGTATAATTAAATCGCACAAAATCCACATATATGAAATAAAAGCAGCTCAGGGGAGCTTCGCCTATGAAAACCGATTGTAGGGACTAGGGGACAATAATATAATTATTCGTGTTGGGAAGTATCGAGTTCTTTTTAGGATAGACTCTTTAGGTATCGATACTCTTAAGGATCGGCTATTTTCGAGAGTACTGATTACTTTCTTTAAATATATACATGATGCTAACATTTCAATGCTTAGCGTAGAAATTCACAAGCTGGCAGTTCTTTATTCAAATTAATTTTTGAGTCCCAAATCGCGACAAATAAATGGCTAACTATACTGGGTACAAGTATTATACTTGAAAATTATTGAAATTTGAAGTTGAGTACAATATTTTTTGAATACCGGTAAATATAAATAGAACTAAGTATTTTTATGTATCTATTCGACCCTTAATACTGAGTGCTTTGAATCGATTCAGAGTACGTGTATCAGAGCAAGGGCGTAGCTAGGTAGGGGCAGGGAAGGGGCAGCTGCCCCCTACAGCTTTAAAACGAAGGAGAAATTCTCAAAAATCAATAAATAAATGAAATAAATTGAATGCGTAATCGAATTAGAATTCACGCTTCCAAAAATAAGAAATACTTGTTTCGCGAATCAATGACACACAAGAATTATGCTCCTGATATATCACGTTTGTATGAAACAAGATGGTCGGAAAAATTTTCCTGAAGTTGTGGAAGCTTTAGAAATGTTGTCAGTTCAGGGAAACTGTACCACAAGAAAGTCTGCGTATCAATTGTGTGCTGCTATAACAAGGCCAATATTCATCATTGCTTTAACCCTTTCCTCCCCGAACTTTTTGACGTAGAAAAAAATGTTTTAAATTTTAGGAAAAATATTCTTAACGGTTGATAGTTTTAACGTCTTTATATAATTCGACATCAAATGAATAAACTACATGTATTTCTAATAATTATTCCTTTTTACCCACAACTGCTACTGACTAGCCCGCAGTCCCAAATTAGGAAAATAAAAGGTTAGTATCAATATGGCTACCATGGGCAGGAAAGGGTTAATGACAATTCCAAAATATTCAATGAAGCTGGAACCTACAGAAAACATTTTGCAAATTAAGACAATAACTAGACCTCATCGCCGTTGGTCAGCATATTGAAAATATTTTGGAGGTGGTTAAGAATGCTCGCAAGAATGCAGAAGGAGTCAAATGCAATTAAATCAAGCTGAAATAGGCTTATTAGAAAAGTGAAGCTCTCTGAAGAACTTAAATACTTGATATCTACATACATACATATGTACCACGCATTACTACAGTTTCCAGAAATGAATTATTAGATTCCGGCCTGAAAATTTTACTACCTACCTACTTAGTTTTAATGAAAAGGTCCGTTACACTAAAATTGATCATGAATTACTGTATTCGGGTAAGTAAATACAAATGTATATACTTATCCATATTTCTACATACTTACCTACTCATTACTTACTTGTGGTTTACACTTGATCGATCGCAGAAGTTATGGGAAACACAAACAATTAAAAAGCAATAAAAACATGAAACATGGCTAAGTATTGTGTCAATACTCCTGACGTTTATTCCCTTCGAATAGTTAAAAAAGGATATTGTTCCGCAGGATAATTACAATACATATTTCAATGGCCACGCACGTCACATTGTAAAATATTTGCCTGCGTTTAATTGAGCTGCAGCGAGAAAGTGAATTTTGTGTGCTTTATGGGAAATGTTGAATTGCTCAAACAAATTAAAAAAAGTAGAGGCGGGGTACGTTAATTTGTACATGCAATGTTGGAGTTGTTTTTGTTTTGAAGTTTTCGTTGTAATTTCGTTTTCGGACAAGCGTGGGACACAATTGAAATGGATGAAATTTGATTGACATTTGCGCGCAGCCACGCACTTCCTTCTTGTCCGGTCGAACCCACCGCTTGCCGCAATTTCATTTGTAGTTCGAGTATTCCATGTGTTGGCATTTTCCATAGCTACTCAGGTTTCTCTCGCATCGCCCACTTTCATTTCAAGTTCATGGGAATTCGTCATATTGATCCTGACAACCAGCCAATGCATCGCCGTATGTTGTTTTTGGCTTCGTAGGCACTTTTGAGGTCTCCTTGTTTTCAAAACGGGCACGGGCCCTATTTTATTAAACTGACTTTCAACTGACACATTCTACATGCATAAGTTTGAACATTTATATATTTATCTATACATTGTGTGTATAAAAAATAAAGAAAAAACAAATGTGTCCGACATCCTTCAACTATAACCTTGGAAAATTTTGTATGAATATTCATTCTTCAGTAAACAAATTAATAATAATAGGAATTTGAGCTTACACATTTTGTACGTATGTGTTTGGCTGAGCTTCTCTTGAAATTTTTATACCTGCGACTTGTTGTTGTGACTCAAATGGACCTACATACATTATTACACCAACTCTGAGAGGCAATTCGTCGTATATGTATGGGAAACTTTTTCATGAGAGAAATACACTCGAGGGTTTGCCATCGCCTGCGGAGGGCATGGTCGCCATAATTGGTAACTTTCTACCAAAATTAGTAACTTTTAAACGGTTTGGTAGCTTTTATTTCATTTTGGTAACTTTTGCAACTAAACATATATTTGCATTACTAGAAAGAAATGAATTATGTTTTGAATGTGCGTAATTATAAAAATGCTCCGAGTTTTAGTGGCAGCACTACTGACGCTTCTACAAAATTACTTCGATAAAATAAGAGTCATCTCATATTCGAATACTGGAAATATTTTAATTACAGTGGCAGCACCAAGGGCTACAATTCTAAAACAACGTTCAAATTTTTGCGATCAATTTTGAATTCTACCCCCTCACATTTTAATACTGGCCATCTGGCAATCGTTTTGATTATTCCGGCAAAGAAAAAACATGTACCGACATATATTTCGACACCTACCGACTTGTATTTCGACGTACAGTAAATTATGAAAAACCGACAAAATAGCAAACAAATTAGCAATTTTTGCAATTTACTCGAAACGGACGGTTAAAAGCACCTGCCACTTTTTTTGTGTGCCGGTGCTATTATTCCGTGAGTCGCAGGTCCAAGTATCGGCACATTCCGAACGAAAAATTACACTGAAAATGGCACAACGCCGAATCCGGTTTGTCTCCAAACCAAATTTGACAAGGGATGATGAAAAATCGTTCCACAATACATCATACTCCTACCCGAGCAACTGATAGAAAAATATTTTCGAATAAAAAAATTATAATAATTGTCAATAGCATTTTCATAGATTTAATACTTCAATAGATTTAAACTTCTGTACTATAACTGGGAGTTCTTGATAAATAATCAAAAATTGACAAATTATAAAAGTATTGAATTTATTAAGTGCACAGAATCGGGCTGTAAGTATATACATACATATTTGTTATGAAATATAGCAGTGTTATTCAATATATTTTTTTCTCAGTGAAAAAGTGAAGATTTTGGTAGTGAAGATTTCGTAACTTTTGAAAACTTTTCTTAAGAGATTTTGGTAGAAAAAAAATGTTGGCGAGTGGCAACCATGGCGGAGAGGCGAGGTTGAAAAAACTTTTTATTATGTTGCTGGGACCAGGAATTGAGCTTTGGACCTACCGAGCGGCAGTATGAACATCTAACCATTCGGCTGTGGCGGCCGCCTCAGAAACCAAATTACTTGTCAGTGACCGAGGTGAATCTTATTATCTGATGTCGATGCAGAGTACGTGCTCAGCCAAAAAAAATAAATAAATCAATTCACATAAAAAGATCAGAAGTGTTATTTGTATCATTTCCAGCAGATTTTCCATGAACGGAGGTGACGAAAATGCCTAAAGCCTTGTATAGTTCCCTACTTATAATTCTTGTAAAAATTTTTCTTTTCCTGAATCTTTCTGATCTTAAAAAAATTGAGTTTCGATCCGGGGTTTTTTTGAAACTTACATATATCGACTACCCATAATTTGTTTAATTTGCATATATCCCTTTTTGTCTAAGCACCCGTATATGTAAGTTCTTCTGTCGTGATCCAACACGGCCATGCCTTAAGCGGCTGGACCATAGCGGATGTTACTGCTTTTATCGTTGCATATGTGTGTGAACACAAGCCATAACACCTTCAGCTGAGACTTGACTTTAGTAAAATGTGCCATTCCTTTTATTAAATACTTAAACTATTATGATTTTTTTTGATGAGACTTGATGGGAATACAGTAAGTTGCTGATACCAAAACTGTTTCCTTCCGGGATCATTTGTTAATAGTTTTATAGTGGCAAGTGCGCCATTTGCAATCCCAGGCTGAAAATGGAACATTATGCATCAGTATATCGGCTATGAAGGTTAGATTGATGCGGCAGTCAATATGACGAACTCACTTAGACCGTGCAGTGGCATTGTCATACCACTGAAGCGTGGGGCTGGTTTTATTCCTACACCGGATAGTTCCGAAAGAGTGCATCAGTATGTACCTATGTATGTATATATGTACGTGGTCGAGTGGTCAGTGGTACGCACTACCACTCGGTTGCTCCAGGGCTCGATCGCTGGTCTGAAAAACCGCGTTTCCTCTTTAACTTTTTTGTCCTTTCTCTTTTTTTCCGTCTTCCGCATCCAACTTCAACACGTCAAAAATTAAAATTCCATTTGCTCGGCGCTAGCGCCGCGTTATTGTGCTCCAAACAAATTGTACGGGCATGAGGATTTTTGACAGTTGTTTGGCTCTTAACGCGTCAATTTAGGGACGGCAGTAAGGCGCACACCACAAATCGGAGGAGAAGCCCGGGCAAGCACTAGCAAATGTTTAAACGTCAAATAGTGATTAACTAGTTAATTATTATACCGACCCGAGTAGCTTAGCAAATCAGTTCGCAAAATATATGAGTTCCTACTCAAAAAACTCAAATTTCTCGTGCGAGCTCATAAAAAGCAAAAAAAGAAACCTTGTGATTTACCATCACTTTCAGCCACTTGGAAAACTAAGCCTTTCGGCTAAATATTTAGAATCGAATGTTACTACTGCCGAGTGTGAGGACGCAGTCGCCAACTCTAAGGTCTTGATAGAGTTTCATTATACATGTTGAAAAACACTCGTTTTATTCCTGGAAACGAGTAGTTGACCTCTACAACGAAATTCTCTCCAAAGGTATTTATCCACAAAGTTGGAAGATAGCAGACACCGCGACGCGCCGTACCAATAGAAAAACCACTCAAACCAAGCTCGGAACTTACCAGCTGCCGCCCTATCACCTTGCTACCTTGTTTAGGAAAGCTATTAGAAAAAATAGCAGCGAAATGAGTTATGTGTTTTGCAGAGAAAAGTAAGTTGATTAGCGCTAACCAAGTAGCATTCTAAAACGGACATGCCACGTCATATATACGTTCAAAGCGCGATGCGGATTAATTCTACGAAAGGACACAACTTTGCAGTCTCTACAATAAAAATGAAGCGAAAACATTGTTCCACTTTTTAGGAGCCTGTCCGGTGTTTAAAGAACTTCGAATCCTATTCTATGGTAAGCATACTCTTACGGAGGCAGAGGTAATAAGCATGCTAAATGGGATCAAATGTACCATATATGCCGATTATTTTTCCTTCCCCAACAATATTTTCCTGTACATATCCCTATATCCTCTCCTTCGGAAGGCCCCATACAAAAATTACATTTTTTTATATAGCTGGCCAATCTCAAATTTCTGTTTAAAGTAGCGAAACTCATTAGTTTTGATATATTCTATGTAAACAATGTTTTCCAACCGGATTCATAGTTTAGGAGCTAACCATTGATACATATATCGAAAATTTTGCATAATAAAAAAAATTATAAAAGAAATATTGTCGGTAAAGAAATTGTCAACTTCCGGATACTTGGACGCCAAAGCATGATAAATATTCTATATGTAAATACAATAAAACCCTGCTCATCTAATTTGGATAACAAATATAGAAGTTATGAGCACTTAAGTAAAGAGACATACAACAAGTTTCTATAAAACTTTATGATTTGCATATTATGAATTACAGATTACAGATGACGTACAGATTAGACGTCGAAATATATATTATCAGGCAAACTGTCGACAAGGACTCTGTAGGACCTCGCAAAAAATATATTCAATCTCGTTTCAAAAGCGAAAGGGGCTTAATAATTGATATCGTAAAGCCTGGATGTAGCACAACTAATAATGGCTTATCATCTGGATTTGAGATTAGTATTGACGCTTTTCAAAAATTCCTCCAAGAAACCAGACGAAGGTACCTAAATGCATATGAGTGGTATCCTATGCCAGTCAGGGTTCATAAGATATTATGCCATGCTACTGAGGTTATAAAAAATTGCATCGTGCAATTAGGGCAGCTATCTGAAGAAGCTCAGGAAGCGCACAACAAGGACTGCAGGCGATTCAAAGTGGCACATACCCGAAAATCTTCTAGAGTCAACACGAATAGGGATTTGCTTAACATGCTTTTGATAACGTCTGATCAGTTAATCAATACATACCGCCAATAGCAATTAAAAAGCTTTCGCTCTCTGCCGCCCGAAGTCATCAGCTTCTTAAAAGAACCGCATATAGATTTCGAAAGTCACCAAGATGCGAACAAAACTTCCGCGACTGATGAAACAGATGAAAGTTCAGACTCCGACAGTGACATTTCGCAGACATAACTTAAAAAAAATATATATATAAAAAAAAAAACAATTATGTAGTTATATATTCATTAAAAAATAATTGAATATATTAAACAATCTTACATTCAAACTTAAAATAGTGTTTTTTTGCATTGTAAAGCTATAAAATTAATTTAAAAGCCTTGGCCATACTAAATAATGTTAAGATATCTCTAAAATAGCTACTAGTTAAATTATCTATACTACTATCGCCCAGTTGTCAAAATTCGACATCTTTTTTCAAACACTTTTGAATCTTGCCACGGCCCCTTTTCCAAAATCTACCACTCTTCGCCGTAGGTACGGTATTGACAACATATGTAGCTGTGGCAAGTTTCAGGACGTAAGCTTAAGCGGTCCCAGAGATAAGCGATATGAAAATTTCAGTTTGTACGGGAAGTGCCACGCCACCTTTTCCAATAGCTATAATTTTTCGCCGTGAGTAGGGTAATTAGAATCTATGCATCCGCGTCAAGTTTCAGTTCCCCAGCGATATATCGGTTTTCACATTTTAGTATGTATGTCAGATGCCACGCCCCTATGTATCGGGATTAACATTTCTGGATTAGAGGAAGTTACATCCTTTAAATCGATGTATGTTTCATTGAAATCGAGCGAACGATGCCCTCAAAAAGGGGGTTCAAAATTTATATATAGATACCTTCAATTTACCGTTTTTGCTACAAACCCTCCTCAAAGAACCTCTGGAGTCATCCAATCGATCCCCGATCAAGGTGAATTTCTTTATGGCGACTTTTTACGACAAATCCAAGCATCAGAACCAATAAAATATTTTTTCCGGCTAACTTGTATGGGGTGGCCCACTGTGTGATGACCAGGGCTAGGATTCTGTTGACTTGTCAAAATTTTTTTGGTGCTTCGGAGACGTTTCCTGTATATTTATAATCTTCGTTTATTTAGTGTAGATTTCAAAACCGAAAAGTTTTTAGGTCAACTTTTTGCTTTTTTCCCCTATTTTTTATTAATAGGTAATTTTTCATAGTTTTGAGACATTTTTGGGATACTTTTTACCATTTTTAGGTCATTTTGGCAACTTTTAAATATAGTTTTATAACTACAGACATTTTCTGAAGTTCGCTTTGCAACACTGAATTACACATACCTAGATTATTATTTTGGTGTGTTGTGACGTTATCTTTTCCGCATAAGTTTACCGTTTTCAGAATACATTTGAAGTTCTGAGAATAAAATGCCAAAACAAAAGCCATCGAAAAGCAGTCACTTAAATAAATTGGTTGATGAATTTGGCTCCGAAATATTTTCGACTGATGGCGTAATATTATTTTGTAAAGTTTGGGAAGTTAAAGTTTTGGCGGATAAGAGATACACAGTGCAGCAACAGGCCGCGAAAGAACAAGCGTGGTTAGGAGCTTTTGGAAAAAAGAAAATCCAAGCAGTTACTTTTGATTGAAGCTGCATCAAAAAGTTGCAGACACTACGACTTTTTCAGGGAATTGTGCGATGTATTGGTTTCAGCTGATATTCCGATTAGTAAAATACACATTACTGAAAAGTTTTTTGGAAACTTACACAGGGCGTAAGATATCCGACGAATCGACTCTGCGAAAAAAATACTTACCGTTTTGCTATGAGACAACGATAAATAATATAAGAAACTGCATTGCTGGCAAAAAAATGTGTGTATCAATGGACGAAATAAGCGACGTGGAAGGCTGTTATATTGCCAACGTTATAGTGGGCACCATTGAGCAAGAAGAACCATGCCAGACATACATACATGTGAGATGATCGAAAAAGTTAACCACACCACCATATGCCTGCTTTTTCATAAATAAATGACTTTACTTTGGCCAGAAGTTACGAGTATTTACGAATTGTGTATGTACCTTTATAATAGGTTTGATTCTTTTAATTTTTGCTTGTAGGTATTCGACATGATGACGTCTTGCTCTTTGTGACCGATGCTGCTCCCTACATGGTCAAAGCAGGAAAATCTATTAACATTTTTTATTCTAAAATGATACACCTAACGTGCCCAGCTCACGCTTTGCACAAGGTCGCGGAGGAAATACGATCAATATTTCCAGTCGTTGATGGGCTCATATCAAAAACTAAAAAGGTTTTTATCAAGGCACCATCACGAAAAGATAAATTTAAAATTATTGCATCTAGTGTGCCTGTAATCATCCGTTGGGGTATGTGGTTAAGTGCATGTGCATACTACTGCGAACATTTGGAGGCAGTGAAAAATGTTATAAATTCGTTTAATAGCCTTGATGCTACGGCCATTGGAGAGGCGCAGTTACTTTTTTCAAATGATGAACTGAAGGGTCAACTAGCATATATAAGAGCAAATTTTTCATGTATTTCAAAAACGATAGAATCCCTTCAGCCGAAACATTTATCTTTTGAAGTGGGTGTAAATTTGATTCAAGATTTTAAAAGCAAATTAAGTACTGTGCATGGCGTAGCCGCTAACAAAGTATATTGTAAATTAAATCAAGTGCTAGATAAAAATGTTGGGTACAAATGTTTAAAGTCAATTGCTAATGTTTTGAATGGTGAAAATTTTAACACAACACATTTTAATGCCTTGGCTTTGAACGACATTTTCTTGTACAAGTATTCTCCGTTATCTAGTGCTGACGTAGAAAGAAGTTTTTCTATGCACAAAAATATATTAGCCGATAATAGAAGATCATTCTATGTTGAGAACTTAAAAATGTATCTAGTTATTTATTGTAACAAAAAACTATAAAATTAAAAAAAAAAAAATGAAAATTAAAAGCGGTTAAAAAAAAATTCTAAATGTATAAAAAATTTAAAATTTTTTAGGGCATTTTTTAATTTTTTGGTAATTTTTAATGATTTTTAAGGTCATAAAGTAATTTTTTTAAGGTAATTTTCCGCTAGTTTTTAGGTCAACAAAATCCGAGCCCTGGTGATGACTTTATGTCAATCCTTCATGTTTGTTTTTATTTTATTTATAATTCAATATAGACATTAGATTAGATTAGATTAGATATAGACATACTCATCGGCGTAGCCAGAATGAAATTTAGAGGGGGGTCGGGGGGCTGGCTCGACCCTATTAAGCTGGCATTTCAGGGTACTATTTTATATATATACATATAAGGAAAATTTGAAAGTTAGGGCGGGAGGCCCGAGCACCCCCCCTGCCCCTACCTGGCTACGCCCAGGGACATACTACAACTACTATACTTCACGGGAGTCATATATTCATTGGTGTGCTTGTTATGACATTTTAAGGCATTTTTGAGGTTAAGTTTGTATGGGAGGTATGCTTTATAATAAATCGATTACATATATTTTTTTGTTTTTTTCTTGATTTATGTCCATAAATATTACATGTACAAAATTGAGGTTCTACACCGATTTCTTTTATTTTTTTCCAAAAAATGTATGGGGCTGTACCACTGTGCGCCCTGGCAGTAATATCGTGACAGGGCTGGAGCTCGTGAATGCGCTCCAAGATTATAAGAGGAAGATTATAAGAGGAATATTTGGACGACTCGTCGTTCTCTTTCGTCGAGACGTGGGCGCAAATAAGCGAGATGTTGGAGAATCTCGCGTTGATGCGGATTGTAGCGGGACGCGCCTCCGCTGGCTTGAACGAAAGTACCCGGCGACGAAGTGTTTCTCCTACCACAAATCCGACACCGAACTCGCACTCCTTTGCATAGTAGCTATAGTAGAAGTCGCAAGGACCCACTGTTTATTTATGTGAAAGCAGAATAATGTTTTATCGCTTCCGTTTAGCAAAAGCCTACAATTAGTTGCGGGTGGTGTTATTATTGGTGCCCACCACAACGCATCAACAAATTTTGTCTGGAAAATTGTAGCTTTTGTAATATTAACGAGCAACGTTTTCCACTCAAACCAATTTTCCATTTCGTGGATTATAGAGTGCATTTATGCACATGTGTGTAGGTGGATGGAATTTTCTCGGCCGCAACATCTGCCACAAATACGGAAAACCACACCGCTAGACTGACACTTTTACCGCAGCGTTGTTGATTTGCTTTTGTAACAATTTTGCACCTATTTAGCAATTGCTGTAGCAGTTTGTCTTCTTTCATAGATACACACGTACATATGTATGTGTGTATATCTACATAAGTGTTTGTAAATTGTATTTGCATTGTTGCAACACTTGTTGTGCGCATTTTGTAAAAGCCTTTGTAGTACGCGAGTTCTTTTGCTTTGCATCCATTTTTATTGTTATTCTTGTTTTCCCTTCATGCAATCTATTCCACCGTACATCAGAACATTTGTGCAACACCATAAGCTTGGCTAAAGGACTATGCTGATTGCCCAAATACTCAACCAGCACCACTAAATGTTGCAACAATACACAACAATGGCGGACAGCGGAAGCAACTGCAACAAAGCAGCAGAATAACAAGAATACCAATAAAAGCATGGGCCAAAAAAGGTAAAAAGAACAAATTTGGTAAAACTAAAATAAATTTAATCTGAGCCATTTACATTGCAGCGTTGCACGCAGCAGTGATGTCAGCTCGTGCAGGGCCAAGCCACCCCACTGCCATTACGGCGGCCCGTTCAGGTGGGCTGCAATGAATGTACAATGTATGTATGTATGTGTATGTCATTATGTGTTGCAACGGAAATGCAACTGCGGTAGTCGTACACGGAAACGCAGCCGCAAAATAAGGAAACATTTAACGAGCTATGCCGCAATGTGGCAGGCCGACAGTCGCCCTTGTCACCTCACCCTCACACACTTGTAGAACTCTGCACCCCAAGACAAGCCGTACAACTGCAACACGCCGCACGGGCACATGCACAGACACAGGTGTCGGTGCCGCATTACCAATGCAGTTGTCCTATTCGTTCGTGGTTGTTTTTGTCTCTGCAGGTGCATTTTTGTTGGTCCGCAACCCTGGAAGTTTTCGGAAATTTTGCGCAAATTGCCAGCAGCCGCATTAAATGGCGATGACGAGGACACCGCCACCACTGCCCAAAAATACGAGCCGAGCAACAGCCGCAGTTCGCCCCGAGCAGGGCATGCCGTTTAAATCCCAACGCCCAACAAACATAACATAACAGCTTGCAAATAGCTGCTCGACCACCAATCTAACTACAAGTAGACGAGCTGAATGTGCAGCTAAACTAGCTATTCCCCTGCCAGCACTCTGCCACACGCCGCAGATAAGTGGTGTGCAAAACCGCCTTCACCAACAAAACCATAGCAGTCATAACTTCAACAGCTTTAAGCCTGTCAGACAGGTGCGAATAATTCGGTCTTTGGTTGAGGGAAGCGTAATTCAAAAGCACAATGCGGCGACTATAATTTTCTAATGCATACTTGCGAGTAGTTGGACGATATTCTAGCAGCGTTTAAATTTGTAGGTGTACATAGTGGGCTTTGTTTTTCATATGTTATAATATTACGCGCATATTTGAGCGAAATTGATTTGGACGGAAAATTTTAAAGTTTAATATTGTTAAAAAATGCATTTTCGGTTATAAAATAACAAAAAATACCTAATACCAGGAGAAAGGAAGCTTTATCTGCATTTGATATTGTGGTGTTTTCTTTTAGATTGGTCCCATTAATACAATCAAGCGTCTAACTGAAAGACCAATTTAAAATATTGCTTGAAATTTGCAACATATGTACATACGCTAATTTGCGTTAATTCAAAAATTCGTATTTATGATCTGATTTGGCCTAAATTTGGGGTTTTATGTTAGTCACTGGGAGCTACACACCACGTTCGGGTGATACCTGCAGACTACTCCTTTCCCGGGCTGTACCTTAGGCTACTGTCGACCAGAAGTGGGAGCTCCAACCACTGTTACCAACTTGGTGCTTTTCGCACTAAATTTAGTGCTGTTCTTTATTCACAACGCGAAAATGTTTGAGTTTAGTGCTTGGTGCGTTTTTTGGTCTGAAGACACCAAATCTGGAAATCTTTAAAAAAGGGCGGGCGCCGGTGGGCAAAATTTATAGCAGTCCTAAGTTTTGTAAGCAACTTTATAACAATCGAAACATATGTGGCAACATACAAAATATGTGGCAGCACTTTCAATCATGCCAAAATTACATTCGGTAATTCGCCATGGCTACGAATAAGAATCGTGCTTTAGGTTGGATCTGTGGATCCATGATCTACATGCAAAATAGAAATAAACCAAAAGTTTTCTACTAAAAATTTGTTTTCTCAGTTCCAATTTGATCTAAATTTACTTGACTAAAATTTAACTTCAGAATTCCTAGAAAATTGTAATTTTACGTGGAAAAAACCTCAATAACTTTAAAAGATGGGGAGATTTAAAAATACTGTAGCTATTTTTGACATTCGGGGACAAAACTCCATCAAGTGCCATTAAAATATATTAAATTTCCCACTGACTTATTCCATGAATTTGCTGAATTTGAGGGACTTTGGGGCACGTTTTCCGTTATCCGATTTTAAAACTTTTTCACAGGCCACGTTTTCATGACCAAATGAACCTTTTTGGGGGAGTCTTGCTTTGTAGGACAAAGTTGCAAAATAAGGCGCAGGCTACTGCACATGCATGATGATATTCATTGAATTATTTTAGAACAACTACCCTCGTCCTACCGACCAATTAGCCTCACTTCCTTTATCTTAAAAGGCACGCAGAAAGTACTGGATCAGCATAGCAGAGAAGTTAACCTAAGGGAACGGTCGCTGAACAAGAACCAATTTGCCAATCAACCAGGCAAATCCACTAGAGGCTTCTATTCATAGCCTTACCTTAAAAATTGAGAAAGCTCTGGAGTCTAAACATATAGCTTTGGCTGCTGGCTTAACTGACACTTCGGCGCCTGGGCCACACTGGAGAAGTGAAACTTACATTATATATCTACTAGTTTGACTCATATATATGATATTTCGTCGGTGATACTGCAAAACATTCTATGTCACTTAATACCTTTGGCGCTTAATTGATCTGTTCATCAGCCAAAGGTAGATAGTTCTGTCAATAATTTATTACGGTGTACCGATGCATTCCGGTGCACGTAAGAGACCACCTAAATGTCAAGGGTACTAATTGACAGTTTTGCAGTATCACCGATTATATGTGTGATGTTTTATTTTTTTTGTTACTTTTGCTTACGGTTATATTCTTTGTCTTTTTTCTATCTAGATTCCTACCTCTACCCTTTTTGTTCTAATTACATTTATGTTATTCTTTTTTCCTTGATCTTTATCTTTATTTTTATCTTTATACTGTGTTGTTTCTATAACAAAAAAGTGTTTAAATTTACCTTGGTCTTCATCTTTGTTTCTATCTTTTAGATCTTTGATTTTATCGTTTTCTTCATCTACATATTTACCTAAATGACATGAGGTGCGATCACGTAATAAGATGTTATGTGATGTGATGCCAGGTAATGCGTGCAATGTGATATTATTTCATGTGGAGTGATGTGATAAGATATCTTGTCATGCCAAATGATGTCATATCATGTGATGTTCTGTCATATAATGTCATATCAAGTCATTGATAGTAACATCGACAAAAATATCGATACTAAATCGTTAAAAATATCGACAACAAAATCGATTATTATATCGATAAATTCCTAGAATTCCGAAAATCTCTAAAATCCCGAAATAGCTCCCAGATTGAGTCTCTGGGTCTATATCCTTTTCTTCATCTTTACTTTTATCGGTATCCCCATCTTCATCTTTTTCTTAATATTTATCTAAATTTTTACCTTTATGCTTCTTATTTTCTTCTTTAGAGAAGACCTCAAAACCCTCACTGGGTACTATACGGCATATTGTTACCTTCGCTTTCACCTCAGTAACATGAATACATGAATCTTTGATCAAAAAACGTCTGTCGCTTTTGTGAGTTGGACGATTAAACGCCAGAACACTTTCTTTGTGAATGTGACGCTCTTGCTATTTAGGAGTAGACTAGCTCACTTAAACACTTAATTAATTTGAAATTTGAAAAAATCCCTTGAAAGTGCTGGCTACATTAAAAGCCTTCCCCTTTAGGGCGGAGGTCACGTACAATAGATAACATTAGAGGTCGTATAAGGCCCATAATAATCAGGACGGTATCCGGCTCTAAGCTATTAGGGCCAGTGATCTAATAGCTTTGACATACGCAAATTTCTCTGATCATGGCTGCGAGGTAAACGGGGGCTGGATCAAGGTGTCATGCTTATCCGTGCTCATAATCGACCAGGCTGGGGCCCCTAAATAGTCCAGTCGCTTACTCAGCATTTCCAATGCCGGGCGCTGGCCCGGCGGACGATGTAAGTCACCAACTTAAATTTTTGACCACTGGGCTATGCTTGCGAGGTGAAGTAGGTGGTCATAGGACCAAGCGCAAACAAGAGCGAAAGAGGGAGAAAAAAAGCTATATCGCAATAACAGGCTGACCTGATTCGTTTTTAAAAAAGCTTGTCGCGCGAATACCAAACCGGCATTTAAATAACGGGTGATTTTTTAAGAGCTTGATAACTTTTTTTTTAAAAAAAACGCATAAAATTTGCAAAATCTCATCGGTTCTTTATTTGAAACGTTAGATTGGTCCATGACATTTACTTTTTGAAGATAATTTCATTTAAATGTTGACCGCGGCTGCGTCTTAGGTGGTCCATTCGGAAAGTCCAATTTTGGGCAACTTTTTCGAGCATTTCGGCCGGAATAGCCCGAATTTCTTCGGAAATGTTGTCTTCCAAAGCTGGAATAGTTGCTGGCTTATTTCTGTAGACTTTAGACTTGACGTAGCCCCACAAAAAATAGTCTAAAGGCGTCAAATCGCATGATCTTGGTGGCCAACTTACCGGTCCATTTCTTGAGATGAATTGTTCTCCGAAGTTTTCCCTCAAAATGGCCATAGAATCGCGAGCTGTGTGGCATGTAGCGCCATCTTGTTGAAACCACATGTCAACCAAGTTCAGTTCTTCCATTTTTGGCAACAAAAAGTTTGTTAGCATCGAACGATAGCGATCGCCATTCACCGTAACGTTGCGTCCAACAGCATCTTTGAAAAAATACGGTCCAATGATTCCACCAGCGTACAAACCACACCAAACAGTGCATTTTTCGGGATGCATGGGCAGTTCTTGAACGGCTTCTGGTTGCTCTTCACTCCAAATGCGGCAATTTTGCTTATTTACGAAGCCATTCAACCAGAAATGAGCCTCATCGCTGAACAAAATTTGTCGATAAAAAAGCGGATTTTCTGCCAACTTTTCTAGGGCCCATTCACTGAAAATTCGACGTTGTGGCAGATCGTTCGGCTTCAGTTCTTGCACGAGCTGTATTTTATACGGTTTTACACCAAGATCTTTGCGTAAAATCTTCCATGTGGTCGAATAACACAAACCCAATTGCTGCGAACGGCGACGAATCGACATTTCACGGTCTTCAGCAACACTCTCAGAAACAGACGCAATATTCTCTTCTGTA
>NW_023458564.1:33662140-33692866 GCF_013731165.1 Rhagoletis pomonella
TTTTTCGGGATGCATGGGCAGTTCTTGAACGGCTTTTGGTTGCTCTTCACTCCAAATGCGGCAATTTTGCTTATTTACGAAGCCATTCAACCAGAAATGAGCCTCATCGCTGAACAAAATTTGTCGATAAAAAAGCGGAAAAAACCGAACACTGATTTTGGTAATAAAATTCAATGATTTGCAAGCGTTGCTCGTTAGTAAGTCTATTCATGATGAAATGTCAAAGCATACTGAGCATCTTTCTCTTTGACACCATGTCTGAAATCCCACGTGATCTGTCAAATACTAATGCATGAAAATCCTAACCTCAAAAAAATCACCCGTTATCTGCGTACATACATATACATACATACCTAACCAATTATGCATGTACGCTGAATTCGCCGACAAACTTTTTTAAAAACGAAGTAAATTAGTACAAATTGTTAGTAATTTTCATTTGAGTTTGAGTAAATTTAACGAGACCTTAACTTATTTTATTTTATTCATTTTAGTGCAGTTTTGACAAAATTTTCTTGCTAAAAAATCTTTTGTTACACTACTTCATTTTATTCCTTTGATTGTACATGTTAAATAAAAGCTTCTTTTTAAAAAATATTTTTTTTACATTATTTTATTTTCTAATTTTTAGTCCATTGATAAAAGCGTTGTATATTAAAAAGTGTTATTTTATTTTATGTACAAAATTTTGCAATAGATATTAAAATAATTCAACATGCATTGAAAGAGAACAGAAGACTATGCAAGCAAAATGTCGTTTGCTTACGTTTTGTATAAACATACATATGTACATATAGCAGCACTTAATTTTATTTAAAGAAATGGCGTGTCGTCCATTTGCGCTGTAGCATGGCATATATTTAGGCGCAATATTTAACTTCTACTGGCGGGGCGACATCTGGAGTCTTTTAATTGTATTTCCTTGATATGATGCCTACAAAGAGGTTCATATCTAGACTAGGTTATCTTGAATTTGCCACAAATAGTTTTGTTACACTATCGCCGGCAGCTTTAACAATTTTATAGTGGTTTTACGTTCTTTGGCAAATTACGCTCTGTTAGCCATAAATCTTACTATTTTTGGACCGCCTTTGAATCAAGACCCCTGGACCATATAGGGAATTCATATATATTTTAAATCGCATTGTCATCGTGATTAGAACTATGCTGAAAATTTCAAGTCTCTAAATTGTCGGGAAGTTAGTTTAAAGTCGATTGGAAATTTCCGCGATTTTCGCGGGATGACCAAGTTAAATAAAAGCTTATAATTATAATAATAATAATTATAAAAGCGCGGTTAATATGCGTACCTATGACTATATGTAAGAACTGTACCAATGTGTTCTCTACAAAATTATTTCTGAAAGTATTAACGAATAGCAAAGACAGTTGACAATGTCTGTAAGAAATCATTCTTTACTTGTAAACTACAGTACGAGTATTTACTTGTACAGTTAATTTGGTTTCAGTTAATTATTACTAACTTATAAAAATTTGCCTGCCAAACACACTTTGTCTATTTAAAAAATAATTAAAAATAATCATATATGTATTAGAAATAATCAAATAATTAAAAATAATCAAATAATTAACGACTTCGTTTATTTGGGAGCCAGCATTAACACCAATAATAATGGCAGCCTTGAAATCCAATCACTCTTTCCAACAAGTGCTCCTTTGTGCTGAGTAGGTAGTTGAGAAGTAAAGTCCTCTCTGGTCGTCCAAAGATCACACTCTATAAGTCACTCATCATTCCTGTGCTGGTGTATGGCGCGGAGGCATGGACAATGAAAGCATCTGATGAGGCGGCTCTTGGAGTTTTCGAGAGAAAGATTCTGCGAAAGATTAACGGGCCCTTACGCGCTGGTGATGGCGAATATCGCAGACGATTTAACGATGAGCTGTATTAGCTTTACAACGATATAGACATAGTGCAGCGAATTAAAATTCAGCGGCTCCGCTGGCTTGGCTATGTCGTTCGAATGGACAGAAACGCTCCTGCTCTGAAAATATTCAACGCGGGCCGCGATGCTGGTAACAGAGGAAGAGGAAGGCCTTCTCTGCGGAAAAACCAGTGGGAGAAGGACTTGGCTCCTGTTGGCATTTCCAATTGGCGTCAGTCAGCACAGAAGGGAAATAACAAGCGTGCTGTTTTGGACTCGGTCAAAATCGCTTAGGCGGTTACAGCGCCAATAAATTAGAAGAAGAAGCTGTTATTAACTAATCAGATAACATGTGTTGATAAAATCACGACGATATACCTCCCATACAACTGATTGTCCTTAAAGTAGATAGCTATAACCCTTAAATGTTGTGATCTTTTTACTTATTAATGAAAAAAGGTGTACTGAGAAAATCACCAAGATCGGTGATCTACAACGTATTTTTCCCATACCACTGATTGTTCCGTTAAATGTATAAGTTTTTGTGATATATATAGTCGAGAAAAAATCTGGGTGTAGAATTTTTTTAGGCACCCGCTAAAAGCCGCTATGTAGCGTTTTTTGCTATAACTTTCTTATTTGATATCCGATTTTTAAAATCTTGATGTCACCGAAAAGGCTTCACTCAGGACTACAACTGAATAAAGCCTAACCCATTGTTTTAGCAAGGTCGTCATTGTTTTTTGAGAGCTTTAGATTTATAATATAAAAATAAAAATCTCCGGATAGTAATTCCAAAATTAGTTAAGGTATAAATTAAAACGGTTTTGAAGGCCAAACTGGACCCATTATCCACGAATGTCTTGCTACATCCTTATTACTATCCTTGTTTTGTCTTTTTGATCCTGATTGCCATTTTTGAGAGTAGCTAATCAAATTTTAGGAAAAGTCAAAAGATCTCCAACCGAAGTCTCATTTGCAAAACAGTAACTCAGCTAATATAACAACCTGAATTAACGCAACAGCTCGAAATTGTACAGGTTGCCTTTATCGAGGGCGTACTGTAGTAGAACATATATTTTTTGTTTATCGGCGTTTCATAGTAGAAAATGGTAAAATTTCGCGTGCGTTGCTGTCTTGAAAGGACTTCTCCCAAAACTCAGTTGTTCGGAAAGGGGAGGAAAGCTCTGTAAGGTTCAATTAAAACAATCGCACCAAGCAAAGTCACGCTGCGGTCCATATTCGTTACAGCTATCAGCTATATCACAAAAAAATACGTGCAACAAAGAAAAATTTTTTTTTTTTATTAAAAAAAAAACAAAAACATTGCAGTTGAAATATGCAATTATGTATGCATATACAGATGTTGATACAATTATGCATCGCATGTGTTACTCTACGCAAATATAGTCATCGAAGCGACAACTTTTACAGCTGCCATGAAAGTCCATCAATGCTGGGCATTTCACTCATTCCGTTTGGGTTTAGAAGTGCATACATACATAGTTAATTTGTGTGACACAGGACCGACAAAAGGACATAAAACAAGTCTGGACTTTTTTCCTTCAATGCGTACGAGCGTGTGTGGTGGTGGTGGTTTTTACCGACACACTTCAAATATTCAATATCGCACATAAAACAATGAACATTACCGTCATGTTGGTGCACAATAGTAGTGACGGTTGTGTGACCATCCGTGTGTTAAGTCATCCATTTATGTGCCAAATTAAATGACTAATGACACCCTAATGATAGCGACGGGCCATGACTAGAATAGAGCAACAACTAACAACTGTTTGCTACATATGTACATATTTATGTACATATGTATGTACATATATATTTAAGTAGAATTCTAAGCACGCACAAACATACAAATTTACGTAAATACAATTAGCACAAGCGGGATTACATGAGAATGGTCAATTGGCCAAGTGAAGGAGTGTCAGTGTAATCGACTAAAATATCTCTTCTTGACTGTTGCATGCCATCCTCTACCAAGCGTCAATGCAAAAGCTACGAATGTATCAATTCCAACTGCTATTTTAACTTAAAATCTTTTTTAATAAAACCATGATTAATATTTTTGTTGTATTTATTACTATGCTAATGTGAATATGTATTCCTTCAATGTCCTTTGGGAGATACAGCGACGGGTTTGTGGTGTTAGCGAAACGCACGCATACCAGCAATGCGCTGGTACTTTGGTGTCCATGCATCGTAATACCTATACAAATGTATGAATATTAGGGTGGTAAAAAAAAGTAAAGTCGTAATTCTTATGCTCTCACCTCCTAGGCTTGTTTTATATCGAAATAAATATACATCTATTTTTTTATTTCGAAATCAAAAACTATTTAGGGCCAGCCTTTTAGTGTTGGTTTAAACTCAGTTTAAACGAAGTTTAATTAAACACAATTTAAATTTGAACTAAGTTTAAACTACTGACCTCATACTTAGTTGTTCTTCATAGTTTAGTTGTTCTGTAGGGCAACGCTGTTTTTTCTTTATGCAGATATAAGACTACAGTTATTTATTTTCACTTTTGATACGATCGCGTTTAAATTTCGAAAGGATTATAAACGGAAATTCAAAGAAACTGTTAGCTGCTTCGTGTGTTGCCCGACCAAATTGCCCTATGCAAATAAACTCCAACTCCGACTCTGGGAAGTGTCTTGAGGCCAGATAGCTCTTGGACGGTCTCCAGCCTCCAGTCTACTTGAATGTTTAATAGACACCCACTTTCCAGGCAGCACGGACCAAGTTATCAGTAACCATGTGACAAATCGGCCTCGTGTTCCTATTGAAGAGATTTAAGATATTGGGAACAATGAGAAAGTAGCTTGGGTCATCAAATTTTTCGATTCGTTCAAAGCAGCGGGACCGGACGGCGCGATGCCCATTCACAGTCAAATTAACTCAGACAGATAAGTCTTTCATCGTTCATGCTGAAAATACTGGAGAGACTAATCGATCTGCATACTAGGTAAATTATTCCTTTCCACACAATGGACACAGTCCAACACGCATGCCGCAAATGTATCTGTTGAAAGCGCGCTCCACGAAGTTGTTGACACTATTGGAAAATCGCCGGAACTTTAGGAATACACCCTTGCCGTCTTCCTGGATATTAAAGGGGCCTTCAATAATGTCCCAACGGAGGCGATAAGCAAGCAAGGTACTCTCTGAGCACGGAATTCAGAGTCCTAGGGTGGCATAGATTGGATTCATGCTCAAGAGCAGGATAATCAACGCTACCATAGGCACAGAATCTGTGAGAAGGAAAACCACCAGTGACACTCCTCAAGGGGGTGTACTATCCCCTCTCCTCTGACTCTTGGTGGTGAACGGAATTCTGGAGATTTTTAAAACTCAGAGAATAAAGGTTGTTGCCTACGCCGATGATTTAGTGATACAGACAGAACTGGCATTATTTATAAGGAAAACAAAAGTACAAAAGTAAGAATTAGAGGAGTCTTCTTTGAAACTCTCCTTCGAGGCATAATACCTTGGAATTATTCTGTACTCCAAGATCAATTGGAAAAATAATTTTGGGGAGAGAGCCAAAAAATCTCTAGCAGCAAAAGGACCTTTGAAAAGCAATAGGGACTATCACCTATGGGATGTACACCACAGTCAACAGACAAATTGCAACCCGCGGATGATTGGTATGGTGGAGGGCTCTAGACAAAGGGAATAGGAAAAGTGCACAGGCCTAAGAAGATACCCATTAGGTTCCCGACCAGAAAATAACGGTATGCAGGATTGCCTGTAGCAGTGGGGGGTATATCCATCTACACTACCGTTCAAAGATGGAACAAGAAACCGGAGCCGGTGTCTACTCGAAGGACCTGCAGATCAACCGGTTCTTTCGTCTGCCGAACGACGGCAGTGTCTTCCAAACGGAGTTCTACGCTATAGAGAGGGCGGCGAGTCTTTTACTTAGTAGTAGAGTTTCAGAATATAAAGCCACTGAAAAATTCGCCCTAGAGGTCTCTCAAAGCGCTCGAACTTTTCCACGTTTTTTATATGAAAAAAAAACTTTTCGTGGAAATGGTACACAATTATTGGAAATCAATCACAAAACTCTGGTTTTCTTCAGGGGACTTCCAATAATAATACCCAATTATTTATTTAACCATATTTTAATACTAAAGATTTTTTACTGGTTCCCATTGCATTTTCTGGGGCTTTTGACGGACCTTCTCTATAAAAAAGTTATTATAAAAAAATTGATAAATAAACAATTTGGTATTATTTTTGGGAATCTCCTGAAGAGAAACAGAGTTTTCCGATCAATAAATATTGATTTTTAATAAGTCTATACCATTTATACGAAAAGTTGTTTTGCCCAAACAAAATACATGGAAAACTTTGGCCGACGCCTAAATATTTTTTGATTTTAAAATAAAAAAAATTGGGTTTATTTTTTCGATATAGAACAATCCTTGGGGGTGAGAGCATTAAAATTCCGACATTAGTTCCCCCCCCCCCCCCCCCCCGCACCATGCATTTTTGGACCACCCTAGTGCACATCTGTGGCTATGTATGTATATACAAACACAATATATATGATGTTCGCTGCCCTTACAATGTCCAAGCAATAAAATATTTCAAAATATGCACCTACTATGTGGCACCCACTTAAGGCTCGTTAAAATGGCCTTCGAAAGATAGCCTGTTACTGCTTCGAGCGTCTCGTAGCTCCGTTTTTATGCGATATCTAACGGTTTATGGGCACTTGAATCAATTTGTGTTGCGTGGAATGTCACAAATTCGCACCATAACTACACACTTGAATTCAGTCGCATTCACATATTTTGCGACAAATAGTTTCCCTTCTATCCACTTATGTACAATTTTTGTGTTATAATAGTTTTATATTTTATGTCTGTTGCATGCAGCAAGGTATGCTATTGCCGTTGCTCGCACCTGTGTTCATAGGAACATATGTATGTATGTAAGAATGGATGTGTGTGTATGTTGGTACGAGTGCTTGCTCTTAGCCCAGCGCTACGTCCTTAGAAAATGTGGTTGCGTTATTTGTCAGAGCGTTGATTTTGAAATAAGTGTATGTGTGTTTATGCGATTATACACATGTATCGTGACAATACCAAGCTGTAAATCGACGTGTGTTCGAGCTAGCGTAGTACTGCATCGAGTTTCGTTAATTTCAATGACCCAGAGCGCCTCGTGACTATTAAGATGTGTATTTCAACCTTAACCTTGCGAACATAGGGCACTTAAAAAGGTTGTGTTGAGGTGATTTCACCTCGTGATCTTCCTTGGCACTTACTGCGTGAATAATGAATCGTTAAAACCCCCACCAAGAGTGAGAGCTGTAGCTTCGTAAGTGTGAGGAGTACCCTCGACTAGGCATGGGTAACACTGCGCTGCGCAGCGCAATTGCGCTAACACCGTACCAAGAGTTGCCGCGCCAACACCACTATATATGAAAAGCGCTAGCGCCATTAACACCATCTTGACAAATTTAAAGATTTTACTCAAGAATGATGAAAATATCGTGGCAGTTACTACATACATTCCTAGCAATTAAATTCGGTTGGCGGTACAAGCGTTACTTAGCGCCCAAAATTAAAGAAATAATAGACAATACACCATGCATTACACTGTATGACGACGGGTACTGTGGTGACCCTCAGATGGCGCCGTGTTCAAATCAGCACACTGCGCTATTTCGCTGAGTTAGTGCGCTGACTCCACAGGTGGCGTCGGCGTTATTGAGCTAGCGCTATAAAAATTTCGTTATTACCCATGGCTACCCTCGACGCCCCCTGTCCACCCACGGCGCTCGCTGATTTAAAGTGAGGAAGATATATCTAAGAGTGTACCACAGGTGATCAATGGCACCACCAGCTGCTCTATATCCGGCTATAACGTTTCAAGGGTAACTTTCCAAGCCACTTTGCCAGCCACACAGTTTTATCGCAATGTTGCCGCGACTTATACAGAGATTATTACGACGCAACTGAAAGAGAGGGCAAACGTTCCTTAACTAAATTAGAGCACACCTACAACACACCTAATGCCCTGATATCCGCTTGGCCATTAGAATAAATGCTCACTTCCGTGATTCCTAAGAGGAACTCCACAGCTTCCTTAATACCCAGCCTTTTATACCTGAAGTACACTGCAGGAGTTCGGAAGCGTGAACTTAGTACTGATGGAATGCTCTCGACAGACGAGACTGCTCCTCCGGCCCAATCCTACCCTGAGGTAAAATGGGCAGAGAAGAAGCTCCTAGGAACTGTTAATGCTGCGGAGATTATACATATAACTAGTGAACCCGCATGGCGTTAAAACGCTCAAAATTCAATTTCAAAATCTTAAAAAAGTATTCCAAATGTAAGGCAGAGTTGTAAGAGTTTCGAATGTCATATTTCATTTAAAACCGTGCAGCTGTTTCTGAGTGAAGAGCAGTCTAGCATAGTGCATGTTTTTATTTTCATCGAATTTCAAATCACCGTATACCGATGAAAAAGTTCTTAATTAAAAAAAAAAACTTTATATACATACATATTAGAGGGCTGCATGAATGCATTCAAAACGGCTTTTGAATTATTCATATACAAAACGAATGAATGATATTGGCTTAAAATGTTTTTGAATTTAAGTGAATAGCTGTTCTGATATTTGTGGCGACATCACAATATTCAAACAAAGTGAAAATAAATTGAACTGAAATAAATGACATTTTTTTGTATGAATATCCAAAAATATTTTTTCTATGCACATATGTACAAACATACAATGTATGTATGTATGTATTGCTGCGTTCCTATTACATACGAAAAAACTTGTTTGTAGAAAAAAACTTTTACCGAAATGAGTTTGAATGATTTGAATGTTTTCTATTCATTCATTCACATTCTTCCATTTGAAGGTAGAAAATATAAAACAAAATGTATATTCATAACTTACAAAATTCCAAACGCTGAGTGTTTTGTATGTGACGTAAAATATTCAAATCCACTGTACTCTGTTTGGCTAGAAGTTTGAATGAATTCATACAGCCCTCTAATACATATACACATATATTTACGGGCTTAGGTCTAGAATTTGACCCCTTACTGAATAATTTGAATATAACAATTTAAACCTGTGGCAACTCTCTTCATAGCATCCGAAGTGTTCAAACTTAAGATTTCTTAATCTTTTGTTTGACAACGGTATTTTTATATTTCATATACTTTTTGAATTAGTTAATTGTGTTAGACATCTAAAGCAAGTGGCAGCCCTCTTCAAAAGTATTTCCGAGCTTAATCATTATTATCTCTCCTTCGCCGGATACTGCGATACATATTTTAATTAACTGATGAATTAAGGGAATTTTAATTTTCAAACATGTGCAAAACCCGCTAAATACAGTTCAGAAATAAAAATTTTTCAAACCCCCTTCGATTGATACCCATATTTTAATAATTCATATAACTTATAAAATAATTTGAATTTAACTTTTTGAACAGGTGGCCTTCCCAATCTCACTGAGCGAGGCGCCCATGTCCACCGCGTGCGATATATCCAGTGCGGAGCCGCTCCTTGCTAGTTCGTCCGCTGCCTCGTTTCCGTGGATGCCCCTATGTCCCGGGACTCATATTAGGGTAATTTCGTATTGATCAGAAATATAGGCCAGCTCTCTCCTACATTCATCCACTAGCTGAGATCTAACAGAGTTAGAAGAAAGTGCCTGAATAGCCGCTTGGCAATCCGAGAGGATGTTCCCTTGCGTTCTCGCGGATACATTCTCATTGATGTACCTTACTGCCTCCTTAATAGCAAACGTTTCGGCCTGGAAACCGCTTACATAGTAAGGAAATTTTAGGTTATATTGCTCAATGAAAACCCCAGAACCAACCCGCATTTCATCTTTGACCCATCCGTATAGACAGTTAAGCCCTGCAAGTACCCGAAATATTCCTGATTTCAGTCACGGGTTAATGGTGAACCCAGGTCTTCGACAGTGTATAGTCAGCGGGCAGTGATTTGATTTTTTGTTTATTTGTGAAAAGCTTAAGGTCAGTTTTCTCAGGGTTTACGCTAAAATAACAACTTATGGCCCAGGAATCTATTATCTTTAAAGTCCTTATGCCCGAAGGAAACTGACCCGATACCAGTATGGCTAAATCGTCGGCATAAGCCACCGCTTTCACTTCTCTGAGAGTCAAACTTTACTGGTAGTTTGTCAAAACCATGAGCCATAGTAACAGTGATAGCACTCTAGCTTTGGTTCCCCAATTCGGCATGTATTACTCTGCTCTTTAGCGAAGACTCTATCCAAGCCCGGACCCAGTGATCAATCCCTGTTTCCACAAGTGCCTCATGGATGGAATCTACACTGACATTATTAAAGGCACCCCTCAATGTCTATAAAGGACGCCATTGTAAATTGTTTATATTAGAACGAAAACTCTCAATTGTACGTACCACTTCATATAGTGCAGTCTCCGTTGACTTCCCTTTCAAGTACGCATGTTGAGAGGTTGATGAATTGGACGTCTTGCCCTTACATACAGATCCAACAGCCTGTCAAACGTCTTGAGCACAAAGGACATTAGGATTATTGGTCGGAAATCTTTAGCATTGTCATGGCCCCGTTTGCCCGCTTTAGGAAAGAATATTACTTTAATCTTCCTCCTGATTAACGGAACGTGGTTCAGTATTTGGCACCCCCTAAAAATTATTTCTAGGACTGGAATGATCATCTCAGAAGCTTTCTGAAGCATGACTGGTAGTATTCTAAATTTTATCTTTTCCCTCTACAGCAGCTCCTCCAAGAGGTCCTCGGAGAGGGTTGGTATAAGGACTGGGGTGTGTCATCATACGTGGGGAAGACTTAACTGACACCTGCAGACTAAAAAGAAACGAATGTTGGTATAACACTGAGTGAGGTGATGCGAAAATTGCCGGTGGCAGTATTTGGACACTTGTGTCTTTTAAATGCTACAGGATAGTACGCCACCATTACCTTTGTTGATGAGATTCTAGAGAGAGAGACAGTTTCCTGAGGGGGAATGCTGCATTAATTTCAGCACTGAGCCCGCACTCGTACGTTGTCGAATCTTCAATGATGGTTCCAAAATTCACTCAGGGTCAGGATCTGGAGTATTTTTCGAAGTTATGGGGATAAGCTTCACTTTTTCTATTGGTGAATATGCTTCGGTCTTCCAGGCTATGGTATTTACAATATCCAAAGCCATAGACTACGTAGTGGAAAATAGGTGGAGGGGAAGAAGTTTACGTGTCGACAGGTACAGCCGAGTTGCACTTAAGGCATTGGCCAGCGGCAACTCTTTTCAAAAAAGTAAAACCTTATTGCACATCTACAGTCCAAGGCTTTTAGTTTGACGCCTCATTTTAGCAAATCGAATGCCCGGTGCGGATTTGATGGCAGTGATTATTGAATAATTTAAATTTAATTCTTCTACTAGTGGCAACTCTTTTCCAAGAACTAAAACCAGTGTGCACATCGAAAGACCAAGCGTCTTAATTTGGCGTCTCATTTTTGAAAATCGGGCGAACGGCACAGATCTTTTATCCCGAACAAAAAATCCCTTCGCGTATTATATATATGTATACGGATATTGGATTCTTGATACTGAATGTTGGAAAAGTTAGAACTTATTTAACTGCAGCGACAGTCAAGCTGCCCAAAATCCTTCCAACTGCATACGCTCAAATAAAAACAATGCAAGACTAGCGAGAAGCACAATTTTTTCCATGCCAGCGTAATCAGGTGCTCACAAATATACATGCTGGGTTTACATATACTCGTGTTCGAGTTCTGGTTGCTATCGTAGAACGTAGAAGTGCTACTAAAGCTGTCACCATTCATAAAGATGCCAACACTTTGCCAATGCATGCATACACAAACAAACAAACATATGTGGATGCAAACATCCATGATATACGCAATCATCCCTTTCCTAGCAGTTGGGGTATAGCTAGCTAGGCAAATCACAACAGACATTTCGTATGTATGTATATAGTTTTTGTAAAAAGCCTATTGCGGTCGTTCTTGCCGAGTGGCCATGCTTGCCGCTGCTGTTGCAGTCAAGTAGCCACTTTCGGCGCGCATTGCTACGCGCTATAGTTGCCCCAATCCACGCTTTCAACTCCGCATCAGTGAGCGTTGGCTGTTGCATATTCTGTGTTGCATACTATCACTAGGCGGTGGCGGCGGTGGCGGCGGCGACGGCGGCGATAGCAACAGCTTTACGACTGACGCTATCGACCCTGTTGCAACCAACCGTTCACCATAATATATTAGTGTTGGTAATCATGGTTGTAGCGTTGGAGCAGATATGTGGAGGAAGGATCTCTTTTTAGATGCACTGCGGCGCCGCACTTATGTATGTAGAATGCATTTTTCTAAATAAATTTTTCTCCACTTAGGCACGTTGGAGACGTTGCAACATTGCAAATTACAAGCAGGAGTACCTTGTTGCAATATCGCCTCACTTGTATGCGCATGTAAGCTGGTATGTAATATGCCTGCACAAACCAATACATATCTGCATACATACAATCTGCATATACATACACGTATTTCATTGGCGTGGTGTGCGCCCTAAATTGGGGTGAAGTGGGTAGCCCCGTTGTGAATGAATTAGTTTATGTCCATATGTACGCATGCTTCTGCTCATATCCAATACATATTTTAGGTTTGTAGGTGCATACATGTGTATGTACATTGAATGTATGTAGTAATGTACATATGTATGTGTTACATACTGCTGAGTTGTACCCGGATAAAAGACCACTGACACGCGTCGTTGGCCATGTTTCTAGTGCGCTTGTTATGCGCAACAACAATAACTTGCCGCTGCTAGCATTGTTGTCTTCTTTGCCGTCGTTGCTGCTTCCGGTACAGCGTGCTACCAGACAATATCCTACTGCGACTTTTGCTTCCACCCCACCAAACCTTAAACTCCCAGTCTAGCACCTGTTTGCGGGCAGTGCTCGTATATACAATATGCAGGAGAGAGCTTAAAGCCCATACATTTGATACAGTTTGGTCGACATTTTGTTTTGGCGGTGCAGCCATCTGACAAAATTTCAAGAATTCTTTTTACCATACTTTTGGAAGTGTATAGATCAGTTACGTGGAATACATAAAAACACTGGCGAAATAATTTAGTCTGTTCCAATAGCAGTCCGGTTTACAGGATTTAGTCAGAACTTACAGGAAGTCGTTCCTATTGACATAAAACCTGTAAGTGGGAACACATTTGAGAGAGTAACTGAGCAACTGTTCCTAGTCAGAAGTTACAGGATTTAGTCCGGAGATTTTTTTCCTGTAAGTTCATGAAAAGTGTCAAACGATCAGCTGATTTACATGTGCAAACAAAAACAGAAAGCGGTGAAAGCAAAGAACCTTATATTTGTTATAAAATGGAAGTAAACAACGAAATATTTAAATATGTATAGATTTTATTAATTATTTAGTGATATTTCAGCCAAATCAGTGTAGTGCCAATGACATGTAAACAAACCGTCTGACGTTTTTACAGGAAATAGTGCTTTTTGCGTTCCTATGCACTTCTGCATCTGTTCTCCTTTTACTCTCATTTGAGAGCGTAAAATTGTAGTTTGACAGTTCCACAGGTTTTAGTCCGAAGTTCAAAGGAACAGACTAATTGCTAGGAAGGTGGAAATTTGAATGATTGGTATACGAAGAGTCGACTCTGATTTAGGTCAAAAATCTACATTTAGTCGAAAACCTGGATTTTTATCGAGCACAGACGCCTCAAGTCGACTAGAGTGGACTCTCACACGGTTAAAAATTTCGGTTTTAATTTTAAACTTTTTGGGCTACATATATGACCAAACTATATTCGGTTTCAAATAAAAACCTTCCAAGTTTATAAGGCGTCGCGAGGCAAGGAAGGCATTTGCTACTTTTTTTTAAAATAAATTCAGGTCTGCACTTTTGGGAATTTCGAAGTGAGTTCTACGCAAATATACTGTGGATGGCGTAGCCGGAGTGATATGTACAATAAATGTTGAATCCTTTGACAATAGAAAGGTCTTATTTATGCACAAAAATACTGTTTATCAAGTTTACATTTTCGTTGTCAAAATGCAAATTGTAGACCATTTTTCAATGGGGTATGTGTGACTTTTTACAAAGCGCAAACTGTGCTCTTTCTAGTGGGTGAGATATTAGAGAGCTGCAAAGTTCCCGACCAAACTGCACTTGACACATTCACTCGAAAAAAAGATTTTAGGTACACAATCATCTTTTGATCAGATGCATTTTTATTTTTATTTTTTTTCAATTTTCCTCTACTGTGCTAATATATTTACTTGTAGCCATGGGAGAAGCTTCGCTTTCATTTTGAATAATAAACAATTCGAAAGAAAAGTGGTGAAAAGGAAGAAATTAACAAAATCCTATTACGGGTCTTCATCTAAAAGGATGAAAAGATAAATCGCTTAAATTTATCAGTTTATCCACTTTCTTTCATGAACGCACCTTTGGTAAATAATTTCATAAAATTGTTTATTATTTAACTTATGGCTAGTTACGTTTTATTCTTACCTCGTCCATTGTATTCATTTGCTTTGATGTTTTCGTAGCAAAAGCTACCACCTGGCAACCTATAAGGGTTGAATTTTGCAGAAACTTATACATTTATCCACCAGAGTCGTTGGATAAAGTGATAAACTTTCGTTAAATATATTTACATACAAAGTTTGACAGTTCATTTATCAAAATGATAAATCTATCATTTTATCAAGTTTATCAAAAGTTAATCATTTTTGATGAAAATCGCTATTATGTATTCTCTTAAATATTTTACATTGTATTTAGATCAGTCACCACTTTACTTAGCAATAGGGACACGAATTTCGATACGATACGATACCATATCGATACTTTTGGCGTTCGATACCGATATTATCTACTTGATAGTTTTAAAACGATCTTTTTTGGAATCGAGTACCAGAACCCTAGTATCGTATCGAATGGCATAAACTCACATTACAAGGATAATGTTATTAACAATTCTTCCCGATATAAATTGGACTTTAAAGAGCAGAAATTTGTAATATAGTCAGGATTGCATGTGGTGGAATTTGAACCCGCGGCTTCGGTGTTTTAAGTGAACACCGCAATCTCTACATGTTCTTACACAATATGTTAGTGTTTGACCGAGATTCTCTTCCGATTTGTCGCGCGCTTTAATGTTGTGGCACAGTTTTAGGTCGACTCTGAACGGCGATTATGTTTTACAGGGAAGCTGTTTTTCATTTTCAAGCTTTGCGAACTTCTAACCATTACACCACAGCGGCCTATATACGGACCTATATTCAGTTAAATTTTTTGGATTTTGGTATCGATATTTAGAATATCGAGTCTTTTTATTCCGATACTAATGGGTACCCGATATTTTTAAAGCGATTCTTTAAATGAGTACAATATCGATACCTTCTGTTCGATATCGTGTCCCTACTTAGCAATCCTCAAATGCGTAATTTGATCAATTTCTTCCATAAAACGTCATTGCGCCCTAGACCGATGTGCTCCCCTCTCGAATGACGGTGTGAAATCTACAAACGCTCTACCTTTGTAATTGTGGGAATGCATTTATTAATCTATTGAAACCATAGAAGCTAAATTTCCCCGCATATGATAACATTACTAACTTTTCTATTAATTATATTCGCCCATACATTCCTATTAGAGGGCTGCATGAATGCACTCAAAACGGCTTTTGAATTATTCGTATACAAAACGAATGATTGATTTTGGCTTCAAGTTTTTTTTGAATTTGAGTGAATAGCTGTTCTGATATTTGTGTCGACATCACAATATTCAAACAAAGTGAAAATAAATTGAACTGAAATAAATGACAATTTTTTGTATGAATATCCAAAAATATTTTTTCTATGCACATATGTACAAACATACAATATATGTATGTATGTATTGCTACGCTCCTATTACATACGAAAAAAACTTGTTTGTAGAAAAAAACTTTTACCGAACTGAGTTTGAATGATTTGAATGTTTTCCATTCATTCATTCACATTCTTCCATTTGAAGGTAGAAAATATAAAACAAAATGTATATTCATAACTTACAAAATTCCAAACGCTGAGTGTTTTGTATGTGTATATTCAAATCTCCTGTACTCTGTTTGTCTAGAAGTTTGAATGAATTCATGCAGCCCTCTAATTCCTATGTCTAAGATTTATCCAAATTTCATATTTTCCGTAGTTTAGGCAATAGCTATTTGACCCATATTCGCTATTTGATTTCTGGACATATATGTATTTACAGGTCTATTCTGCGCTGGTAATAAAAATTTTGTAAAATTTTTTTAAACCCTTTTCGCATTCTGTGCACTTTTGTAACCAGTAACTTTTGTCACTATCTCATAAGCTGGTAACAAAAATTGCCCCGTGAAATATGCAATACCAGAATTTTGACAAAATTTTCATAGCTTAATTGCTGAATATTTTGACTGCATTGCCAACATACGTAGAATGGCGGTGACAAGAACTAGTAAAATTTTTTGCTAATAAAAATTTTCGGCTACAAAATCTTCGATAACGTGCAGAATATACCTATTAAAATGCTTTCGAATTTATTTACGGCAATTCCCATTATTTTTTTTTAACTTGCTGCACTTATTAAAGAGAATCCTGTTGTTTTATAAAAGGCTGGATAAAAAAGTAAACTTCGCAAAGTGTGCTTTTCTGTGTTTTTTCACCAATATTTTTCAGTAGTCAAAATCAGACAAAACAAAGCTTCTCCTATTGCCATTAGACTTTAGTCTACATGTAGATATAAGCTCAGTTTTCAAAAAAAAAAAAACTAATTAAGCTTAAAGAATTTACATCCACTTTTCGTATTCATATTAAAAAAAAAATAATAATAATAATAATAAGAAATAGGTACAATCTGAAATTTCCAGTTTTTATTCCTGGTATCAAGTAAACTTTGGGAGGGTCAAACTGCACGTGAAGTTTTATGTTCTCTTTATGGGATTGGATTCTACTTATAACACGAGTAGACAACTTTTGAATGTCATCAGATTTGCATTCGTTCGGTTATCCAAAATGGGGTGTGATATTAAAGGGCTTGACCTGTAGATGTGTACTAAGTATTTATTTTTTTGAAAAGTGTTGCCACCTGTTAAACAAATATTATTTAATTGGTTAAATCAGTTATTAAAATATATGTATTACTAGAAATTGGTTTGAAAAGGCTTCATTTCTGATAAATATGTAGGAGTGATGCCACCCGTTTAAAAGAGTAAGGGAGCTAGGTATATGAAATACATGCATATTTTTGTAACAAAATATGGGTATTCGAATACGTGAAGGCATTTTTCGTAACGGAGATCAGGGGCCTGCAACACAAGCGCTACAAGTCCTACAAGTTTTCAAATAAATTGAACAAGTGTAGATATTTTGTAAAAGCTGGGTTATGCAAGACTTAGACTTGACTTGCCTTACCTAGAAACTTAGACGCGATGCACGCTGAGTATGCCAACTATTACCTTTTCTCTTTGTTTTGATTCTGAGCACTTGTATATGTACACGTAAACTGTAATCGTTTACCTTGTTTTTTCACCGAAATTGTTAAAATATTACTATAAAAAAAAAATGTATTTACGCTTTTGAAATTGTGATTGTTTTATTTAATTTTCTCTCTTTATTTGAAAGTTTGTTTTTCGATTGCCAGATGAATTACATTTATACCAAAAATTATATTTTTGTGACATATTTATAGGGATTTTATGAAAACATGAAATGGCAGCATGATTCTCTCACGGCTCTCTTTGCACTTAGAAATTTAGCTTGTTTCTAAGTGAAGTTGGTTTTTTGGGTAACCACATACACGCGCTGCTCATTTGCCAGATATACAATTTTCAAGTCAAGTCAAGTCAAGTCTGAGTCTTGAATAACTGAGCTTTAAGACAAAGCAACTTGTAGTTACAAGTGCCGTACTTGTAGTTACTGAACTTTTTGTACAATTGTAGTCTATTTTCGTAACACAACGAACACACTCAAACTATATTTTTTAGAATCGAGTAACAGAACCCTTGTATCGTATCTAATCGCAAATACGCATTACAAAGTTAATGTATCTGACGTCACGTTACAAGAAATTACGCTACTAAAATCTCCATTGAAGCTTTTTTGTTAATTTGTTTGTAAATTAATTTTTAAAGCAAATATAATATGAATTTTATGTCGAATATATTTTTTATTTTGACTTAAGCGCACCCTAGCGGTTCCATTAATTGCAAATCTATGTCGTACTATGAATTACCGCTGGCGAAGCCCATATGTCTACACTTTGGAATTGGTATGTAAAGTAATATGGTTATATTTTGGGCTTTTAAATAGTCCAATATTTATAAATTTATAAATTTGGTATTGATATTGGGAATATGGGGTCTTTTTATCCCGCTAATAATGAGTACCTGATATTTTTACAGCGATACTTTAAATTAGTACTACGATTTCTCGACTAGTTGTTTTCTTTGAGTAAGCATTTTTATTTTTTTCGTATATTTGCTTATTGACAAAACCCAACCTCGCTAATACAAATAATTTTATGGTGAAAAACTGTCACTATTCGAATAATTTCGGTTAGTCGATTTTTAGACTACTCGATAGTGATCGGTTAATTGAATAATTGCTATTCGACTATCAACCGACAAAAAAGTTGCTAATCGACTAGTCGACTAAGCGAGTAGCCGGATAGTCGATTTTAAAAAGAGCTCGAGCTTGTAAATAATTAAATCAAGGCTCTTCAAAATAATATTGTGTTACAAAAAATTATAGAACTTGTAGCTACAAACGAATCACTAATAACTTGTAGACTTGTTACAATTGTAAACTTTGTGTTACAGGCCCCAGATCTGCACTGTTCTTTCGAATTAAAAAAAAAAGATCTGTAGATATGCAATAAGGTTTAATTTTTTGAAGTAAGGGCTTTTTTTTGAAGATACAGGGTGAAACGATGCAAAAACAATTCTACCACTTTTTTTAAATGTATCCCAATTACTTGGCCAACGCCATTTTAGCGCTATACGGGTTCACTAGTGTAATTTGCTGTTTCAGGAAAATTGGTTACCTGTGTATTTTTTATAGATGCTGTTTATGTCAAGCGAAAAAACATGAATAGGGGGAATGAAAGTTTTTTGTTTTATTTTTTTTCTTGAAACTACTATTTAGAAAGAAAGTATGTTTGTACATTGTAAATTCATATATGTTTGTACATAAGTAACACAAGCAATAAAATCTAAACAAAAATAAATAATTAAGTATTCGTTTTTTTATTATGATTTTTATGCCCATGAAAAAAGTAAAATTAAATAAAGTTTATAATTATGTATGCCGGACCTGGAATGGTCTCGGACTAGTTCGAAATAAACCTGGAATAGGTTCCAAATTGAACTGACATTGATAGCTACCAAAACTTATTCTTAAAATTTGTCTGTACTAAAGCATTTTCAAATACCTTTCGATTGAAACCGATATTGTAAAATTTTTGTTAACTTGCTTATGCATTTGAATCATCATCTTATATACCAATAGGCAATCATGTTTTTACACCCCTTTTACTGCAAAACCATGCCTATAAGGTAAAAACAATTATATATCATTAGAACGATATTTTGATGCTTATGTGCGGACAAATTTTTAAAATTCAAATTAGTTTAACATAAAGCGAAAAAATCAATTAGGATTATTTGGGTCATTTCAAGCATTTTTGCCCAAGAAACCAAAGGTCTAAAATTAATTTCGAGTCAGCGTTTTTTACTATCTAGTTTTTTTTTTTCAAAAAGAGGATCCCCTGTTGAAACAGATGTATAGAAAACTCGCCAAAATGTGTATCTGGGGTTTTTTGGGGTCGAGGAATCCATTTCTTGCAGAAACTTACAGAAAGAGTCCGCCTATTATACTCATCATAAAATTATCAACTAACGGCCAATTTCACGAAAGCAATTTAATTAAAAAATGAATTTTTTAAAATTAAAATAAAAACAAATTTTTATTTTCTAAATTTTATATGGAAATTGACAGAAAATAAGAAATCATTTTCCATTTAAATTTCTGGCGAAATCGGCGGTGACCATACATTTTTTTATAAAAGTTATTAAATTTTTTTTAAATATTACTGACATCTCAATGGCCTTAAAATCGAGTTTTGGGCTAATATGTTGTACGTGCTATTGGTAATTATTTGCAGAAAAAAAATTTCGCCGCAATGCATCGAGACGAAAGTTATTCACGCTTTTCTCTTGATGCCCAATGTATTTTGTTTGGAAAACATTTGCATTAGAAAGGTAGAGTCTCAGAGGTGGTCCCGTACTAACCTGGTTTAGATCCGATCATTGGATCATGAAAAAGTAACGGTACTCCTAAATTTTTATATGAGAATTGAAGTCGGTGTTTTTTTTTTTGCTCAAAAATTACTTGTTTCTTTCAAATATAGCCAATTCAATGTGCACAAGAATGTATGTATATATATACATACATAGTATGTATTTAGACCCATGTAACTTTATAAATTTGATCAACCCCTGGGCCATTTGCAGCTCTCAAGAAATATCACAAATATTTTTCATTATTTCTGTTTGTTCAAAATGTACTTTGCTTTTGCTGTAAATTTCTTGAAGAAATGAATATTCAGCATTTTTTTTGAGCTGCCAACTGCTTTAAGAAATTTTAATTGAAGAAAATTTCTTTTCCATTTTTTGTGCGTCTTTTTTTATGAATTTTTCGTTTGTCTTAAGAGCTGCAAACAGTCCTTTACCAAGGATTCCAATATTAATAATATATACATATGTGGGCACTGAATTATTAGATCCCAGAAATATTTTTCCATTAACTTGTTTGGCGTCCAAAAAGTTACGCATTTTCCAAGGAATAGAAAAAAAACACGTTTTTTTGTAATGTGCTTTTGTTCTTCGCTAATTTCTAACAGAACTCTATTGATTTACGTCTTTACTTCATTTCGAGCCAAGAACTAAGAATTTTATATTTACCGCTAAAATGTTTTTTGTTTAAATTGCCAACACGTCAGTTCCCACAGCAGTTATTTTTTCAGGCATAAAGAACGAGCCGGACCGGAGTGCGAGTGTGTATGTAGTTGATAGGAATGAGGAAAATGCCTTCTGACAGCGGGACAGGAAGAAGCCTTTTAAGCATTTCTTTGCTTTACCTAAAAACGTTTCCCCTACTTCGTTACAACAGCCCCTACTTCTTACATACGTACATACATATGTTTATGTACATACCAGGAATGTTGCGAATATTTGCATTCGCATTCGTTATGTGAATGATTCGCATCATTTTACGCATTCGCATTCTCATCAAATGCTATGAATGTTGTGCGAATGCGAATGTATACATGGGCAGAGTCCACTATAATATTGTTGAAATGTTTAGAGCGATTGTCTAACCAGGGTGCGTACAATAACCGACTTTTAGTCAGTAAACGGCCAAGTAGTATATCAATAAACATTGATGGGCCCTTAACAAGTACTGCTAAAAGTCGTATAAGCAACCTAGAACTATTTTTTTTTAGATTGCTCCGGCAAAGCGAAGGCTCGGATGTAGAATCTAGCTTTTTTAATGTTATTCCTAACATTCGCATTCGCATTCCGAAACTTCGCATAGACATATCTCATCATGGACCGAACGTAAAAGGGCTGCGATGCCAGGAGCTGGCACCACTTTATTTGTTTTGCTTTCTTTTTTTTTGAGAAGAAATTTGAGATGCTTTTCAAATTGACTCAAAACGCGAAGCTGACACTTTTCGTTCTGCCATCATCACTTATGGTATTGCTAATACTGTTGTTGTTGTTGTTATTTCATTGTCAACCGATATTATTATTGCCTTTGTTTTGTAGTGCGTATTGTAAATAGGTATAGGTTTGTTGTTGTTGTCCTTGCCGCCACTTCATCAAAAATTCTCCGCAGAGAAAGTGGTTGGTTCAGTGACTTTTGTTTGCGCAAATTAAGATTCCTATACACTGCATAGTACATAGCGAGATATGTACATATAAATACTGGGATGAGATACACACATGGGCGTAGCCAGGTAGGGGCAGGGGGGTGTTCGAGCCCCCCACTAACTTTCAAATTTCCCTTATATATATATACTTATATAAAATATTACCCTGAAATGCCAGCTTAATAGGGTCGAGGCCCCCCCTAAATTTCATTCTGGCTACGCCGATGGCGTCCAAAGTAGTGGTGGATACACACGTACCTTTACACATATGTATGTAGTTACAAACATACATATGACCATATAGATGTCTGCATGCGAGTACAAAGCAATCAGTTGATTACCCAATATATGGGAAACAAACAACAAAACATTCCCTTATCAAACACTCAGAAACACAGACATAATTATGTAGGTACATGTACGAATGTATATGTATATGTTTTATGTACCTTTAAGCATTTGATTCGTGTGAATCTTGCAATTTCCGAAGACATTTTTATTGGCAATTTACCGCGACGATTTTCACCTTTTCCCAAATGAGCTTCTTCTCACAGAAACAGCAGCAGCAACCAGTGATTTGGATTGTTGAAGTGGCAGTAAGACACATCCAATATTTAACAAAGGTAATTCAATGCCACACGGTGCGTCACGAAGCATGTCAACGCACGCACAACAACAAAGCGATTGTATGTCAATATATACATAGATATGTACAAATACGTGGTATTTAAGTTAGCGAAGCAGAGTCGAATAATGAAGAGGCTATATATATGTATATGTATGTATGTATGTGGCAGTTGAAGTAAAGTTCGTCGAAATTGTCAACAGTGTGGCACACAACCAATATGCAACACTTGGCAACGATGAGGGGGAGGTGACGCATTCGATTACGACGTGGCAAATGGCAAGTGGCAGCGATTCATCGATGCTTATGGGAAACAGGATGCGACATTCGCGCCACGTCCCTGCTGTAGAAACGACTGTTGTTGCATAAATATGTATGTTCTTGTGAATCTATACACATTGCACTTATACATACTTGCATATAAGCTTTGTGTTTAATTGCATTGTTGTAAGTACTTTTTGTGATTTTTGTTAAAGCAAGAATGTGTAAACGTTTATTTGTACATATGTATGTAGACATGCAACCCCATTTGGAATAGATAAACCGAATCACGCGTGACAAAGTCCGCTTCCACTTCCTCATTTCGGCATCGATATCCGCTGAGACTAAACCAAAGTAGCATTTATTGATTAACGCTGATCGAAAAGCCGCACAGTGTACGAAGAAGAGTAGCAGAGGAATATTCCGATTTAACGAAGAGTGTTAATTAAGTTAAGTCTAACCCCAACTAACTGTCAACATTTGGAAGTGCAGACTTGTTTTGGTCGGATTGAATAGCCAACTTTTCGTTGGTCTGAAACGGCGTGGTGAGGTTCTTCCCAATTCGGATGGAGCAGAAGGTTTTGCACTATATAGCCGTGGTATCGCTAATCCTAAAGCCATGCTGATAAAGCTCAATCAGCTCAGCTTTCCAGAGCCTCTGAAGCTCAACAATGCAGAGCTTCCCTTTGGTGAAACGCACAGAGCCCCTTTCTTATCGAAGACTGGACATGCCTCCTTTTAACATACTCGCTTATTTGAATGAATCCGCAGTGTTTTACGTCAAGGAATATTACCTCGTTCCCTCTTAGATAAAGCTAAATATATCATCCAGCGTTCATCGTCTTTGTCACAAGAGAAGAGAGCTGAGTCCGTTCCCTTTCGGAGAAGATTCCCGATATTATTCCGATGGACCCAATGACAGCATTTGGTGGAAACTATTACCAGCCTTTAGAATTCCACTCTGTTCGATGAGGAATGGTGCACAAAAGCCACATCCGAAAAGTTAGCTTCGCAGGTTCAGTGGCCTTCTTGGAGAGCGGTAGTTTATGGGAGTCCTCATAGCAGTTCCTTATACTCCTTAGCTTAGAGTGAGGTGCATCTTGACCACTACTTCGAATCGATATGTTGCCTTAATGGTCTCATTCCCCGAAGGAAGTTGGAGAGGAAGAGTAGGATCTCTATCACAGGTGTCGGTAATTGGTGTGAATAGTAAGATTATTCACCTTATGCACAGGCTACTTGCTGTATACACTTTTCAGGAGTTTTAGAATGAGTTCGACGATTTTAGAAGTGTGATCTGGTCGTCTTTTACCAGAATTCCGCCTTCCGAAGTCCGATCTGATCGTAAAATCATGCTATGGCCACCCAGTACTTCGATTCAATTTTCATTCTGCGCTGCTGCCTATCAACATCTAAAACAACTCGCTCTCACGTTTCTTCTTTTCTCCTGTTTTTTGTTCTTTTAAAAAGACGTAATCTTGCTCTTTCTTCTCCCGGTAATCTCGGACTCCTTTCGTGTCCAAATTCCCAAATTTATGTTCAAGGAAATACTGGATTTTTAGCACTGAAATGACATGAGCTAGATTAGAACACCGACCAAAAAGAATGCTTATTTGCAATTTGTTTTTTTTTTTTTAGACTAAAAACACACAAAAAAGCTTCACTGTTCGCTTCCTTCGTGAGACGGAGGTGGTGGTGAAAGCGCACAGCGCACTTACAATTTTTCGACAGCCACAGCCACTCGTTTCAAGTGGAGTTTCCCAGTGAATTCAATACGAAATGCTCGCTTGTGACACCGGCAATAAACACATGCGTAGGTAGTAAGTGTGCGTCAAGTAGGCTGTTGGAAAAACGGAAATGGAAATTTGATATTTTGAATCGTGCCTTAGTGCGAATATGTGTCTTGTGACAAGGGTAGTAGCAACAATATTATTTATTCTAGTGCGGCAAGGGACGGCAAAGGTGGAAACGCCGATCACAATGCTGTTTCGAACTGGCTAAGTGGCATTGCTGCAACAACTTGCAACAAATGTTACCCTCTACCGCAGAATTCCTGCGAGTTCATTGTCGCCACAGGTGATTATTACGGGCAGACGAGCAGGAGGCCCAGCATTGCTTCCGCCGGCGTTGGCTGTGCAAATGAAATCAGATACCTTATGCGTTCCGTCGGAAGCAATGCGAAGAACAACGAAAGGCTGTTGCTACTCATATACATACATACTTACATACATGTGGATGCATATGGCTCTTGCTGCTAATGAGTCTCATCGTTATTGACTGGAATTTTTTTTTGTCTTCCCTCGTTGCACGCGCACTTTAAAATGTGGCTTCCGAGTTTAATGAAGTGCGGAAGCCGGCATGAAGCTTTTTCGTCGTTTCGCTGATCATGACGTCGACGAATGGCAAGAAGGACAGCAACGAGGCCGATTATGACGATATGGCAGTGTGGCATTTACTTGTAGTAACTATATCGATTACCAATTAGTAAAACACCTTTTGCGCCATTCGGTTCGGTTTGCTTATGGTTTTCTTTTGCTCTTCCAAAACTTGGCCAGACAGCGTGACTCCACCTGCAGTGCGCCAAATGTGTTGCTGCGCAAAGTAGCCCTACATATATGCGTATGTATGTATAACGTACCCGTTTTTTGTGTTTGTATTTGTTTTTGACATATCAACGAACGGACCATTATTTTGTACATCAAAGACCATATTGCCACAGTAAAAATACTCGTACACTTAAATTATGATCTGCAAATTAAAGTTGTTGTTGTTGTTGTAGCGGCTACAACGACCACGCCCAGAGCGGCTGGTATCTCAGTCGTTGTCGTCAAGCTCGCTTAACAGAAGGCCCAAGAAGCTTGCAGCCTCTATAAGGTATGTCCATGGGGACAAAGACGTTAGCTGTATGGGGATTTCCGGGCATGCGAAGAGATATTTCGAGTCGTGGGTTGTCTATCCGCATGCTAGGCACTCATTTGGCACATCTGCATCTAATCTGCTCAGGTATGAGTTTACCCTGCTGAAGTAGCCGGGGCGAAGTTGGGCTAATGTGGTATGAGTCTCTCGAGGTAGACGAAGCTCTGTCTCATCTACGTCAGGTGGTTGTGAGCCCAGAACGACATTCACAGGTCTGGAGTCTACGTAACTTGGGACTGACTCCCTGTGAATGCCGCTCAGGGACTGTGGATATGCTAACGGATCCGGAACGTTTGCTTTATGAACCTCTGGACTTCGACCGTCAGTTCGTACAGATACCTTCTGACAAGCCTTCGCGAGGGCTCCTCAGCTAGCACGTGCTTGTTCGGGTGTCCACGTCCATGGCTCCCTACTATGAATTACTTGCAGATCATTGTGTTGTGCTCCCTTATGGATAGTATTTGCGCCTCGTCATGTAGGTGATGTTCTGGCGGCATCAGAAGACATTCGGTCGCTGTCCGAAGTGCTGCGGAATTTAGAACCGGCCGGCCAATTGCCTTGCATGTTGCCAGCAACTTTTCTTTGTCTTTGCCCCAGGTACTGCCGGATAGCGACTTGAGGACCTTGTTGTGGCTCTGTAATTTGTTGACAACTGCGGAGGTGCGCGCAGAAGAAGAGCAGACTGTCGAAAGTTACTACGAGTATTTTTTGGTTATTCACCATCTGAATTGGTGTGCCATCAACGTGACCTCCTTCGTTCAGGTGGTAAAAAAGGTAGCTGAGGATTTTGTAGGGGAGAGAGTAACACTCCTAGCAGTGAAGAAGCGATAAAGCTCGGAGCGATACCCGTTTACTTTCGAGCACAAGTCATCAATTCCATTCCCAGACGTCATTATCAAACAATCATCAGCGTAAGAGACAATCGACTCTGCCTCTGATAGTTGGGGGCCCATGGAAATATAATAGTTAAACAGTAACGCCGAAGGACAGCGCTTTGTGGAACCCCCTGCTTTATTTTCTAGGCTCGCTCGATTTATCTCTAAACATTACTGACGAGTGTCGAACACTCAGATAATTCGCCGACCACCGTTTGAGTCTCTGTGGGAGAGAGGAGGCCTCTATATCTTCCAGCAGCGTGGTGTGGCGACAAATATCTGCGTGCAAAGCTTAACAATAATTTTAATTTGTTACGGTTGACGCTCCACCAGTTGAGAGGACTTTCAGTTATATTTATTATTTTTTTATTAACTACGGTACAAGAATAACTCCTTTTTGAGAATAGCATCGGGGCTGCTAAAGTCGGATGGATCCTCTCGACTTTCATGTTCACTTAGAGGATCCAGCATATTTGAGGTTTTCCTAAAATCTTTTCCAAAGAATTCGTCATTCGTATTCTTTAGGCTAATTCCGAATTTGGACGAAATGTAACGTCAGAAGTGCTTTTCGATTTTAGTTTTTGTAGTTCAGCTAGGGACACGATATAGAACTGATATACCTACCGCTATAAGCGCTCAAGTCAAAATAAAAAATAAATTCGACATAAAATTAATGCTTTATTTGCGTTAAAAATTGATTTAAAATCACATTAACAAAAAAGGTTCCATGTATACTTTAGTAATGAAACGACATGTAACGTATTGTTAGATGCTTCGGCTGATAAAAAGAGGAACGATTTTTACATTTTGCAACTTGAAAAATTAACCTTTAATATTTCAAATATTACTACAAAAAATGGTATATAAATAATCTTCCCAATTATCAGAGTTTTTAATTTTTGGCTTTAACATTATATTTTTTTTTTAACATTTTTTCTTACAAATGCCACGTTACGCCAAATTGAAAATGCCCATATCTATTAACTTTACCCTTAAGCATATCAAAACGAATTTAATAAAAGACAATTATTTTTTATATAATGTACATTTACGATTCGATACGATACACAATAGTTCTGGTACTCTATTCCAAAAAATAGCGTTAGAAAACTATCGAATTGAAAATATTGGTATCGAATGGCAAAAATATCGATATGGTATCGTTTGGTATCGAAATTCGTGTCCCTAAGTTCAGCTTGAAGCCTTTCTTCTGTGACTGGTTTAAAAAATTTGAGCTTATAGCGAGGACCGAAATATGAAGATATAACGTATAAATTGTTATTTTCTAGGGATTAGATAATCACAAAGACCAGATAAATGATCTAGCGTCGAATCTCCACAGACAAAAAATATTGGGTAAAATGTGTAATTTTCTTTGCCAGATACATATATGTTTTATTAGTGCACTTGCACAACATTCGCTTTCGCAAAAGCTCCGCATTGATTATTGCGAATGTTAAAATTAATCCGCGGTTACGAATGCAAATGCGAATATTCGCGACAACCCTGATTTGAATCGAGTAGATAGTACCAAATGCTAAGAATATTTTTATTAAATCTAAAAATATTTTTAGAAAAGGAAAGATGCTACACCAAAATGCAGACAAACTAAACTCTCGAGATCATAACAACCGCTTGAGAACTTTTCAAATAAGCTCTAGTACATTTAAATTTTCTTTACGTAAATGCTTTGGTTTCGAAAACCACACCACTGAGATTTTTCGAAGGCAGTTAAATTAGATTTCTTGAAACAGTCATTAATTATATCTCACCGTTTGGCAGTATGTATTTGCGATTTCACGCTCCAAGGTGCCTGAGGACCCTTCGCCTATTTCCGATATACGGAATATGTATTTATGTTAAAAGTGTGACTGCATGCTTAAAAATATATATATACTTGAATGAGCAAAAACACACATACCCACATCCATTCACAAGCTTTCATTTGGAGGTTGCAAAATACTCCATCAGCTTTTGTTTAAAGTTTCGAAATTCTTTTCAGGCACTCATCAGGTTTCACGTCATTGATTAATGGATGCGCAAATATTCGTAGACAAATTGTGATTTTCCGATTATGGTTGTTGAAAAGTATGAAAATATAAGCCTCACATTTAGACGCAATATAGAATTACCACATTTTTGTTTGTGCTTCCGCGGTTGTTTCGTGGCTTTCATACTTGTGTACTTGCCCACATAATGGGGGGTGTGAGTAAAAGAATTCAACAAGTGCTTACAGGGTAATTTAAAAACTTTTAAAATAAGCAATAGCATTCCAGATTCTATTAGGATGCTTGTTACTTAGCTTATTTTTGTTGCTAGGCATTTGGCACAAGTTGCCGCAACTAGAAGAAAAAATCGTGGAAGCAAGCATATTGGTGAAAAAAAAGAAAAAAAAATTAGTTGCCTCAGAGTCTTAGAATGGACATACATAACTACATACATATGTACATAAATAAACGCTAAGTCTAAGTTTAGTATAATGCCTAACAAAAATTACTGTTTCGAAAGTTTAGAACGCTCATTTTCTCAGAGTTGATACTCTCAACAATCCCTTGAAAAGAAATAAGATTATTATGGAATTTTGGTAACTGGGCGTGACACCGCGAATTTATGACTACACAAGTTTATTTCATTTAGTCTATCTACAACAAGTGCTCATTTGGACTGAGTAGGCAAGTTAGGAGTAAAATCCTCTCCATCAGGTCCATACTGGTATATGGCGCAGAAGCATGGCCAATAGAGTTTCTATTGCTATTTAGTAGAAAAAATATGGTGCATTATTCTTTAAAATAAATCTGTGCAAAGATGAAAATTTTTGGTCAATATCTTAGACTCGCCCATGTCCATCTAAGTTGAATGTGCTGAAAAAGGTTTTTTTTTTTATATTACTCCGATCGCAAATTCAATGCTCTACCAAAAAAAATTAGGATACCAAATGATGTAGTAATAATACTTTCGAAGATAATTGTAATTTTAGCAAAACAATTCTTAACTTAATTTATTTATTAATTTTCTTTTAATTTTCATTTATGGGTGAAAAATAATTTACAAATATATATATATTAGATAATATATGTATAAAAAATCAAATTTCTCACAAAAAACTATTTTTTTGTGAAGAAAACACACTTACATACATACATACATATGTACATATATTTTTAATAAAATTAAATTTCAAATTTTTATGTTAACTTATAATGAAATTTTTCTATAGAAAATCATAGGAAAATTTCAAGATTTTCGATTCGTACGAAAACAAGAATACGCCGAATCGAAAATTTACAGCTTATTTTAATATAAATTTTTTGATTTTAATATCATAAAATAAGAACGTGATAGACATAAGTTTTTTATAACGGCTATAGCAAAAATTTTAAATTCAAAAGTTATCAAAATAAATGCAATGGGTGAAATAAAAATTAGAGTCTATGGCATAATAAAGAGTATTTTTATTTGATTTTTTCCATTACACTCATCAGCGTAGCCAGAATGAAATTTAGGGGGGTGGGGGGCCTCGACCCTATTAAGCTGGCATTTCAGGGTACTATTTTATATATATATAAGGAAAATTTTGAAAGTTAGGGGGGGGGAGGAAGCTCGAGCACCCCCTGCCCCTACCTGGCTACGCCCATGATTACACTAAAGTTTACATTAAAGCAATTGAAATTTGATTTTATCAAACACTTTATGAAAAAAAAGTCAACGTTAATGTGTTTTCTTAACAAAAAAGGAAATGTTTTGTAAAGAATTAAATTTATTAAACATTTTTCCCCCATAAACAAAAAATCAAAATTAATAAAAATTTAATTACTGTTTTCTTTTTAATAAAATTGCAATTGTCTCTGAAATTATTAGTCCACATCATTTCGTATCATAGCCTTTTTTGTAGATTATTAAATTTGCGAACGAAATAAGCTAAGAACATTTTTTTAAACACATTGAATTTTAATGACATTGGGCGGGCCTAAGATATTGACCAACATTTTTTATCTTTCCCATAGATTTTTTGTAGAGCATAATTAACCATATTTTTTCTAATCCTTTCTAATTCATTCCTTATCCTTACTAAAGTAAGTAGTAGGGATTATTGAAGTTAGTAGTACGGACTTGGCGACCTAGTGACCGATGTCCAGAATATACTTAAATTGTGGAGGG
>NW_023458564.1:33702866-33746065 GCF_013731165.1 Rhagoletis pomonella
ACCAACATTTACAGACTACATTATATGCTGTTTACACACATCTTACAGTATCGAAAATTAAAAGAAAATTTCATGATTTTCGATTCGTGCGAAAACAAGAATGCGTCCTAATTTTTTACATACCTCTCGTAACTTCATCAAACGAACCAAACTACCAAAGGAAAATTAAACTATCAATTTTGGTGCAATTGGACTATAATGGCAACGCTGGCGCTGACGCTGTTGCTAAGTGCTTGGCCAAGGTTCTGCTCCAATTTGTGGCGTGCTTTCTGATGTTACAGCACGAATGGAAATATGTACAATTGCACGCCGCCTTTCATCGGCAAATTGTTTTATGAGAAGCTTTTTGAAGACCATTGCCATTGCCTGCTGAGGGGCGACCACTGTTGGAAAAAACTTTTTAAATTTATGTGTTACTCGGATCAGGGATTGGTAGTACACACCTCTAACCACTCAATGGAAATCGTTGAACCATTTCTAAAACTATCTAAAATTCCAAGGGATCAGCGACATTTCTGCAATAGCTTTAAATATAAGTCTTTCTGAGAGGAAATTTAAAAAGCTTTCCTCAAAATAGCCATACCCTGGAATGTCCCTTAAAAAAGAAATTGAACATATGACGCTTCTTGGCGATCCTACTAAAATAACAAAATTTTGATGTATAAGGATTTCCGGGCTAAACTCCCTAAAGCTATAACTTACGCACACTCAAAAGCAAAATAATTAACAAGTATCCCCTTCCTCTTCTTCTTTATTGTCACGAGAGTTGTTTCTCTTCTGTGCTAACCGACGCCAATTGGAAATGCCAAGAGATCCGAAGTCCTTCTCCACCTCGTCTTTCCAATGCAGAGGAAATTTTCATTTTCATCTGGCACCAGCATCGCGACCCGCTTTGAATACTTTCAGGACTGAATCGCTTCTGTCCATTTCAAGTCGCTATTCGCACACTATTGAACTAAGTAAATAAAGTAAACTTGAAAGCGAACATCAAATTAAATATTGGAAAAAAAGAACAGGATATGAATAGGAAATGCTTTGTAAAAATGGCATTTGTTAAAACAAGAATATTACTATTTACATGTGCATATGTATGCTACTGATTGGATGTTCAAGCCCATACATATTTTTTCAGCACATTGCCTTTGCATGCAGAAAATGGATATGGTATAAGATAACAAGTTTCGAAATTTCAACTTTACTTAAAGGTAAATGGTGCAAACTCCCAGAGCAATTTACACAAGAAGAAAAAATACACTTCTCTAAAGAAGTCAAATATCTGAGAGTTATCGCTGATTGAATCAGATTCAAAGCAAGGCTATTAAAAAGACCAGCAGTGGGATTCTGAAAGTCGATGTCGCTAATTTGATCCCCAAAAATTTCCAAGAAAAACTAGCAGGCGCGCCTAACAACAGGATGCATCTATTTATATGGCAGATTTGGCTGATTGCGTACCGCGTCTGTTACTTCATCATGCCGTATGCCTTTAGGCCTTACTTTTTTATTTGGAGAATTATGGCGCTGAAAATTAGCGAATCGATTGTTAGAATCCCACTGCAGGTGTTCTATTTCGACCTGCCAAAGCTACTGGGAAGAGACTAGGACATAATAACCAAATTGAGATGGATGTACGGACCCATTTCCAAACCCTAACCTGACACATGTTGGCTCCATCTGCTGATCATCATCATCTCATCATCTCTATAGACATCCCTGGTAATTGCCATATATTAAAAAAAGCGCCAACGCTACGTCAAATGCAGAAATAACACCAACAATAAGCATAGGTTTGTTTGTGTGAAATACTTCACTTCCTATATCCCTGTCAAAATCGGATTGTCCAACCGCTCAGCGTTGATGGCGCATTATTTAGGTATGCTTCATACAAATTGTATTGGCACGAGAATTTTTGACGGCCAGACAACGTTTGTTTAGGTAAGACGGAAAATACCTACCGCATCTCCCGAGGCGCTTCTAGGTCTGAATCCGCTGCAATCCGAAGCAAAAACAAGGCTCTAGTGCCCAAAACGATACTCATATCACTGTGGCCACTGTGGAGCATAAGTAGCATGTAGAACAAGACGAATAATTGCGCATTAGCTTTGTGGTCCTGTGCTTTCCGAGGTTCATGTCTAACTTTAAGGCCTTTTACTGTAATAAAACGAGGTGGCACCATTGGCAACCTACTATGGATGGCTTAACCGGAGTTGGACTGATGAGGTTATTTTTTCTTTTATCTTTCTATTACCTTTTTTTGTATCATGGGTAGGCCAGGAAAAAAATAGACAACCCAACGTTTTCATAGGTTTGTTCCACAAGCTACTTGTACTTTCCAAAATTGTTCAGCCAATGCACTCGCGAAATATTTCTTAATACATACATTAAATTTCATACAAAATAGATTTCATCCGTTAAACAGATGAGTGAAGGTCGTGCCTTAGTCTGATCTTAAACTAAAATTTTATGTAAAAATTTTACAAATCCTACAAATCGTTTTTAAAATACATATGTATATACATTTGTGTGTAGGTACGTATGCACCGTCGTCATATCATCCATCTTCAAACACCCGTTCTAAAATACTAATTAAAATGCCTCACTTAAAAGTCATTTACGCCGCCATCACTCATTCATTTATTCATTCACTCATTCCCCAGTTTGTTTTCACTCATTGATTTGCATTTCTTTAATTTTCGCAACAAGGCAATTGACCAATTTTCTGTGATTTCTTTTTTTTGGATTTTTCTTTCACTTGACTTGTTTTTCTGTGATGAAAATGTTTTTCTCAAAAATACATTTATAACATCTCAAGCCATCAAAAAGCATCAAAAGGGTTATTTGTTTTCGGGAACATTTACATTCTCCTGCGGCGGGACCGCAAACAAATCGCCTTTGCTGTGAAAACAACGCTGTCATACCTTTTAATGTAGTCAAATTGGCTGAAGGACTTTCCTTTGACTATTTGATGGTTTTTAATTTAGTTTTACATTCGTTCACTATCTTCCGTTTTATTATTTTTTATTTAGATGAATGTTGATGAGTGTTTGGAGAGTGGGTAGCACGTACAGACATACATACATATCGTCGTTTAAAGTACAAAACCGCGTATCAATAAAATGCAAAACCGCGCATATGAGGTTGCATAAATTATTTGCTAGAAAGTAAAAACACTCATATTTCAAAATGGTTCTTGTTATTTACAAAGCAATCACCTTTTTGGCTATTATATTTCAGGACGAATGGATAGGGATTGAGCCAAGAGCTTGTGCGAGCGAATCCAATTTTTGGCAGAAAATGTCAGTTACGCGGTTTTGCGGAGTGACTAAACGCGGTTTTGTACTTTAAACGACGATATGTATGCAGTTCATTTCATGCGCGACAGTTTTTAGTTGGACTCTTTATTAAATTTCGTACATAAAAAGTGTTAGTATGTATGTACATACTAACAGACATATTATGGCAACAGCCTTTTACACAAACCGCTCTTGGAAGCTCCTTAAGCCTTTTAAATTTGCAAATTCTACTAACGGTTGCCATAAAAAAAATATATAAATACATATGTATGTATGAACTTTAAAAAAAGTTTCTAACTCATCGATAACAAATTTTATATTACGTGCAAATCCATCTACATATTCATAAACGAAGGCTTGTAAGTGCTTCTGTGAAAATTTATACATGCATACGTTACTACATATGAAAGATGCACTTATGTAAGTGTGTTTGTATAGAACACCTTTCCGATTTGAGCGCGAGTCATACGCACCATATGAGAGTAATTCGATACTTTGCATGTAGCAAAAAACAAATGCTTAAGGGATCATATTGAAGACAGTGTTGTGCAAAGAATTAGCAGGAGTTTTTCTTCATAGCGAATGAAGTGACTAACAAAAAATATTATTAAAAATCCCTTCAGTAATAAGTTCTCGAACTGATTTATGCGATAGTTTGTTTTAGGCATCAAATGTTTTAATCGTCATCTGTATTCGGTACAATTAACAATTTATTAATTAGTCTTAAGATAATAAAATTTTAAGAATATATATGAAGTGCACCCATTGGTACAACCATTCCTTTCCTGTGATCACCCGGATTAGTAGTTATTTTGTTGACTTCCTCTTCAGTCGGATGAAAACATTTGGGCAGGTTAAGATTTCGTTATAAAAAGTTTTGTGTGAGTTTCCAGTCTTTGGTTGTCTGATATAACATATCTTTTAATTTCATCGGCAACAGTTGAGACTTTGATATCACGATGGATTTGGTTATTTGTGGCGTAATATGGGGCGTTTACAATGTGGAAAGTTTTTGATAGAAATCTTTGAAGTATTTGCTGCGGTGCCCCACGATACGTCTAGACTGGTTCTATAATGGTTGAATATATGAGTAGTGTATTGTCGACTGACCAGTGAGTTTTAGGTCGAGTGCCTTTCGTTTAGTTAATACGTGAGGTATATATCAAGGTATTTGGTTTCACTGACATTGTTAAGATATTATTTCTTGCAAATTTTGAATAAGCGATGGCGAAGGAAACCTGACGGCAAATGCACAGCCTATTTCTAAAAGGAATTTTTCTGTTGCCAAACGTTATCTCCTTTAATATTTTATTAAATTTAATGATGATATTTTATTTTGAAAGGGACAAGCTCACGTACATGCGAAAAATAGTCACGTTGTTGAAATTTAGTTATTTATTAAAAAAAGGGCGTTATTCACTACGGGCGGATGAAAAAAAATCGGGCGAAACTCCCGACAAGGCTGAATGAGAATATCTGACGCGTACAATACTCGATTGCTTCAAAGATAATTTAAATTTTTCGACACTGTACTTTCAATCTTCGTTAACCATTCGCTGATTAAATTAAGAAACAATTCCTCACGAAACCGCAATTTATAAAGATTGGCTATTAGCAGTGCAAATCAAAAACCTCAGCAACGCGCCCAAGTTAAAACAGGACGAGCTCAGGAGGAACAAGCACCTTAACAACTGAAACAAATTTATTTCGTCGCCAACTCTGATGTGGAAATCGATCAGTGCGATTAACTGTCGAATTTAACGCCAGATCATTGGAAAATTGCAAGTACTTCGTCACGGTTATTTAAAATGGCAGTGGAAGATATGCTTTCTGACGACCACTAAACCATAATCAGAGCATATAAATGTTTCATTGTTAGTCATTAAGTGAATAGTTGGTGAAAGTGTTGTACCAAAATGTTCCAACAATAAATTAATTTTTGGCGGGACGAAGTTTGCCGGGTACGCTAGTATTTTTTTATTTGATTGTTGAAAAAGTTGTGATCGCGGGAGATCGGGCTATTCTGCACGTTGAAGATAATAGCAAAAACAACGTACTTCAAGAATTCAAAAAGAAAGTAACCAGATTGGTCCAAGCTCTGTTGTAATTAATGATTGAATAGCGCGATAAAATAATAACAGTGCTCATTGTGTTGTGTGGATAGCTTTCACAAGACATCACTACCAGCTTCATTCATTTTACTACTTACTTAGATCTGATTTAATTACCAATTCAATACTCTTGACTAAAATATATGATTGAAAGGAACAATAATCAAAAATGTTCTCCTGAAAGCCTTATATTTAATCTAGATTTAAATACCTTCTTAAAGTGAAATTGTCATAAAAATGTTCGATTTATAAAGAATTTAAAGTCTTTAGTAATTTTTATGAATTGGGGTGTAAGATTTTTCCAATACTTTCTTTATCGTATGTATAGTAAATGTGGTCCATACATCATAGAAAAATATGAATATATATAAATATAAATGCAAATACATATGCGACAAACTAACTAAGTATTTGGGGGAAAGCAAATACATATCGTCGCTTGGCGCGCAATACCTCGTATCCGCCAAATGCAATGCCACGCATAAGGTGGCTCAGAAAAATAATGATTTTTGGTTACCCTATCTGAATGCTTACTTACTTCAAAAATGTATTGATGAACAATTATAGTAGGAGCTCATATTTAGTAAGTTCAGTTAGAAAATCACTCAAAGATGTTGAAGAAAATATTGGTCTGATTATGGCAACTTAACGTATCTTACAGACTCTCACTTAAGCATTCTCTTAAATGGATGTTGCTTATAATTGAACAGCCGTAACTTAATGCCACGTCGAAATGTGTTTATTTTTGATTTTCTAAGTTCTAAGTTCCGTTGAGTTAAGTTACCATCATCAGACTTTAAGTTTCTTTGCTCTTTTGTGACATTTTTGGACTATCTTATACGTGGTATTGCATTCGGCAGATCCGAGGTATTGCGCACCAAGCGACGATATGTTTTAGACTTGGGTAGTTCTTGAACTAAATGAACTACAGAACTAGTTCATCCCAATGAACTAAAGCTAAATTCGTCAGTGCTACAATTTCTCGTTGTCAATTTTATTTTGGCTTGTTAACATTTTTATTTTAATATATTTTTTTGAGCTTTGTACCAGGACTTTGTTTATTACGGAAAATTGATGATCACCGCATCTCCTCATCACACATCTGTTTTCTAGACTTCAGCAGGGATCGCACTCGCATCATCGATGTGCAAAGTCAGAAGCGCTAACCACTGAGCTATGCAATGTAATCTCCTGCATTCACTCCCTTATTCAACATACTACCATCAAGTACAGCTGATTTGCCACTATTTAAACTAGACAGCGTGGTTGTTATTGTAAACTCTATAAATTAATTTTGCTTTTGCTTTTTTGTATGTATAGTTTCAGGCAAGCTCTCATTTCGGATCACGATCCAATTATTCTTAGCACGAACGTATGACATGTATCCCCATTTTTACAGATACGTTTTAAAACGCTTGTGCATTTTTGATACTTCAATTCCATGAAAACCAGTTTTTTGAGGGCAGAAAAAATACTAAACCAGCGTAGAAGGCTTTTAAAATCAAACCAGCTTTCCCATTAAATGTTTTTTTGCACAGCAATATGTAAGTGTTTACATATCGTACATACAGTGGTCGAAATAATTATAGTCGCACTAAATTTTAACAAGTTTCAGTTTCAAACTTTGTGCATTATTAAAAGAAAGAAATCATCGTAAAAATGTATAGCATTTCCGAGTATGCAGATTTGTAACCCATTGAATTATAGTGCAAGTTTCAAATAGCTAAAAATAACCGTTGATTTTTTATATTTTTTTGTCGAGGATGTTACTGTTTTCTTTCATATAAAAATAAAATCTGCCTTATCCTGAGTTTCGGCCGAAAAAAATACACCCGAAAATTTTATATCCGCCCATAATAAATACATGGAAACCAAAAGTGAATAGTGAAATTCATGATAAGGTTGAATTTGTGTATTCGGTATATGGAAAAATGGGACGAAAAAATTCAAAAAAAATCAAAATAAACGAGCTGCAAAACTGTGTACTCAGAATTTTTTGTGAGGAAATTTAATTAAAAAAGCTAAACATTTTTACTTAAGTTTATTGATTTTTTAATAATTGGACAAAGCTCGAAACTTGGATTCACACAGGTTTTGTTATTAAATGAACTATACTTTTATAAAAGAATAACCGAAATTAAATAGCAACAAAAATAATATGTTAAAACTTGTCAAAATATGGTGCGGATATAATTATTTCGACCACTGTATATACATACGAACCTATGTACATTAGGCATATAACTTTTTACAATTTTTGCAAATACGAAAAACGGCATACCATAGTCGAATAGAGCATAAAAAAGTATGAACCCCCATTATTTTTTTTTTTTGAGAAATTGCAAAAAAGTTTCCGCGCAAACGAAATTACTTTTTTATCAGAACTGCTGAAAAAAACAAAAAAAGTGTTGTACAGTGTACACGTTTTTCTTCATAATAATAGATATTTATTTAAATAATAATCTTCCTATTATTCCAAACGCCTTTTAATGGACCTAAGGGAAGTGCCCCACCCACCCCAAACTAATTTTTCTTCAGAAAATTCTGATTCAATATTAAAAAATTTAAAAAAGAAAAAGCAAGTTATTCAAGAACTCGCATAGTCAAATAATAATAACACAGCTGTTGTTATCAATTAAAATGATAATTTGTGATACAACCAGTGTGAATACTGGCAGACACCATGGTGTTGTCACTCGCCTACAAAATTTTTTGAAATCCTTTTCATTGCCCGCTCCACAGTATATTGGTTGTCAACATCATGTGCTAGATTTGATGTTAAAACATGTCATGGATGAGCTTTTAGAGGGAAAAACATCATCGCCCAATATTTCATACAATTTTATTCCAAATTTAATAGAAAATTACGATGATCTAAAAAAAGAATATGAACAAAATAAAGAGTGTATTAAGGTTAAAAGCATTAAATGGCGAAATGACATGCAATACTTATATGAATTGGTCGAATCTTTTAAATACTTCGAGAAAAATGAACGTTTTCCCTACATACAATTTAAAGCAATACCAGCACTCAGTAATGCCCGTTGGAATTCTAGAGCTATTTTGGCACTTTTAGCCTTTATACTTATTCCTGAATATCGTTTGCAATTATATCCTATCTGTAAGTTTGTGTGCGGTGCTTGGAGCGAAATCTAGTTTTCCGATCATACTTTCAACAGAAATAATTTCGCCACACTACAGAAATCATTGGCCGGCTTCACAAAAGCAAATGAATGTTTTCTCAGACATTGGGTAAATAAACCATCAGCTATTGAGGAAGTTCAGCGAAGTAACATCTGCGCAGAGCGTGCAATTAAAATTGTGCAAGACATTTTACCATTGTGTAAATCATCACATACTTTAAACTTAAAACTTATTTCATATAACAATTGACAAAAATGTAAAAATAAAAATATTAAAAAAAATTAAAAAAAAATCTTACTTTTTTTAGAAATCCATTTTTGCGCGGAACGTTTTTGAACCGAAATCACCTAAAAAAGTGATATTCATTACTTGTACAATATTTGCCACCACGTGGTGGTATGCCAAATTTTTCGTCAACATTTGTTATATGCCTAATGTACATATGTTTATACTCCATGGATTTTCTAAAGTTTTTGTATTATATACTCATTTATTTGTATTTGATTTACACGAAAATTCTGTAAATGATTGATATTGTCGGGCGAAACTTAGGGTAAGGCAGAATATGATAATTCGTCAATTGAACTAAATGAACTGAGTGAACTAAAGAACTAGTTTACTAAGGTGAGCGTGCTACAACTGAACGGTTTGTTCAAAGGAACTAAAGTGCCCAATTCTAATATGTATGTTTGCATATCCTCAAAATTACTGCGAAGAATACGCTGCTAATAGATTGGTTGTGAAAGTGATTTTGCTTTTCACAATACTGTAATTGCTTTTACAACAAATGAGCCTTACACACGTAGTCATAATTATGAATTAGAATTTCCTTTTCGAGTTTTTCTTGTTTTCCCCCATTACATACATACATACATATGTACGTACGTACATGCCCCGTTGCGTCCTGCCGGGTCCGAAAATTTTCTATTATTATTTGTTACGCTGCGCCTACCTGGGCCGCTAAGTTTGTGAGTTCAAAGACCTCACACATCAAATATGAATGCATGCATGTACAAATATATGTACATATGTACATATATGAATGACTGGCATCAGATCGAACTGCATTGTTACAGACGGCAGTTCAGCTGATTTTTCAAAACAGTTGGTAAGAGTTTACCAACTGCTTCCAATTTGTTGCCGTCGTCTTCCCTCCCTTTCAGTGGCACATGCCATGCCTGCTAGCAACTGTGATGAAAATGCTGTAAAAGAAATTGTGGCATATGCATTTTTTTACTTTCATTCCAGTTTTCCTTTTTCAGTGTTTACATTTATTCACTAGGTTTTGAATTGTCGATGGATGGTGTTGATCGTTCGTCACGATCACGTCTGCTTAATTAAATGCGGATTTTTAAACGAATCTTGTGTCCTGTATGGACCTTTGCTTTTGTTGATGTAATTTGTGGTAGTTCCTCTGTTTCTATAAAATCTTTAACTAGCTTTAGAACATACAAACCGGTACACATTCGACATATTATACAACTGGTAGAGAGGGTGGCAGTAAAAGAATTGGTTTACTTTTACTACTAATTTCAGACATACTTATGTATATACATTACACCTTTCCCAGTTAAATTACAATATAATTACTTCCAATAAGGATCCCTGCGTATATACCGGAAACACTCCAAATGCAATTGCGTCCTGTGCCAGGTGAACAAGCATCTTTACCTAAAGAACAAAACCACAGTATAGCCAGACACAACAATAAATCAAAACCAGTTTGAACAAAATATTAAATATGTGGCTGTGTATATGCATATTCCAAGAACATCGAAGCGAATGAATATGAGCACACAATATAAATGAAGTCCTTTCTGTCACAGCGTCTGTGTATAAACCGGCAGGCTTTGTGAGTGGCGTCAACGATCACGGCGAATACGCCCATTCATTGCTTTTTATGCAAAACCAAATAGAGAACAAAAAAGTGATTTCCGCTTAAACGCATGTCCCACCTTCACTTCGACTGCATTTCCAAATGTTGCAATTCTAATTATACATATCTAACACTTAGTGTATGGAATAAAAATATATATGTATATTAGGGTGATCCAAAATTGCTTGTGACAAATGAAAAGTCGGAATTTTGAAGTTAGAACACCCTAGGATTGTTCTAGAGTCTGGACCAAAAAAATATACCTCTTTTTTATTTTGAAACCAAAAAATACTTAGAGGTTGCTCAAAGCGCTCAATTTTCATTGTATTTTACGTATATGGGGAAAAAACTACTTTTCGTAGAAATTGTATGGAATTCTTAAAAAACAATATTTTTCGATTGGAAAACTCTGTTTCTCTTCTGAAGATTCCCAATAATAATAACCAATTATTTATTTAATCATTTTTATACTTTAGAGGTCCGCGAAAATCCCCATAAAATCCCAGAAAATGCAATGGGGGGTAAATGAAAATTCTTTAGTATTAAAAAGTAATGTTTAGCCAAAAAAAACCGACTTCAATTCTTATATAAAAAAAAAAATATATATATATATATATATATATATATTTCATGATCCAATGATCGGATCCAAACCAGATTAGTATCGGACCACCTCTGAGACACTACCTTTCCGATGCAAACAGAATTATCGAAATCGGTTGATCGGGTGATCCAAAGGTATGCGGTAACACACATAAAAAAAAAATATTCCGACGAACTGATAACCTCCTCCTTATTTTTAAGTCGGTTAAAAAAGGGCTAAATAAACCATTGGGTATTGTTACTGGAAGTCACCTGAAGAGAACCAGAGATTTCCAAACGAAACATTTTGATTTTCAAGAATTCTATAGCGACTTTACTTATTTTTTACCACTCTAATGTTTATACAGTGGTCGAGAAGATTATAGCCGAACATTTTAAAAAGAGTTAACATATAATTTTTTGTTTATTTTGTTATTTATTTTTGGGTTATTTTTTTTTTATAAAAATATAGTTCATCGTTTAGCAAAAACCGTGAAAATCCAAGTTTCAAACTTTGTGCAATAAAAAAAAAAAAATAAATCGACAAACTTTCGTAAAAATTTGGAGCTTTTTTAAGTAGATTTCCTCGATTTTGCCGAAGAGGTTACGCTTTCCTTCCATATAGAAATGAAATGTGTTTATTCTTTATATGTATGGAAGCAAATGGAACAAATGAAATTCTAAAATATTAACGGTAGCTATTAGCCATTTTAAACTTGCACTTTACTAGAATTCAATGGGCTACAAAACTGCATACTCAGAAGGAAATCTAATTAAAAATATCGAAATTTTTACGAAAGTTTGTTGACGTTTTTATACCCGAGCGCACTTGTGCACAAGGGTATTATAACTTTGTTCACATAACGGTTGTTTGTAACAGGCAAAACGAATCGAGATAGATATAGACAAATGTATACATAAATGATCAGAATGAAAAGAGAAATCGATTAAGCGGTGACTGTCTGTCCGTCCGTCCGTCCGTCCGTCCGTCCGTCCGTCCGTCTGTGCACACGATAACTCGAGTAAAAATTGAGATATCTTAACGAAACTTGGTACGTGAACTTCTTTTGGGCGTGGGACGGATGGTATTGAAAATGGGCGAAATCGGATAATAACCACGCCTACCTCCCATATAACGGTAATTTTAAGAAATACGAAAACTGCGATATTTTAGTAACTGCTGAAGATAATTCACTCAAAATTGATACTTACAATGAGTTTCAGACGGAAAACATGAATATTATAAATTTTTGGAAAATGGGTGTAGCCACGCCCACTTATGGTTACATGTGTATATCTTGGTAACCGCTGCACCAATTTCTTCCAAACTTGGCACAGTTGTTCGCCTTAGTACAGCTTACTAAATGGCTGAAAATTTGAAAAATCGGATAATAACCACGCCTACCTCCCATATAACGGTAATTTTCAGAAAAACGAAAACTGCGATATTTTAGTAACTACTGAAGATAATTCACTCAAAATTGATATTTGCAATGAGTTTTAGACGAAAAATAAGAATATTACAAAATTTTGGCAAATGGGCGTAGCCACGCCCACTTATGGTTACATGTGTATATCTTGGTAACCGCTACACCAATTTCTTCCAAACTTGGCACAGTTGTTGGTCCTGGTACAGCATACCAACTGGCCGAAAATTTCTAAAATCGGACAATAACCACGCCCACATCCCATATAACGGTAATTTCGAGAAATACAAAATCTTCGATAAATCAGTAAATATTGAAGCTAATTTATTCAAAATTGATGATTGCAACAATTCTTTACCAAGAAATACGTTTATGACAAAATTTTGGAAAATGGGCGTAGCACCGCCCACTTGTGATCACATATATGTATCTCGCTAACCGTTCTAGCAATTTGTACCAAGCTCGGTATGGTTATTGTGCTTGCCACATAAAAGCAAACCGTTGAAAATTGTTGAAATCGGACTAAAATTGAGGCCGCTTTTCATATAACGGTAAATTTCAGATATGCTTGAAACTGCAATATTTCGAAATTTAAGGACGCTAATTTACTTAAACTGTATACACCCCGGCTTATCATGTAGCGGTAGCTTTCGGAAAGGTGGAAAACATATATTTAATACTTGCGCCGGGTATTTAATGTTCGGCTCCGCCCGAACTTAGACTTTCTTACTTGTTTTTTTTACTATTGTAAAAATTTTGAAACTTGGATTTATACAGGTTTTATTAAAGAATAAGCTATATTTTTATAAATGATAACCAAAATAACAAAGAAAAAATATTATGTTAAATTTTGTCAAAATGTGGTGCGGCTTTAGTTTCCTCGACCACTGTACATTAGGGCGGGCCAATTTGTATGGGAGATTTTTTCGACTATGTGCGTATAGCACGTGTAATTCTAAGCAAATTTGCCGAAGAAATCATGGATCTGAAGCCAATTTGGAGTTTGGCAAATTTTGAAAACAGGTTTCTTAGCACCTTGGTGTAGTGTCGTGAAGAAGTGCTTAAATTTTGTATAAAAAACATGAGAGGGCCTTTTTGGTATGAAGAGTGCATATCTGCACTTATATTTTTCTTAAAACCACCACCAGAGGGCGCAACAGTGAAACTTTCACATTTTCTTCTAAACCTATTTTCGCAATTGGGCGCATAGTAAAAAAAAAAATTACCCGCCCTACTGTACATACATATGTACGTATGACAAATGTACTTCCATACATACATACATATGTTTTTGCATCTGTCTTTTTTTATTTTTAGGGGTGACGAAATTATTTGATGTCTGCATTTCAGAAATTCGATTTGGCGTAAATCATGAAAAAAAAAACAAATAAATAATTGTTGCACTTAATGCATTTATCGTTTTCTTATGCACACACATTGATATATGTATGTATGTAAATAAATTAACATTCAGTTTTTTAGGCAATGGCCCCTTTTCGGTTGTCATGAAGCAGCAACCGTTGCAACGAACAAGTAAAGCCCGTGGTAAAATGATAGAAATCCCGAACAATGTGAGCAACTCATGTGCGAAATTGTGTGGACCATGAGCAAACGGCAGATACAGAGCTTCTCATCACATTTACTCTATAAGCTGGTTTAGTGCTGGGTTCGGGATCTACTTTCGGCTTCGAGGGAAACTTCAAAATTTATAGACCTTGCGACGTCTACCACCCTGGCCATCAGTGCTGCCGTTTTTGGGTTGATCCTATCTAAATTGGGAGAACTGTTTACTCTCGTTTGGGAGTTTAAAATGAATTTTAATAGGTTTTGTTTGCATCAGAGGCATAGAAAGAGCCATGGAAAACGGAGAACGGGACAATCTCGGTAGGAAGGGACAATTTCGGTAGGAGATCACCATGTTCTTCGGGCTTGGATAAGCAATACGCTAGGCTGTAAAAAGATCTCGGTGAAATAGGGCTTATACGAGCTAACCCGAGACTTACGTAGAGGCACACCCCAGGGAGGGGTATTATCATCACTTTAATGGACGTTTGTAGCTAAAAAATTACTGACGAGCATAGAAGGAGGAGCAGCCACAATAACAGCTTATGCACATAGCTCACTAGCGAACTAAACGTTGAAAGCTATTAGTGATTGGGCTATAGAAGTGGGACTGAGCATTAACTCAGAGAAGACTGACTTATTTAGTATAATTCACTAGAAATACAACATAACATCTGGGGATAAACCTAAATTGAAGAAGTACACTCTTCAAGTAAAGCCAAACACGAAGTACCTTCAAATCGTATTGGACAGCAAATTTTCATGGAAACTTAGTGTGCAGGAGGGAGTGAGAAAGGCCTGGAGGGTGATTACAATACCAACAGCGTCACTACACGCAATCTAACGCATGCGACCAGCGGAATCGCTTAGCCAAGAACATAGCGTGTAGCTTTATGCCGCGGAGCAATTTGGTATCAGAACCCACGGTCACAATAGTATAGCGCCATACTTAACCGGCCGGATAGACTACGTGGTTCCGCGTGTGAGTTCCGAATAGTCTTTAGAAGCTGAAATAGAATTTAACGCTTGGCGCAAGGGAGTAGAGTTGAAAGGGAACGCAACGCACATCTACACAGATAATTCTAATATGGACGAAGGATTAGGGGCTGCCATCCCCTAATGAGTGTCCCGCTTTTTCATTACATCGGTGTTTACATTTAATCCCAAACGGACGCAAAGAAGTTTGACTTCAATAAAGTTTTCGGAGCTGAAGAATTATTGACAGTGTTCAAGTAATGCGGCGAGAAATTGAGCAATGTCGGACGAAAATATGCTTGCTGATAACATTTTAGAGGTTTTCTACACAGGCTACAGAAAGTATGATCCTGCATTTAACCTGATCTGTGAAGAGGCCCGTGAGAAGTGTATCGACACACCGGGGATGGGCGTTTTTGAGTGAATTGTTATTCAAACAAAAAACAAGATGTTATACATATCTACATATCGTCACCTGAAATGCAAAAAGACGTAACAAACATCATCGTTGGGATGCAAAAACTCATAACTAATAAAAAATTCAAAATTCACTTTTTGATTTATATGATGGATTTCATCGAATTACCACTTCCCAAATCATTTTGTGAAAAAAAATTAAAAATATTAGTCATGACTTTTTCCGTTTTATTAACGACGTTGTCACGTCTTTTTGCATTTCAGTTGACGATATGTATGTATGTATATAATTTTCATATGTTTGAATGATGAATAAATTGCAATTCTTTACTCATGTAATTTCAAATAACAAATACATAAGTTTTTATTCATCATCGAGAAACTTCAAAAAACTCATAAATTTTTTATTAATAATTCAATTAATTTCGAATGAACGAATAATTTTTATTTGGTTATTTAGTCATTCTTTCTTCACTTTAAGTACATATATACTTACGTACATACGGTTGGTGTGCAACTTCTCTGAAGTTTTCTTCTTTTTATACAAAGTTTAAAATTTGGAACTACATACATACATACATATATGGTTTTTGTTACATAATGAGCTTTACTTAAAAAAATTTTTTAATAAATTTGAAGAAAACTAAATACATAGCTCAAACCCGTTGACCGTATCATTTTGTTGCGGGGTATACGTACAAATGTAGCGTACCATCTTTTTATGAAGACCTTGATGAAAACAATTGTTAATTATACCTTTCATGAGCATGAAATGGTATTATAACTTTGGTCCAATGTTTGTAAGTACCAGAACAAAAAGAGATAGACCCATGAAAATGTATACTTATATGATCAGAACGTCGAGCTGAGTTGATTTAGCCATGTCCGTCTGTCCGTCTGTCTGTCTGTTTGTATGCAATCTAGTCTCTCAGTTTTCGAGATATCCGGATCAAATTTGGTAGGTGGGCGTATTTTTATAATGTATTAATCATTTGTCGGAACCGGAAGAATCGGACCACTATAACCTATAGCTTCCATACAACTGATTGTTCAGATATAAAATTTTGCGTTATAACTCCTCCATTTATATAGCTAGGAACATGAAATTCCGCACTGTTTTCAATAATTATCAACAGAAAACTTACAGTGAAAATTAAAAAGATCGGGTAACTATAACCTATAGCTCCCATACAACTGATTGTTCAGATATGAGATTTTTCGTTATAATTCATCCATTTCTGTAGCTAGGACCATGAAATTTCGCGCTGTTTTCACTCATTATCAACAGAAGACTTACAGCGAAAATAACAAAGATCAGGTCACTATAACCTGCAGCCCCCATACAACTGATTGTTCAGATATGAGGTCTTTTATCATAACTCCTCCATTTATGCAGCTAGGAACATGAAATTTCGAACCATTTTCACTAATTATTAACAGAATACTTACAGCGGAAATAACAAGGATCGGATGACTACAACATATATCTTCCATACATCTGATTGTTCAGATATGGGATTTTACTGTAAAACTCCTTTATTTGAACAGCTAAAACCGATAAATTTCGTAAGATATTTTATAAATAATAATAAAAAGTCTACTGAGAAAATCATCAAAATCTATGCTTTATAAGCTTTATCTCCTATAGTACTGATTGTTAAGATACCAGTTTTTGCCATATATCTCCTTTATGTACGAAACTAAACCCAATAAATTGTGTTACCGGTTTACATACCGATCACATAGCGGTGAAAATCACTTAGATTGGTGTCATATAAAGTATATCTTCCATACCTCTGATTGTTTAGATGCGATTTTTTATATAAGTATGTAACTCCTCTATCGATGTATGCAGATGTATTCAAAAGCAGTAATCTGTCAAAGTAAAATTTGCAGATGTTCATGAAAGGTATGAAGCCTTCGGCATAGCCGAAGACAGCGCTGCTCTTACTTGTTTTAAAATAAAAATGATCCGAAAATCAAAGATTGTATTAAAAATCTATATTTTTGAATTTTCGAAAAACCAAAGCTTTCAGTATATGCGCATTCCAAAACGTCAAAATACAAATCATCAGTCCCTTCTATCTTTTAGCCGTACTTGAAGAAAAAGTCTAATTTGCGCAACCTAGTTGAAAACTAGCATCTAAACTTGGTCGCGCACATTTAGCATTACAATATGCTGAGGTTTAGAAATAAAAAACAAACACTGATGCTTTGTATTTTGGCGTTTTGAAATGCATCCTATCTTAATTTTTATTTTACCCATTACCTCTACTATTCTACAATTTTCGGTACATAATGATTACTCCTGCAAATATGAAATAAAAGGATTTTGAAGTATGTATGTATTTGCTTTTCGAGGACAAAGAGTGAAATCGTGCAACTTCCACTTTCCTTTACTAATTTAAACCAAACACTAAAATACCGAGAGCAGCTAAAATATTTACAAATACATATGTATGTATGTATGTATACACATATATATAAGTGCGATCAAGGGATGTTTAAGCTTCAATGATTTCAATTATTTTCTTTGCAAAATCAAGGTGTAAGGACGTACATACATACAAACATACTTTCGTATACATACATATTTACTAATGCAACAGCAATGCACATATGACTAATGAGCGCAACACCATGTTTACCTACGAAATCAAATATATGTATGTATGTACACACATAGCACATTTATTTATATATACGATATATAGATATATATGTAAGTATGTACACTTCAGGGTATGTACGATTCCACAGAAAGGTCTTTTAGCCACAGGCACTTCACTTTGTTAGTACAACCACTTGCCATGAATGCTTTGTATTTGTTTCCTTCCTGTTATTGTTTCCGTCTTTATTGTGTTGCGCTGCAAGCTTCTAAATTAAGCAACAATAATAATTGTGTCATCTGTTCTGTTTTTTGTTTTTAATTTTACATTCTCTTGCCGATTGGCCGAGTGAAATACATTTTTTTTTAAATCATCGGACATCAGTCGAAATAAAAATCTCTAAGTGAATTTATTTATTCGATGGAAAGGTTTCACAAATTGGCATTTGCAATCGTCATGAAACTGTGGGTGGCCAAACTGCATAACACATACGAAAAACATGTTTGGACTTACTCACATACATAGACATGTACAGCGCTAGTAGGGAGTCTACTCGCTACTAACAAAAATGGCCATACCCCGGAAAACTATGTACCACAAAAGAATTGAGATCTTCGTTTTAATAATTTCAACATTTTGTTGTTTCCAGCTCTCAATCACGAGAAATATGTACATATGTACATACTTTTCATGTTGTTGTTGTTGTAGCGGCACTACTAAGCCCCGCCTATTTCGGGTCAACGTTTAATCATTTTCGGGCTCAACTAACGGGAGGCCCAGAAAACGAGCTGTTTCAATGGGTTCGGACCAGAGGGAGAGGGGTATTAGCTGAGTCGAATCGAGCTGGCATGTGAAGAGGTGACACTCTATGGATATCGTTAATGGCTCGTCTGTATGTCGTCGGGTCCAGTGGTTGGTCTACGTATTGCTGGACTGCGTCCTTGTATACGAATAGGTGTCCAGTGACGTGCCTGGGCGGAGGCTCCTCCTGAAGCAGAGGTCTGTTTCGGTGTTCGCTTCTGTGACACCCCACCAGAAATTGCTTACAAAGCATTTTGTTGTGTTCCCTTACGGGGAGATTTGGGCCTCGTCGCTGTGTAGATGGTGCTCAGGCGTTATCAGAAGGCACCCAGTCACTGTCCGAAGTGCAGCGTTCTGACAAGTCTGTAGCTTCGTCCACTGCGTCCAACTAGTCCCCGGCGTCCAAACTGGCGCAGCTTAGTTTAGAACCGGCCGGCCAATTTCCTTGTATGTTGCCAGCAACGTTTCTTTGTATTTGCCCCAAGTGCTGCCGGCGAGCGACTTGAAGACCTTATTGCGGCTCTGTACTTTATTGACAACTGCGGTTGTGTGCGTGGAGTAGGAGAGCAGGCTATCGAAGGTGACCCCTAAAATTTTCGGGTTATTTACAGTCGGTATTGGTAAGCCATCGACGTGTATACCTAATTCTAACCTGACCTCCTTGGTCCAGGTGGTGAAGAGGGTCGCCGTTGATTTCGTTGAAGAGAGTGTTAGGCTCCTTGCAGTGAAGAAGCGAGAAACGCTGGAGAGATAGTCGTTTACTTTTGAGCAGAGGTCATCAATTCCATTCCCAGACGCCAAAATCGAGCAATCGTCACCGTATGAGATCAGGGAAATTTCCTCAGGTGGCTGAGGATGCTTCCGAGATGTAGAAGTTATTATTTAATTTAATAAGGGGGAGAGAACACCACCTTGTGGAACCCCTTGTTTGATTCTTCTTGGTTTCGAGGTTTGATCTCGGAAGATTACTGACGACTGTCGACCACTCGTATAATTCGCCGACCATCGCTTCAGTCCCGGTATGAGTGAGGAGGCCTCGATGTCTTCTAGCAGCGTGGAATGACAGGCGGTGTCAAACGCCTTTGACAAGTCCAGCGCTACTAGGACCGTTCTCTCACAGGGGCGGTTAGGTCGATTTAGGCCACGAGTTATTTGGGTGTTTATGGCATTAAGTGCTGTTGTTGTGCTATGCACTTTACCGAATCCGTGCTGGTGCTTCGCTGGGGTCACGTGGCAGTTGAAGTATGGGACTAGCAGGGCCTCAAGTGTCTTCGCGACCGGGGAAAAGAGCGTTATCGGGCGATAAGAGCCTCCTTTGTTGGCGGGATTCCCCGGTTTCAGCAGTGGGACCATTCTCCCTGATTTCCACACATCAGGAATGATGAGAGTGGCCATAGACAGGTTGAGACCTCCGTTAGGTAAGCTACTCCCTTAGGCCCCAAATGTTTTAGCATCAACATACGGATTCCGTCGGGTCCAATTGCTTTGGAGGCTTTAACCTTCCCGATAGCCCCCTTCACTTCACAGCTGGTGAAAGCAAGTGGTGCACTGTTTTTTGGCAGCTTGTGCAGCCCCCTGGTTACTCGACGTTTAGCCCTGTCTACCGATGGATGCAGTGTGAATTGCCTACTGAAGTAGGTTGCGCATTTCTTCGAGTCGAATAAGGTTTCCACTCTGTAATCACGCTTCGTTGGGTTAGACAAGGACCTCACGGTTGACCAGAGCTTACTCACACCAAATGTGAAGTTACAGACCTTCAAGTGCTCCTCCCACTTTTTCCGCTTGTGCTGATTTACCAGTTGCAGAATCTCCAAATTAAGGTCTCTCAGACGAGGGTCCCCGAGATCGACCTGGCGTAGGTGGTCACGCTCATTTGCAAGTACAGCTGCTTCGGCCGGGAATTTTGGGTGGACGATCATTGGCCAGGCTTGAGTGCCAGAGATCGTGGTGCGCGTTGAAGTCACCTACTACCATTCGGTTTTCACCTCTGAGTAGCGCACCTATGTCATGGTTTCCTGCTGCCCAGAGGAGCTTCTCGGAGCTGTGCAGGTTCTTCGGGTGTTTGGTGCGTTGCGCGAGCGGGTAGCCGTGGAGGCTGATTGTGCCGTATACATATACATATACACGATCTGGCCGACTTACATCAATTTCGTGTTTTTTGGTGCTATCGGCTTGAAATTCGGTTTGTCTATGTAATTTGGAGTTCTAAGTTGGTCTACAACATTTTTTCTTTGAATGAAATGTTATTCCACTTTTCTTCCCCGTATTTGACGCTTTAAAATCGCTGTCAGCAGCGACAACACCATGTCTTTAAATGGAAACATTACTTTGTTTTAAATAAGCGCTTAGAGTGGAGAACGCTCACGTAAATTTAATCTCACGTATGTATTTTATTTTTATAAAATTTGTGTAACATAAATATTAACTAAGGGATCAATGCCATATATTTTTTTATTCTCTTTACTTTACTATATATTACAAATATAAAAAGAAATTTTTTGTTAAGCTACTTTCATAGGGCCTATTTCCGTTACCACTTTTTTGAGAACCCGAACCGGTCCAAATTCTCGATTATTTAAGCACTCGGAATCGCACATCACTAATATAAATTGTTCAATGGATTAAAATACTGCGGCTTCGCTGATTCGGTCATGTCGTACGAATGGACACAAACTTTCCAGCCCTGAAATTATTCAACGCGTAGCCTATTGTTGGCAGCAGTGGAAGGCCTCTTCTACGTTCGATATACCAGGTGGAAAAGGACTTGGCTTCACTTGGCACTTCCATTTGGCGTCAGTTGGCACAGAAACGACTGGCGTGCTTATTTGAACTCGGTCAAAATTGCTTAGCTGTTTACAGCGTGTAGCAATAAAAATAAAAATATGTATGTAACTACATATGTATGTATGTGCGTTGACGTGCGTAAATTGAAACGAAATCCTTATTCGATATTAGAAATGTCAGCAGTGGTGGTGCGTTTTCGTTCTAATTAAAATCGTCAAGAACGTGCATATCAAATTGATTCAGTTTGCTTTTAGTGCTAGTACACTTTATGTATGTAAGTATGTATTTGGTACCGTGCTTTGTATTTCTTCCGCATGCTGTTGTTGAATTCCAACATGAATATTTAAAAATAACAAAAGTCAGCGCATACAAAAATTTTAAAAGCTTTTTTTGGTGTACTCAGTGGTGTGTGGAGGCAATGGAAACTAGTGCAGATCTTTTCGCTTCGTTGACTCATTCAAAGGGGTGAGTGCCATAATAGAAAATTGCTGTTGTTTTGATTTCTAAATAGACACACGCTCGTCTGCAACTGTTACCTGTCTCTTTGACTACGAACATATTTTCTTGCCGGTCTGCCTGTCGGGTGATGATGATTGGCCTTTTTCAAACTCGCGGTCGGTCTTTGTTTTAATTCTCTTTGTTAAATTGCTAATCCACTGCATTGCGCATGCGTACACTGCATTTGACAAGAATGAATAAAAAATTATTAAAAAAAAAAAAATGTAAAGGGTTGCTTACAACTACAACTCGACGAAGTTGCACCCTCTCATATCTAAAAGTGTACATACATACATAAGCACATAAATAATTGCATAGCTCGTAAAATAGAAAACCCCCTCTCAGGATGTGTGTGCACTTGTATGGAGAAATAGCATTCATTGGTTCAGGTATAACACACGATTTTGGGAATCAGTAAAAGTAGCTAGCCCCTTAGGCAGCTGAAAGGATTTCGAAAAAGCAACTGCTTTGGTTGAGCTTATTATTAAAAAAAGGACAGACAGGATATGAAGGATATGCATGAATGGCTGAAAGGAAGTGCACAAACGGGTCTCAGCTGCCACATGCCACGCGATTGTCACACTTTGTTGGCTGCCGCGGCATCGCGGGTTGGTAGCCACCACAACCACCATTCACTAAACAATAGGTGGCATGTTGCATATGGAAAATGCAAAATCTGTATGCTTATCTAAACGAAAAAATCAACTCGATCACCTTCCGCTGTGCTTATATACACGTATGTGTGTTTATTAGGATCGTCCATAGTTGCATGTGAGAAAAGAAAAGTTGGAGTTTTAATGCTTTCACCCCCTAGGATTGTTCTATATCGAAAAAAATATATATCTCTGTTTTTTTTTTTGTTTTGAAAACAAAAACTATTTAGTGGCCACTTGGAGCGCTCGATATTTGCCATGCATTTTTTATCGGAGTTTTTCCCAGCTGTTTTTTACCAATTTTTTAATTAACGTTTTTTTTTTCTGGGTACACCCGTGGATTTTTTTGAGAGCATTAAGATTCCGATTTTACTTTCTTTGGACCACCCTGATGTGTACATATGCATGTGAACACATTACTAGTTTCAAATTTATACATACATATCTAAACAATCTTAGACTTTCCTATGTATTTATGTATGTATACAAAACTGCTTTTTTTAATGTTGTTTTCTAAGCGGATTCCATACAGCCTAGATGTGCAGTAAGATTGCCAAGAGTCAGTTTAAGGGCCGTTTGCGTCATATCTGGTTAATTCTAACTCCCAGTTAAACATCGTTATCGACGTTATCGAATGTCAGCATATAACATGTGATCGATAAAGCAGGCTATGTGCTTAACTGAAGGATGTACCTCCAGTTAGCCTTAACTAGACATTGTGAAAACGGCCCTTAGTGTTTACGGTGTAATTACCCTGTGGTCAAATGTACTAGCTGTAAACTACCTACCAACTAGTATGAACCGCATGCCCAACTAGTAAGCCAACTATCTTTTTTCCATGCGATGAACTGGTATTTTTAACATGGCGATGTTCTACGAGATTGCAATTGTCAGATTTCGGTCAGAAATACACCAGTCTCATACTAGTTCAAAATAGAGAGAAAAATACTAGTCCAATTATGGAAAAGGAAAAAATAAATATTTGAAACTTTTGAACATAAATTTAAATGCATTTTTCATTAAATGTTATTAAAAGTAAAAGCTTTCAGGTACAATAAATACTATCTTTTTTATCTTTTTTAATAACATTAAATATTAGAAAAAAACATTTTAGTTAAAAGTAAAATAGATACTTTAGTTCATTTTCGAGTGAACTTATATAAAAATAAAAGTTTTCATTTTCATTTCTTTTTAAAATTTTATTAAAGAAATAATTAATGCTTAAAATTTGAGATTTAGATAAGAATAAAATAAATAAATAATTCATGCAGTTATTAAATATTCTTAATTTTTGTCTATAGTTTGGCTTCTTGATTGATAATTGAAATTAATGAAATAATCATATTAATCGTGTAATTAAAAAACGACAAAAATAATTGATAATGATCAAGAATAACCAAATAATCATGTTATTAAAATTAATGAATTAATTAACAACTTTGAATTGATTATTAATCATTAAAAAGGTGCTAATATTGGTATTTAATCATAAAACGGTTATCCCAAAAACATGCTTTAATTAATTATCATAATGATTATTAATCATTATTTAACGGGTCTGGTATAATTGAATATGTACTCGCTTTAAAGGTTTACAATATACCCAAATAAATGTTATAATATTTTGGGTACTTTATTGTATTAAACTGTCGAAGTCAAATACAATTGTTGTGTACTTGGTACAAGTCTGATCATTTTCGAACTAGTTCGGTTTCAGTTGTAAACTAATATTTTTCCTGACTAGTTTGGGGTTTCACTGCAGGGTCGAAATGGTTTTGAATATGTATCAGAGTATGTATCACATAGGCTGCCAACTGTTTAAAAGGTTAAATTCAAACTATTCAATAATTTAAATGAATTATAACAATATGGGTATCAATCGAAATAGTTTTTAAAGGGCTTCAACTACTAATGTCAAAACTACATGTAAGAGGTTTTCATCTGTTCAAAATCTCAAATTGAGTTCAGGGGATAAGTTAATTGAAAAAGTGTGACAAGATGGTTCAACAAATTTTAAACCTCCTGTTTTTTGATTGAGTTTTCTTGAAATAAATTTTGAAATTTCACACACTCAGCGAAGCGGGTGAGGGCGATCTAGTATTGAAATAAATCGAAGTGTAATATCTTTTACGAAACTTGAGGAATTTTCCTCATGCAATTTCATGTATGCATTTATACTAATTTTCATTATTGTAGGAAAATACAATGTTATTTAGCCTTATTCGCATACAAATTAAATTTTTATCGGCCACAATAAGTTTTCACTGAAAACGGCCTCGAGCTCATAAAAATTGTCGAATATAATTGTTATAAAGGCCATAAAAATAACAAAAACAAATGGCTTTGGCATTAAATAATAAATTTATTATGAATTAAACTTAATTTAATTTTTGATGCCATATGGCTAAACCTATATTAAAATGTTATTGAAATATATTCTTTTTTATCTTTTCAAAATAGTGAAAGTCGGTTAAAAATAAGAAAATTATTTCAAAAATGCTTATAGGTGAAATTTACAATTGTATCGATACCTTTGGGGCATATAAATATCTAATTAAAATTTTAAAAGTATTTAAATTTTATTTAATTACCCTTCAAGTAGAATTATATATGTACTGTATTAAAAAAGAAACAAATTAACTTAAGAAAGACTTTGTTTTATGTATGTACGTACATATATTCATTTACATACATATCTACATAATTGAATACGTACTCATTTTAATGGTTTACAATAAACCTAAAAAAAATTATTTTTTGTGTACTTAAAATGTTGAAGTCAAATAAAATAAGACGTTAATAAATCGTTTTGTAATTGGTACTGGTCTGGTCTTTTTCGGCATAGTTCGATTTAAGCCAGGAAATTCTAGTTGTAAACTAGTATTTTTTCATACTAGATTAGTGTTTCACTGTAGGAAGTATGTCTTTGATGGTTGCAAGTAATATGTTTCTCTCAATACATATTTTGGTTATAGTTGTTACCAAATCGCACACCGTCTTCAAAAGAGTCGCAACTCAAAATAATACGTTTGTCAGAAAATGCGAAAAACCATTTCTTAACGCATGACAATCATGTGGGCAAGGGCGTCTCTACCTTAGGTGTTTTTAACAAATTATAACAAAAATTTTCTCCAGCTCTTGCTGAAAGGTAAAAAAAAACTGCGCACATTTTTAGTGTGTAATCTCAAAAATGCAAAATTTTGAGTTGTGACTGTTTTGAAGACGGTGTGCGAAATGTTATCATCTCGCCGGAATACATAACTTTGGACCACGTGAACCGTTTTCAATAATCCTTTTTTTATTAGAAAGATAGTACCTCAAGGTTCGTCCCGTAATTTGTTTTAGAGATCCGATGATTGGATCTTGAAGAAATTAACGGTACCCCTAAATTTGAATATGACAATTGAAGTCGGTTGTGTTCTTTCCTTAAAAACTACTTGTTTAATAAAAAGTTCTATAAACTCAAGATGCGCTCAACTTTCAAAAGTACCTAATCAAAAATTAAAAAAAAGAGTCAGTAAAAATAAATTTATTGATTTCATGAATTTTTGCACTTCTATGTTCATTTTTTGATTTCTGGTTTTCGATAGAGATGGTGATTTTTCACAATTGCTAAATTTTTTTAATATTTCAAATACCGAAAAAATTAACTGAACTCTCAAGAAAAACGAAAAATTCATATAAAACGACGGACGAGAAATGGAAAAGAAATGTTCTTCTACCAAAATTTCTTAAATCAATTTTCAGCTCTCAAAAAAAAAGCTCGTATATTTTCGCGCTTTTTCAAGCAACAGGAATTATAATAAATATTTCTTATAATTTACTTGACAGCTGGATTCTTAGCTTTAAGATACATATTGTATTTGAGGTTATTAGCTTTAGGCGGGGTTTGAACCCCAAAACGCACCCCTTGTGTGCGCTAATGGCTGACTCTTTTCTCTGTGGACTTTTGCTCTGCGGCTGTCGTCAAAAAATGTTCTTGCTTTAGGTTTAAGCTGTCTAAGTTTTCCAGTCCACCATTATGCTCTGATTTGTATCACATTAGGCATGTTTAGTTGAAGCATAGTAAGACATAGATTAGCAAAAAAAAAATAAAAATTCTTTCAAGAGCAATATTAACAAGACTTTTTCAATGAGAATTTGATTAACGTAACGTCAGGTAACGTCACGTCAGATAAGTCAGCTGATTAAACATAAAGCAGAAAAGATTTTAACATTTAAAAACTTGGAAAATTAACCTTAAACATTTCCAATATTACTGCTAAAACTTTTATGCAAATAGTCTTGCCCAATTCGCAGAGTTTTGCAATTTTGTAATCGAAGTCAAAATCCACATCCGTTTTTTGTAACGTCGCGCCAGTGCGTAGGTTTACTAATATCTTTAAATCGCTACTACCAACCGTTGTAATTTTTTTTACTGAATAAGGGGTCATTTAAGTGCTATGCAAATCTAGAAAAACCTTTTTAAAATTTTGACTCTTTAAATTTTTTTCTTAAGATTTTGTCATACAAGTGTAAGGTAACGCCAGATTGGAAATACCCATAGTATTTTAGTATTTTATAGACAAAACAGCCCTTGTATGCTGCTGCATGTCGTAGGAAATAAAAAAATATGTAGGAAATAAAAAAATATGGCGCCCCCAAATGTGTTCGGATTTTTTGTTAACGTTTGCATTTTATCCTCTTTTTGTGATGACCTGTAAAATATTTCAGTACTATTCATCTTTTACGTAGTTGTATTAATCGTTACATATTTCAGTTAATTTTTATATTCTCATTTTTGTCGTTTGGTGTTTTCGACAGGGTAGGAGTGTGATGTAATGTGGAACGATTTTCCGGGATGACGGAATTTTTGTAATTTATTGGTAGAATGTGGGCAATTCTTCGAGCCTCTAAGAAATTGCCTCATGGGAGAAGGAGCATCAAAATAACTTTTTCTGATATGTAATATGCCCTTTTCGACTTTGTCTACTTGATTAAAACACTGTATAGGTTAAGCATTGGTTCAATGTTCTAATGATTTATAAAACGATGACTTAAGTTGATTATAGCTCTTTTAATATTATACTAAAATATTTTTAATGAGCTTGAGGCCGTTTTTAATGAAAAACTTATTGTGAAAAGGCAACAATAATGTGAAAAATGGTAGAAGTGATAGCTATTTCGGAAATCACCACATTTCCTCATCAGACTTCTTTCAGTAGGCTTCGAACCGACGATCCCACTAACTCAGCCAGTTGCCTATGCACTGTGCTAAGTTCGCCTTGTAAATTATCGTTACTTTTTTCCTACTTTTTCATTTTGTTATGCCAACACAATCAAGCGCAGCTATTCCGCTGCAATTCACTTGATCATGTGGTTGTTGGTTTTGTTGCTTTTTGCTAATAATTCTATTTTTAGAATGTTTAACTTTTAGGTGTGCTCGTCTTTAAGTTACTTGTTTTTGTTATTTTATGGCCTTATAACAATTATAATTTTTAATATTATTCCTAACATTTTAATATTATTCCTAACATTGTGCGAATGTGACAAATATGAGTGCCATTCGAAACATCCCTAATACATACATACATATATACATACATATATAATCGATATAAGCCGAGATATAAAATATCATCAAATAATGGTTATTCCCAATTAAGTAAATACACTTTCCAATGAATTTTCTTTTTTCCACGTCAAACTTCTGATGTGAATAATAACTTCACAGTTATAAACGGATCTATTTGCTTCAACAATCGTTAAGAAGCTAGCGTTAATTCAGAAAGGGTTTAGCATTTAAAGACTTACATAGTGCAAGTAAAATTTTTGCTTCTGGAAAAATCGCTATATCGCCAATAATTTTGACTCATTGCTTTCATGATTTGCACCAAAACTAAAGTTTACAACTGACACGCTATCGCCTTCCGAGTTTAAGTGTGTGAGTACATACATATGTGTGTACATACATAAGTTTGCCCTGTCGTTTGCCGAGATTTCTAAACCATACAAAACCTTTCAAGGATTACTCCATTTATTGTATTTGCCTTGACAAGTATTCTAGAGCAGCCATAATAGCGACAGCTACAACAAGAAAGCGGAAGGATAACCGAATCGAACACCAAGTCAATCTCGGTATTGCATTTTTGGTTAACTTAAACGCTTACACATGTAGTATACGCATACATACATACATACTTATCTACCAAATGTTATGTGCCGCCTGCTGTACTAGCAGTTATGTAAGAGCTGCCATTTGAGGATTCCAATGCTGCGAACAACAAATGCTAAATGCAACAGCAGCGAAAGCAAAAAGCAATGCGATACTTCGGTGTAAGCTGTTGAATGGTTTAACGAGTGCCTAATGGCAGCAGTGTGGGGAAAATTGCATGTCAAATGCCATATGGCATACGCCGACAGCTTGTAAGGGGGTGGCGCGCATGCACGTGCCGTATTCTGTAGAGGCCCCACGAATATCAACAGTTTAAGCATACACACATACTAAATACATATGTGCTTGTGCGGTTTGTATGTATGCATATAAGTACACCGTTTTATTTATGTACATACTTACATATAACGAACAAATGCTAGTAAATTGTTGCCGAATCAAAATTGTATGTAACAAATGTTTGTATGTATATATATAGCGTTGCCACCATGTAAAATTTTATTTTTGAATTTCGGTCAGTAAAAATCTCAGACGAATGCTCATACGAATATCGTGCACCCGATTAAGCGTTGCAATTAGAGTAGAGCTTAGTGAAATGCGGATGTTTGCATATTGTGATGTCTTGAAATTGTTGTGACCCAAGAGATTTGGTGGACGGGCTAGGGTAAGAAAACCAGAGACATTTTCTAAAACTGTCATGTAAAGGAGCTACCATGTAGGATGCCGTCCCAAGGAACACAATGAAAGCTATTCGTGATCGAAATAGGAAGCGAGGTACGTCAGTATGAATAACTTGAGAAACGAGCCGACAGAAAAACATCTAAAAATTCCATCAGAAAGTTACGTCCTTTTGGATATGCTTTAATGCTGTTCGTATTTCTATAAAAGCAAATATGTACGGGGAACTACTGACCGATATCAAACGCATATTTTAATTATAGATGGAATATTTCTCCGGTTCTATGAATAGATCAGCAGGTAATCAGTGAATAATATGAACCAAACTCTCTAATGAATCCGATGGGCTTGAGGTTTCTTCACCCGAATATGACGAGGTGCGAACAGTAACTGTTGCTGTCTGTTTAATAGGTGAACTTTGCAAGTACGGCGGCAAAGAGTTGATAAGATGTAGAATTTAAGTGAAAGTGTTCTGCCCAATCCATAGAATTCGGGACCATTACTTCAGAACACCCGCATATAAGTTATTGTAGAGCACATTTTGTGAAAATGCGTACAAATAAATCTCACCTTTAACAAACTGATTGGGTATAAGGGTGGTCTTAGGCCCGATAAATCGACTCTACCACAGTTCTTCTGCGTATGACAAGTCTTGGAAAATATTCGCGAGAAGAGAATCAAGCCGCACTTGCCTTACGCCGCAATTTGGGATCCTTGTGACGTGATGGAAAGCGACATCTTTCAGCAAACATTTCGTATAACATCTACCGACAATATCGCATATGGATACGGGCAGTGCCGTCGAGAGCCGGACCGGGCCCCTGGGAACATTTCATCGGCGGGCTGCTTGAATTGAAACCCTTTTTTTTGTTTAATAAATTATATTTATTTCACTACCCGCGTATACATTAGTGCAGAAATAACTTACTGATATTTCGCTATATGCCTTTGGTCAAGTAAATCGTGAAAAATACCTTCCGTGCGATTCGGTCAGTAAACATTCAGATGATGGATTCGAAATCATAGCACGAGCAAGAGATTATTCCAATGCCAAAGTTCCGAGACTAGGTAGTCGATTATAGTAGAACATACAAAATTTTAATTCCTGCCAAAAGGCTGAATGAGCGTTCGCCTTCAGCAACAGTCGCTGGAACGGTGCAGAACATATGGTGCGATGAGCAGCCAATATTTTCTTCCATTTAAGAATGTTTCATTTAAGTTGAAAAAAGTTGCTTTTAATTTGGATTAAGCTTCATTGAATCTGAAAAAGGTTTTATGTAATTTGAAAGAGGTTTCGCTTTATCTGAAAAATAATTCCTTTAATTTGAAAATGGTTTCGCTTAACCTGAAAAACGTTGCATTTAATTTGAAAAAGGTTTCACTTAATTGGAAAATGGTTTGATTTAAACTGAAAATGCTATATAATACGCGAAGGGATTTTTTGTCCAGGTCATCAGATCTGCACGGTTAGTCCGATTTCTAAAAATGAGGCGTAATGCCATTAGATCCGCACCGTTCGTTCGATTATCAAAAATTAGATGTCAAATTATATTGGCCTGCATATCACAATAATGTTTTACTTTTTCGAAAAGCGTTGCCACCTTTTAAAAGATTTAGTTCGAGTTATTTAAAATAATAAACCAATTATTCCTATATAGGCATCAATCGAAAGGGCTTTATTGCTAAACTAAATGATCGACGGTTGCCAAATTAAAAAAAAAGAAGAAATTTCAATTTGAATTAAGGCAATTGAAATACGTATCACCCAATGGGTGTCAGACGAAATTGTTTTAAGGAATTAGTAGTTGAAAATATTTCCCAGAGGGTTGCCACCTGTTTTAGGAGTCAAATTTAGTTAACTTATATGCAAGTTATATGAAATATGTATTAAAATATAAGTGTCAAACATACGAGCGTCAAAAAGTCTTTAGTTTCAATATATAAACCATTTTTGATGTGCTTGAAGAGGGTAATCAGTTAAATGAATATTCAAAATCGGGTATCAAGCAATATGGGTTCGCAAAAAATTTATTTCCAAACTGTTTTTCGGAGAGTTGCCACGTGTTTAAAATAATAATAATATGTAATAATGGTTTAAATTTGAAGATAATTTCAAAGAGTGTTGCTACCTGTTTGAAAAGTCGATTTTGTTTAACATATACAAGAGTTAAATTAAAATTTAAAATATCAGTGTCACACGTAAGAGTTTTAAGACAATTTTAGTTAGGTAATAATTTTAATCGATTCAAAACTAATATCTTTAAACTGCATTTTTTGTGAAGGTCAGTAGATCCATACCCATTCCAATTAGATGGAAAATTGAAGCACTGGGCCAGTAAATGTGTAATCAGATTTTATTTTTTGAGGTTAGAATTTTGTTTAGCGGTACAGGGAGTTTTGATATTTGATTAAACGAAATACCGACACAATGCTCTCACCCTTAGGATTGTTCTATATCGAAAAAAGTATACCTCTTTTTTTATATTGAAATCAAAGAATATGTAGAGGTGGCTCAAAGCGCTAAAAAAAATAAATTTTTTCGTAGAATGGTATAGAATTCTTGAAAGCAAATATTTTTCGATCGGAAAACTCTGGTTCTCTTCAGGAGACTTTCAATAATTGTTTATATAACCATTTTTGAATACTAACGACTTTTTATAAGTCACGCCATTGCATTTTTCGGCAATTATAGTTGCGAGGAAAAAATGGTTAATAAACAATTGGGTATTATTATTGGGAATCTCCTGCAGATAAACAGAGCTTTCTGGTCGAAAAATATTGATTTTTAACGATTCTATACCATTTCTACGAAAAGTTGTTTTTTCCATATAAAATACATGAAAAACTTTTGGGCGCTTTGAGCGACCTCTAAATGTTTTTTGATTTCAAAATAAAAAAAAGGGTACATTTTTTTCGGTATAGAACAATGGTAGGGAGTGAGAGCATAAGAATTCCGATTTTACTTTTTCACATGCATTTTAGACCACCCTAACCTACATACATACACATACAATTACGCAAATTTTGATTTACAAGTATTTCCAGCTTCGAACCAAATTGGCAACTCTGATAGCGGAACATTTGTCCTGTTCTACATGTTGCTCGCTTGCAATTGCACGGCTGTTGTCGCGTCATGATTACTATGTTGCAACTAGTACTTTTCTCCGCAACGTTTTCAAATCTGCTAGCGCTGCAGCTGTTTTCAAATGCAAAAATTTGCGAAACAAGCAAACTAAACGAACAATTGCTGTTGGCCTTGCCTTCGATCAGCTTAGACTTGCAAAATACTCAGATCTACATACATATGTATGTATGTATGTATGTATGTATGTGTTTTTATATGAGAATATGTATAAATATGTATTGTAATGCATGTCTTTTATTATGTAACATATACAAAATCGCACAGTGCATAGAGTATCCAACTATGAGTTTTCACAAAAAGTGGACTTAACAAATTTTCAATGTTAGTGAAATATTAATGCGATGATAATAGGGTTTTCTTTGTAGGACTTTCTTTACATTGGCAACTAAACTGTCAACATTTTTTAACTATTCACTATAATAATTAGACTAAAAAAAAAGTCCGGGAATAAAATTGTCACTGAATCGGGTTTCGATACAAGTACTTTCTTCCGATACCTACTCAGTACTCGGTTCAAAAGTATCGATACCAAAATTACTGGGTATCGGACGAAAATGTCCCTAATGTATGTTGAGTTGTCGAAATTTATAGACACAGAATATTATTTGTAGAAAGGGGTTTATCGAAATTGGTCACGTTAATGAAATATATCAAGTTATCGGTATTAAATGGGCCTCATGCATAAAAAGTAAGCTTAAGTTCCAACTCGATTTTCAGTACAAATTGATGACCTTAAGCTCACTCCATCATTGCAAAAATTTAGTCTGAGCATAAGCATTGAGTTATCGTTATTTACAGAGTTAACGCAATTTATCGAGTTATCGTAATATATCGAGTTCTTTCCATTTATAGAGTTATCGATGTTCATTGATTTACAGAAATTTGTCGTTTTATCGGATCGAAGTGTTTGGAATTTTCCAAATATACCGAGTTATCGAAATTTCAAGGTTATATAATTTTATCCAGCTATCACCCTGCAAAAATCGCGAATACTCCATGCATGCGTGTAAAGAGTACTCCCTAAGGACCAAAGAGTATTCCAAAATTAACCACAATTCATATAAAAAATATGGTCCAATTAACATTGCGATGTCCTAGGGCAGGACCATATACTCCATCCCTGCATTACATCAGAGTAGCACAAAACTACTCCAACATATTAACAATGGCATTGTTGTTATATTTTTTCGTTTGTACACGCTTTTGTTCTTCACTTCTCAAATGCTTTTTCGAAATTAATAAAAACCAAGACAAAAATTAAAAATTACATGTTGCCTCTGACGGCAATCGAATCCGAACATGCTGGGAGCTAAGAACTAACAGCGAGCATCTCTACATGTTCAGCTACAGACAGACATGCAAATGTGCTTTCAAATGCTCAACTTCAATCACATTTCGTTAAAACACGAGCAGTTATCGGATAACAAACAATAAGCTGGCGCAGAGACACGAGTTGGTCCGCTACAGCATGACAGAGGAACACTTTTGTTAGTACTCCAATTTACCACAAATGGACTACATGGTCCAACGATTTTTGCAGGGCACTGCTTATCGCATTTTGTCGTGTTACCAGAGAAATATGGAACTATGAAAATTAACTGAGTTATCGAAATTTATGGAGGTATCCAAAGATTATCGAGTTATTTTTTATATCGAGATATACACATTTAAGAGTTAACAGAATTTATCGAGCCCCCGAAATACACAGTTACCGAAATTTATCGAAAATTTTAGAAACTATTCGAGCTATAGAATTTCGTTTAGTTATCGGATTTTAGTGTTTTTGAAATTCATTGAATTATTGATATATAACAGATTATCGAAATTTAGCGACAAACTGGAATGTATCGGGTCAATTCCAAGCCTTGCCAAATTCCTACAAAGGCCTTCAAAGATATCAAAAATTGTAGTCACGTTTTAGTTCCAAAGCAGGCGATTTTGTACCTTATAAGCTAAACGACGTGCTAGGTTAGAAAACCTTTCCAAGGGTCTTAAAAAACTTGAAAAACGGTCGGATTTCGACAGTAACTGGAATTCCTAGTAGGTTTAAGGATAATATTGATTTAGAACTTATTATGTGAGTGAAGAACACAGTGCTTCTTGCTTGTCCCAAAAACCTTTTAATAATAAATACACTATTTTGGAGCTTACGCTTTTGCCAAGTGTGTGGCCCAGCTTCTCCGCCAATTTGTGGTGTGCGTCCTGATGTTAGAATACAAATGGAGGGACCTACAACTTTACGCCGCACCCGAACGGCAAATGGTTTTATGAGGATTTTTTTTCTAGGCAGAAATGGACTCGGGGTTTGCCATTGCCTGCCGAGGGGGAGCGCTGTTTGAAAAAACCATTTGTAGTTAAGAGGTTTCTGGGGCTAGGGATCTAACCCAGCTCCTACGGAGTGGTAGTATGTAGCGCGACAACTCGAGTAAAACTTGAGCTAGCAAAAGATGGTATTGAAAATCGGAACAACAACCATGTTTACTTCTAATGTAAACTGCGATATTTTAGTATTAACAGTAACCTTTTAGCACAAAATGAAACAAATTACTAGAATTTTTTATGGAATGACCGTAGCCCTGCCCACTTATGATTACATACATATGAAGTGGTATCTAGGAAACCGCTTTATTAATTTCTGCGAAACTCAGTCTATAGTAATTATTGTAATTTATACAAAAAACACAACAGATTGTGAAACTGTTTATCAACTACCAGAAAAATTATCTAACTTGCCACCACGATAGTTCGGTAAACGGTAAACTGATAATAAAATAATTTTACATAAACAAAATACTTGGGGAAAAATAACGAGCACCGAGTACCAAGCTCGGTAGGAAGACCGTAAGTCTAAATGAGCATATTATCAAACATCGTTGATATCTATACTAATTATATAAAAAGAAGTCCCTTTTTTGTTACAGGTAATCTCGCGAATGTCCCCTATTTTTATAATAGGTGATATCGAAAACGGCTGTACCGATTTCTTTGAAATTGTGGACACCTTTTTGTTATAGGCTGATAATAATTTCGTTATATCAACGGAGCGTGGCATCTCCCATACAAATCGAATTTTTCATACCGCATATCTTTGGAAGTATACTCCTGGAGAAAAGTAAATACATATAACATTCTTGGGTACGTGTAGTGATCTGCTCCTAAACGCGGTTTACAACTTAAGACACCAGGTTGCGCTGGAGTCGGGTTAATACTAAAAATTGTATTTACGATCCGATCTGGCTAATATTCAAAATATGTATTGGTAACGTGAAGGGGAAAATATTGCGGCGAAAAAATTGCTCGACAGTGGCTCTGGAGTCGAATTAATACCAAAAATTGTATTTTTGAGCCGATTTGTCTCGTAATAGAGATACATAGGGGTAAGAGTAGTGGAAATAGTAATGCAAAAAAGATCCGCGTGGTTGCGCTGAAGTCGAGTCATTGCTAAAAATTGTCTAATGAAGTCATTCGGAGGTACCAGGCATCAAAGTAGTCAAGTTACCACCGTTAAATCTACTACCATAACCATTGCGGTCCTTGATTTACTGTGACTAAACAGAATAAAGACATTTCTTGATGAATGTCTACAAAGAAAATTGTAAGACATTTATGATATTTTGTCTGAGGTAAGTCTATGTATATTGGATTTCTGAAGACCAATGATACTCCACCATCTTGAAATTGCATCCAGATTCAAGTGCACAGGGTAAAGGATACAAGGATGCAGATTAAAGGACGATTCATCATCGTACCGGATCATTGTTACCGCAAGAGCTTCTTCACAGACATAACGACTTCGTTAGGTAATTTAAGACGGCAATCGAGAATATGCTTTCTGACGACCGAAAAATTAAACTTGAATGAATGCTTCAATAAAAAAATAAATTTTGGGCGGGACGAAGTTCGCCGGGTCAGCTAGTATGGGATAAACCACCCCTTACCATGTAACGGTAGTTTCCTGAAAGGTGAAGAAAATATTTAGTACGCCCGCAGGGTATTGATATAAGTAGTACATATGTCAACTTTACCTACAGTTTAATAACTTCCTATTTTTTCGCGCCACCACTTAGTAGTTACTTTCCATTTCATTTCTAATTTGCTGTCGGAATTTCTTCTCTCATGACACTGCCGCTATCACTTGTCGTTCGAGGGATACATATATCTATACAAATTTACTTACTTATATAAATATATATGTGCTTGGTAATATACAAATACTATACATATATATGTGTAAGTATGTATGTAAGTTTGTAGATTTCAACACCGATTTCCATTTTAAACGAATTATTTCATGTTGATACAAATTCTGTGATGCAAACACAACAATGAGAGCTTATCGGCGAAAACACCGAACAAATAAGAAATCAGCCTTTCTCTCAATTTCGGTTGTATAGAAGGAATTGCATTGTCTCTAAATCCAGTGGGATTTGCATTCGTATTTTAGTGTTGCATGTAAGTTTGTGATATACTTATGTATGTATGCATTACATACACGTTTACACAAATAGACGGCATACATATATTTATATGTACACATATGTATGCGCATATCCCATGGTACACGGGTTAGGAACCCTTTAGCTAAATGTTGACTTCAAACTATCTTAAGTCGATAGACTCGCGAATTTCAGACCAGTCGACTCTAAGTGACATTTTTTTAAACGCCTCGATTTTATGGATTAGATCTACCGTTTATGTCCTGAGATAATCTGTACATACCTACATATATATAGTCGCCGTTAAGATCGAATTCATTCGGTTGTAGTTCTCGGAGCATTTATTTACAAAAAAAAAGAGATACAAAACCTAACCCTGGTAGAAGTAAACCTTCGCCGTTGTATTTTAAATACTCCAAAAGCTGCAACTGGTGACTAACGCAAAAATATTACCATTATCGAACCGAAAGAATCGATATGGTTCATTTAAAGCATTGCTGTAAAAATTCGGGTACCCATTATTATCGGGATAAAAAGACTCTATATTCCCAATATCGATATCAAATTCAAAAAATTAAATCTGAATATTGGACTCTGTAAAGCTTTATATATCAATTCCAAAGTAAAGACATATGGGCGTTTCCAGCGTTAGGTCATAGTACGACATATATTTGCAATAAATGGAAAGACTAAGGTGCGCTGAAGTCAAAATAAAAAATATACTCGACAAAAAATTCATTGCGTTAAAGCAATATTAAACAACATGTCTCATTAAATATTTTAGTAGCCTAATATCATTCAAAGAAAGATTTTTACATTTTTGAACTTGGAAATTAGCCTTAAATATTTCAAATATTACTAAAAATAGTGATGACGTTTTCATTTATTTGTTAACCTATGTTCTTCTCCTTAAGCATATCAAAAAGAATTTTACAAAAGACAAATATTTAAAAAAAAGTACAACATATTATTAATCACATTAACTTTGTAATACACCTTTGCGATTCGATACGATACAAGGGTTCTGGTACCCGAATCCAAAAAATATCGTTTGAAAACTATCGAGTGAAAAGTTCGATATCGAATGGCAAAAATATCGATATGGTATCGTATCGTATCGAAATTCGTGTCCGTAACCATTTATCTGAATCTTTGGAGCTGAATATTTAAGCTGTATACGTAAAACAAAGACGAAGACTAAGTTCCGACATTTGCCGCTAGATTAACATATCATATGTTACATATGTGTCGGTTATTAAACAATTTATTTATTTGCTTGGAGTAACTATGGAGTACACATGATTGGCCTCGCGCTCTTCTCCACACCTTTAGAATGTAGGAGCGAGCTAAACAATCTCGCATAAAATTCACAAGGTATGGCAGTAGGAGTGCCCCACTTTGCCTCAGGGGATTTGTGGCGGTCAAACGAGTAGAGCGCCGATCGCTTAGTGAATAAATCGCTTGCCACCCTCGAATGCCGGTGTATAACGGCAGAATGAACCGAAAAGTACACAAAAAGCAGGACCAGGGCTCCTTGCTTTTCATTAGCTTTTTAAGTACCTGTTGGATTCTTGATCGCTTGCCTGGTTTCTATGGTTTTCCTCGCTAAGGCTTTGCGCAGTCTTGTAGCTGCGCAGGTGGATTAAATACCCTAACAGAACTTTCTGAAGCTTCTTCTTTTTATCTTCCTAATTTCTATATTATACTCTATCAGACCAGCTGAATACTCATCCCAGTGTACTATGCATTTGGATTTATTGAATAGCCTGCCTACCCTCTTTCTAAGCTCCGATAGGTCCCGAGACCACTCCACAGTTTTGTTTCCGGGCCTTGGCTTGATCTCGGGATAGCCGACGTTGAAGTCGTGCGTAACAATGCCATTAAGCTGTTCTCCAACTTCAAATAGTCGGTTTTCCTTTTCCTATCTTCTAGCCGAGGCAGATTATTGCTTAGCGTGTCCCTGAACTGTTCTCAGTTATCTTTCTCGGGACTCCCCTTGGGTTTTTTCTCCCTGACTTCAGCCCTTGGCTCAAATCGAAAAATTTTGTATTCGGACATGGAGGGTTCCGACGAGACGCTCCACTTAGCGACTAAAGAATTGGATGATTTATTGCTAATGGTCTGTGGCCATTATTGTAAATATCAAGGTTAGCACTTATTATGTATTGAAATAAAGACTCATCTCTGCGATTCGTGTCCGTACAACTTATTATCAATGGCAGATTCCTCTTCCGGCAGTACTGCATGAGTTGCCATTCCCCATTGGAAGTGATGTTGTTGTTGTCTGCCGCGAAGTAGACCGCTGGAGAGACGATGTCCGTGGTGTTTTCAGCGACTTTTAGCGTCTCCTGTTGAGCTACCACATCCTGTGATAATAACTCTGTAATGAAAAGATAGTCAATGGGCTGTATGAATAAAAAATAAGCAATTGCTTTTTCTTAAAATTTCTTACACTTTACTCCATTTATTCAAACAAAATTGAAGTAAAAGTATGAAATTTTAAGCAAAAGCAATTGCTTTCTTTTTATTCATTCGGCCCAATGTCATTTCTAAGCATTACACACACCCTGGGCCTCTCAGACGAGAGGTCCCATATAATCTTATTGCTGCTATGGTTGAGGACCCTTACCTGGCCTTGGTAGGTCCATGACTCTTGTATCAGTAGGGTGCTCATATCCTCCGTGGAAAACCTGCTGGCGATGACTGGAGATGCAGGCACCGCGTGATGCAAGTTGACCTGGGCTGCTGCCAAACACCGTGCGGTCATCGTTCGGCTCGTCTAATTCGGAGAGCCATAGATTGCTATCGCTCCGGTTCAGTCGCGTTATTGCTAGCCCTTCTAATAGCTGCTTCGTGGACGACCCGTACTCCGTCATATTTGCGTTACCTCGGTCAACCTGGATTTCCTGCGACTCTTGCGTCTTATTGCCCGTTGACTTCAGTCGCCATGGCCTAATCGTGACGAAGCTGCACCTATAGTTAATATTGAAGCCTACCCTCTTGATACTGGTGCTGCTGTTGGAGGGCTGCCTGCCGTCTAAGCCGCGCTGACTACCAGAACGCTCATTCTCATGGAGTCTGTAAGTACAGACATAGTTAAATGGATTAGTGCCTTTACCTTGGTTGCTGCTTCCGCAGAAGGCTACGATCTGTCGCTGGTGTTACTGTTCCTGTTGTTGTTGCTTTTATTATTGTTGTTGTAGGATCTGTGGTCGTTACTGCTGGGGTTTCGTGTTTTGTTCTTGGTTGCTGCTTATCTTGATTATACGACAGCCTGCTCGTTGGGGCGAACACAGTGGTCTAAAGGGATCTCAAACGTCCGCCGCACCAGCTCCATATGTCGCAGTAAGGCCGCCGTTACTCCTCGAGGCGGCCCAGTATCGGGATGGCGCCGTTCTAATACAGCCGGTTTATACTCGCCTGGCTGCAAACCGCCCGATAGACACGGTGTTGCGTGACACCTTGGATTAGGTGGTGGCAGTTCTTGGTCGCTGTTCTCCAGCAGCTCTAAGCTAGAATGAGGGTAGCGAAGGAACTGAAAGAGCGACTGCGTTGCCGATCAGCTAAGCCCGCGCACCAACGAGAAGTCTCCTGCCCTAGCGAGGGACATTTTCCCTTTACTCAGCATTGTTTCCATTTTTCGACGGCAAGGTTTCTTATGCGACATGCTCAGGCACTTCCAAGACTACTCGATATGTTTCTGTGTCGCGGCTCTGATACAAGGTTTGACTGGAACGGAGTACGCATTCTACTTTAATACAGTTCGATTGAATACAGGGTTAACTGAGGTGATATACGTATGTTTTTAAGCATCTACACTTTTCTCTGGATTTATATTTACTTAAGTTATCGAGAATAAAATATGTATGTATACACATATGTATATAGTAATCTTATTTGTGTATGGAAATGTATGCATAATGTTCACTAAATTTCTATTGTCAATGTTGCTTTTATTGTTGACGTCTCTTGAGAGCGAATAATAGAAGTGAAGGAGTGCAGTGATTTGCAAATGCAGCATGTGCACTTAGTGGCAAACATACATACACATATGTACATATGTAAATTGTACTGAGGCGAATGCATGACATGGGGCTGCATGTATTATGTGTATTGATCAGATAATCGCATGTGTGTTTAGTGTTTGGGAATTTCAGCCGACTAACCAAAATTTTGTTGGTCGTCTTGTTAGAGTGTTCATCTGCTTTTTCAAGCTGCAACAAGGCAATCAAAAGATTTGCGAAGACCTTTCGATTTTTTTTTTCTCGAAATGTGCCAACAAATGTAGGAAGATATATGGACATATGTATATGTAGTACCATATGTATGTTAGAGTGGCGACGTTAAAAATTTGCTCATAAGGAATATTTAAAAACCAAACAAGTTTCTGAAAGCCAGGGAGTGTTCGCCAGCCTGTTGACAAAGGAATACCATACGGTGGCAACTATGTATAATAAGCGCATCTGTGACTCGTGCCAACCCTCATACAACACGGCCACTACCACAGCTATGACAGGATATTTTGTATAGGTACGAGTACTTTTTAATGTTTTTTTTCCACATTTTTGAAAGCAGACATCCTTTTTTGCTTAATTTTTCTTTTTACGTATTTTTATTGAGGTATGCCGCGCCTAGCGCATTTGAAGTTTTCATATTTGCATCTGTTTGTGTATATAAATATTAATGTTCACACATATGGGCAGATAAAAGGATGAACTTGAATAAGAAAAAGTTATGAACATCGCTTATACCTACTTACATACAAGGATACATTTGTATATATAAATATTGTATCGTTAAAAAATATCAGCAGTAGTTGAACTCCATGCCCACTAAAGGTTCTCTGAACACATGGGCACCATGACAACGGCAATGTCGGGAAAGGATTTTGGCCCCATCCCGAAAGCAAAATGGCGTGGTCCCGCGGCTAGCTTTTAACCATGGAAGCTGACAAGAAGCTTTTTTTGGAATTCTTGCGTGCCAGAATAAAAAAATCAATTTTGGAAAGAGCATACAGATATTTAAGCAAGTCCACCATTGTCTTAAGTGAGGCATTTTGAACTTCTTCTGGTGTACATTAAAGTGTTCAATGAATATGTTTTTAGTCTGCTGAATTTAAGAAAATTTGGTTAATGTACATAATTAATCGAGCAGCTGCGGAGCTGCTAACGCATCCATCAACTCTTACATTTACATTGCACCTATACATAGATATGTAGTGTGGATGTATGTAGATCTGTGCGCATGCATGTATGCAATATTTCGGGACGCACCAACTTTCTTACTATCCAAAGTGTCAATGCCCTTTCTTCTCAGGGATCTCCTTTCAACGCTCACACATACGAACGGATATTAGTAAACAAAACCAAATGACAGGAAAACCAAACATTTCTGTGTCATTGACCTTTAAAAGGCTATCCCGCCAATGACCGCTGACGGTTTGTTTTCCTTGAAAGGCGAACAACGACCGAGAATCTACTAAAATTTCAATTGCGGTCACAGGCAACTCAGCAACAGGAGAGTTAGAATTTGTGATGTGAATCTAAATCTCATTGTTGATTCAGGTAAAAACAGTTGGCTAAATGGTCTCTATTGGAATAAACAAACAAAGCAACAAAACGAAAGAGAGCAACGTTGATTTCATATTTTTTTATTTTATTTTTTCAATAGTCCATTAGGAGCTCAAGCCTCAATGAAAAAGGTTGCCTACCTTGGTTGGTCTTCGCATAGTGGCACGGATGCGGCTGCGACCGCGGGATAGAAAGAGCGGCTGCAACTGCCTGTTGCCCGTTTCCAGGGTATGCACATCCCAGCCGCGTTGAGTTCAATCTAGCCAGGTGCGTGATGCGATTTGTTTAGCGGCTCTGCAATAAAAACTACGCAGATGCACTTCATGAGTGTGAATACCTGCACATACTGCATAGGGATATATGGTTAGAGTAGATCATTGATGTCTCTGGGTCAGGAGTATAAATGAAGGGATGAAAGTGGCGCTAAAGTCAGCAAACTGATGGAAAATTTACAACCAAGTGCACAGCTGTTCCGAGGAACAAGAC
>NW_023458564.1:33746165-33749628 GCF_013731165.1 Rhagoletis pomonella
TGTTCTTATTAAATCTTAAAATTGTAAAGCCATCCGTGACATTACAATACAAAAATTTTGAAATTTTCTACTCGAACAAAAACAAGAATACACCACATTTATTTTTATGCAACAAGCTTTGTACAAGAAAAGCCGGCATAAGATTTGTTTGATTGAGATTGCATACTTTCTTGTTGTTTATAGTAACTCTAAAAAATATCTAGTTAAACACCTGAACTTTTTTTCAAACATGAAATGTGTGATATGAATTGAATCGATCACAAAAAATAATTATTTTTTGGTTTTTCCAAACATAATTTATCTGAAATGTATAAAATTTAGCGGCAGCCATTCGTGTGATCGGAAAAATATTGGACTTTGCGAAAATCATGACAAACATTTCTTGTAAATTTTTCAAATGTATTTCGAAAAATGTTATAAATTGGAAAAAGTGTACCCATCGTGGTATCCGGCATTTACAAATGCAAAAAAATTTGGAACGAAATAAATACTCATTGTTCTGATGATCAAAAAATTTGCTAGTTTGGAAACCAATTTGGTAGGCCCTTTGGTACCCAAAAATATTCTCGAGTAGCAACACTGGTAACCGCCAAATATACATAGGTATATTATTTTGATAACCGAAACAGAGTTCCTTCACAATTCCAATCAAATTTACACACATAGCTTGATAACACCTCCCATTTATTTATTTCAAATAATGAACTTGTTGTAATAAACCAAATTTGATAAACATGTCAGTACAACACGTTCAATTGTTTAAGTCATACCTATTGGCAACTCATCCTCCCAGCCATCCAATCATCCACCCACCTATCTGCAAATCATGAAGCAAATATTTAAATTAAAAATCAAAGGATCAATCGCACCTGCTGCATAGAATTTCAACAAAACCTGAAAACACTAGCTGGAATGCCTGTCTGTCTGTCGTTCTGTCTACCTCTCGTGCCATTTGCCCGAACTTGAAATTTGAATGGAGTGAATGAAGAAATCAAATGTGCCACATTTTTGCAGACAGCGCATCTGTTTGCAATTTACATACAAACATTTGGATATATTTATGTACTCTCATACATACATACATACATAGAGCAACATTTCGGAGCCTTGTGCAGTGGCAAACAATGCCATTGGAAACCATTAACCGCCATCGAATAAAGACAGCTGGAGGGAGCCAACATTTGGGACATTCCGCATAGAAGATATCTGCATGGTGTCAGTGCCGAGGTAAGGATGTCAGCCGTCAAACCGACGCTTCATTTCTGCATCGGGCGCCCTTCCTTTTGGGGCCGCTGCTTTGTTTCCATTTCCATTCAATAAATTTTGTTTTTCATAATTCCCAATGGCTGTATGTATACATACATATATAAAATTTCATCGCTTTACATTTCTTTTCTTTTGTATTTTCTGCATTGGCACTTTGTGTTATTTATTATTGTATTTTTCTCTAGTTGTTGTTGCTTATAGACATTTGATTTGCGGCTTTTTTTTTTGCTACAATTCGATGCCTGCCACATGTCAACATCTGGCATTTGCGAAAACTAATTGTACTGCGCCACATCCATATGATGTTTGTACGTAAGTGTGTCTATGAATCTTTCCTAGATGATGTACTTAGAGGTAACTATATATGTATGTGCTTACGTGCATATTCATGTATGCACAGGAGTACAATCATACACAACAGTGCAAAAAATGTGCAAAACGACAGCAGTCAAAGAAACGGCCGAGAAAGATTTCTTTCTTTATACATTTTTATATTAGGAAAAAGTACCCCGCAGCTTGAAATCGTGTGGACACATCTGCAATGCTTACATTTCCTTTCCATATGTATATGGATATATACTCATACATACATATCGATAGTCCTCTGCAATAACGACACAACTCAAAACTAAAACAAGTAAGAGCAGCGCTGTCTTCGGCTATGCCGAAGGCTTCATACCTTTCATGAATATCTGCAAATTTTACTTTGACAGATTACTGCTTTTGAATACATCTGCATACATCGATAGAGGAGTTACATACTTATATAAAAAATCGCATCTAAACAATCAGAGGCATGGAAGATATACTTTATATGGCACCAATCTAAGTGATTTTCACTGCTATGTGATCGGTATGTAAACCGGTAACACAATTTATTGGGTTTAGTTTCCTACATAAAGGAGATATATGGCAAAAACTGGTATCTGAACAATCAGTGCTATAGGAGATAAAGCTTATACAGCATAGATTTTGATGATTTTCTCAGTAGACTTTGTATTATTATTTATAAAATATCTTACGAAATTTATCGGTTTTAGCTATTCAAATAAAGGAGATATACCGTAAAATCCCATATCTGAACAATCAGATGTATGGAAGATATATGTTGTAGTCATCCGATCCTTGTTATTTTCACTGTAAGTATTCTGTAAATAATGAGTGAAAGTGGTGCGAAATTTCATGTTCCTAGCTGCATAAATGGAGGAGTTATGATAAAAGACCTCATATCTGAACAATCAGTTGTATGGGGTCTGCAGGTTATAGTGACCCGACCTTTGTTATTTTCACTGTAAGTCTTCTGTTGATAACTATTGAAAACAGTGCGGAATTTCATGTTCCTAGCGATATAAATGGAGGAGTTATAACGAAAAATTTTATATCTGAACAATCAGTTGTATGGGGTCTATAGGTTATAGTGACCCGATCTTTGTAATTTTCACTGTAAGTATTCTGTTGATAATGGGTGCAAGTACTGCAAAATTTCATGTTCGTAGCTGCATAAATGGAGAAGTTACAACGAAAAATCCCATATCTGAACAATCAGTTGTATGGGAGCTATAGGTTATAGTGACCCGATCTTTGTAATTTTCACTGTAAGCATTCTGTTGATAATGGGTGCAAGTGCTGCGAAATTTCATGTTCGTAGCTGCGTAAATGGAGAAGTTATAACGAAAAATCTCATATCTGAACAATCAGTTGTATGGGAGCTATATGTTATAGTGGTCCGATTCTTCCGGTTCCGACAAATGATTAATACATTATAAAAATACACCCACCTGCCAAATTTGATCCGGATATCTCGAAAACTGAGAGACTAGATTGCATACAAACAGACAGACAGACGGACAGACGGACAGACGGACATGGATAAATCAACTCAGCTCGACGTTCTGATCATATAAGTATACATTTTGATGGGTCTATCTCTTTTTGTTCTGGTACTTACAAACATCGGACCAAAGTTATAATACCATTTCATGCTCATGAAAGGTATAAAAAAACCATTCACTACTGTTAGAGGCCGCTTGTCGCTAATATTTGTCTAATACATGTCTAGTCCATACTTCTTCTTCTTCTTATTCTAAATGGCGCTGTAACCGCCTAAGCGATTTTGGCCGAGTCCAAAACAGCCAATTGAAAATGCCAATTGAAGCCAAGTCCTTCTCCACCTGGTCTTTCCAACGCAGAGGAGGCC
>NW_023458564.1:33749728-33778352 GCF_013731165.1 Rhagoletis pomonella
TCCTCTCCCGACGTACGAAACCCACACTCTATAAGTCACTCATCATTCCCGAGCGGGTTTATGGCGCAGAAGCTTAGACAATGACAACATCTGATGAGGAGGCTCTTGGAGTATTCGGGAGAAAGATTTACGGGCCTTTACGCTTTGGCGACGGCAAGTACCACAGACGATGCAACAATGAGCTGTATGAGCTTTACAACGGCGAAGACATAGTGCAGCGAATTAAAACACAGCGGCTCCGCTGACTTGGCCATGTCGTTCGAATCGACACCGACACCATAACTAATTTTTTTAAGATTTGTCTCAAGCTTTTTGTTTCAATCGTTGTTAACTTAACTGAAATATCCTAAAAGCAGTGGAAAGACACAACCTTCCGCTTGACAACGAACATAAGATTACGAGAATCCGTTTTAAACTGTCCATTTTATGACCGGTCACGGGTCACAATTAAGTTGGCTTCCTAATACGTCAATATTGCCAAAATTATTAGATAGATATATCTGTATATCATCCGCATAGGCATGAATATTTGCAAATTTACATGTGAGAAAAATATCGTTTATGAACAAACTGATTATCAGAAGACCAAGGACTAAACCTTGAGGAAACCGGCTCAAGCTTTGAGATATTTGTACCGATTTGAACACACTGAAATCTAGCAGTTTTAATTATTTTTTTTATTTTTTTTACCTAATGAAGTTAGAAGGACGAAATTCGAGGATGTGGTCGTGTGTATATTAGTTCCCAATATATCATTTTTTCAAAAATAAATATTGCCAGTTTTCGAGGACATTCGAGGATAAAATTTTAACTGGACATTTTCAATACATATTCGTCGTTTGAATAAAAAAAATTTAATCTGATTTTAATTCTGTAGAATTTTCTCTTTTATTTGATACACATATTTACATTGCACTGAATTCTTTACATAATTTTTCGAAGTAATCATAAATTTGTTCTTTTGAAAAAAAAAATCATTACATCAAATATGGATTTTTTGTGTGTAAAACCGACTGTCGCATGGTGTTATAAAACCAGTTTATAATTTTTTAAGTTTCTCTTTTAAAATAAGCATTCCTAAAATAAGAGTCTCTTTTTGCCCATTTTTCACTTTTTAGTTCCCTGACTATTATTTATTATTCATAAAATTATCACTTTAGTGTTTGACCAGCTTTCACGGGGTTCCATTGTGAATTTCGCATTCAATGACGTTTCGTGTCTCTCCTAATGTATCGTTACAACTAATGCACATTTTCTAAGAGGCATCGTTGTTCGTCTATACAATTTTTGTTGTCTTGTTCCTCGGAACAGCTGTGCACTTGGTGGTAAATTTTCCATCAGTTTTCTGACTTTAGCGCCACTTTCATCCCTTCATTTATACTCCTGACCCAGAGACATCAATGATCTACTCTAACCATATATCCCTATGCAGTATGTGCAGGTATTCACACTCATGAAATGCATCTGCGTAGTTTTTATTGCAGAACCGCTAAACAAATCGCATCACGCACCTGGCTAGATTGAACTCAACGCGGCTGCGATGTGCATACCCTGGAAACAGGCAACGGGCAACAGGCAGTTGCAGCCGCTCTTTCTATCCCGCGGTGGCAGCCGCATCCGTGCCACTATGTGAAGATCAACCAAGGTAGGCAACCTTTTTCATTGAGGCTTGAGCTCCTAGTGAACTATTGAACAAATAAAAAATACGAAATCAACGTTGCTCTCTTTCGTTTTGTTGCTGTGTTTGTTTATTCCAATAGAGACCATTTAGCCAACTGTTTTTACCTGAGTCAACAATGAGATTTAGATTCACATCTCAAATTCTAACTCTCCTGTTGCTGAGTTGCCTGTGACCGCAATTGAAATTTTAGTAGATTCTCCGGTTGTTGTTCGCCTTTCAAGGAAAACAAACCGTCAGCGGTCATTGGCGGGATAGCCTTTTAAAGGTCAATGACCCAGAAATGTTTGGTTTTCCTGTCATTTGGTTTTGTTTACTAATATCCGTTCGTATGTGTGAGCGTTGAAAGGAGATCCCTGAGAAGAAAGGGCATTGACACTTTGGATAGTAAGAAAGTTGGTGCGTCCCGAAATATTGCATATGTACATGCATGCGCACAGATCTACATCCATACATATCTATGTATACGTGCAATGTAAATGTAAGAGTTGATGGATGCGTTAGTACTCCGCAGCTGCTCGATTAATTATGTACGTTAACCAAATTTTCTTTAATTGAGCTGACTAAAAACAATTCATTGAACACTTTAATGTGCACGAGAAGAAGTTCAAATTGATTCACTTAAGACAATGCTGGACTTGCTTCAATATCTGGATGCTCGTTCCAAAATTGATTTTTTTATTCGGCAAAGCTTCTTTGTCAGCTTACATGGTTAAAAGCTAGTTTGACAGAAAGCACTTGCGCATGTTCCAAATGAAGATGTATGTATGTATATTGGAGATGGGCAGGGATATCGGGACCCGCGGGCCCCATGGTACTGATTTCAAATGGCCGGGATGGGCGGTATAGGGAAGGTCTTTAAAATTTTTGCGGTCGGGATGGAACCAAAATTCTTTCCCGACACTCTCGATAAAAATTGCAACCTTCTAAAAATTATAAAATTTTCCTTGGAAACCTTTTACACTCTTTTATGTTTTATTGAGACGAAAACGAACAGCGGGGCGAAGAAAAATATCCGAAGATGCCAGATCTCTCATTGTTGTTTATTTTTTATAATTTGAAATTATTTTGAGACATGTGAATTAATCTTAGTGATGGATTTCGGGACCCACGGGGCCCATGATACAATACTGAAAGACGTCGGAATGGGCGGATTAGGGACTAAAAATTGAATTTCTAGATAGGGACATCGGGATTGAGTATTTAGTCCCGCGCACATCCGTAATTTATAACATTTTGCTCGCGCTGCTCCAACAGTCGTAATGTCCATATGAGCAAAGCTCTGGCGTGCCATTGGAGAGATCCGAAGTTCGATTAATATTTCGTTTCTTTTTTACAAGCTTTTATTTAACTTGCTCTGTATGTATGTATGTATGTTTGTTAGGGGCAAGTCTTTCAATCAATTTTCGACCAACTTCCCGATGACCTAGAGAATTTAAACTTCACAGTTGGCTCAGAACCCGATGTCAATACAATACGAAAAATTAGTTAAGCCGATAGATGGTGCAGGAGTGGAGATATTTAAAAAAAACCAATTTATAGCCCGATTTTGTTCATATTTAGAATAACTCCACTAAAAAATTTTGCCGATAGGTGGCGCACGGGTCGATATACTTGGTAAACAAGTGTTTATGGTCCGATTACGTTCACATTTAGAAAGCTTGTTTTAAAAATATTTGTTTTTACAATTAACTTATTTAATTTAATTTTCTTTTAATTTTTGATTTTATTGTTTCAAAAAGAAATGATGCATACATATGTATGCTTTCTCAACTACTCGGCGCCGTAATTAAATATGTAGCGCTCAAATTTTTTGTTTTTCTTCCCGTACCTAGTAGGGATGCACGATAACGATACAATATATCCATATCGTTGTTCAATATAATTTATATCGATATCAGGAGTTGCAATACGATATCGATATAGTATTTTTTTTCAATATCTGAAATACAAAAACGTTCTCTGTGCTCTCTGTTCTCTTGAATTGAAAATAAAATTGAGTAGTTGGACAAATTTTTCTATCTCGCAAAACAGCTGTTAGCATAGTATCCAGATTTCAAGAAAAACATAAATTCATATAAAAATGCGCTCAAAAAATTAAACAGAAATTTTTTTCTACCAAAATTTCTTAAATCAGTTTGCAGATATTTATGAAATTTCGGGTTCATCTTCTCCACTGATTTCAGTGGGGTTATTTGGGATTGCAAAAATAAAGTAATCGATTAATTAATCATTTGATTAATCACAATAAAAAAAAAAGTTCCAATTATTGAAAAATAATTGATTAATCGAACTTTTAATGGCACTTTTTTACAGTTAATATTCACAAAAACGTTTTTCCATAAAAAATTTCTAGTTCTCTTGTTAATTAGCCTTAAATAAAATAAAACAAGTAATTTTAGCGCCGATAATTATTTATTATTTAACCGCTTTTGCAAAAACAAAAGTTTTGATATGCGTTTTATTGGTGGGCGGCTGCGTTTCTCGGTGGCTGTAGCACCAGCTTTTGAAAAAAGTTGCTCAGAAAGTCCGTAAAGTTTTGGGTACACAGTTTTAATTTCCTCAAGGTTTACCAACTTGCCTACATACAACTTATTTTCAACCAACTTCTATCGTTTGACTAACTGGTTCGCCGATAAAGCAATGCGAGTGTAGGGCCTTTAACATTGCCACACTTAGTTTTGTAGCTATTACAATAGGCTTACATGCACAACTATTTACACCATTGTATGCTCTGAACTTGAGCAATTCTTGCGGCTCTTTGTAATTTTAGACAGCTACAGAACTCATATTTCTTTAAAATATCTTACGATTATTTTATAATTAATCGATTATTGGAACACAAAACTACGAACAAGTAAATCGTAAATTGGACAAAAATAATCGATTCATTTAATAAAATGATTAATCGCTGCCATCCCAAGCTGTTACTGTTCAACATGCCTTATAATTGAAATATTTACATATGTTTCGGACATCGGACATTAGGTAGCCGCGAGTGTTCTAACAGGAATGCGCCATGCTCTTCAAAACTTTCGTGTATCGCCTTATTTATCTATCGATAAAATTTTCCGTAGTTTTGCCGGCAGCAGAGCTTTAACTCACTCTATTTGTCGCAGAAAATGCTGTTTGCTACCCTCTTCAGCTCCCCGTATAGACTCCACATAGCTGGTGATACTACCGTCAGCAGCGTGGCAGTGTGATCGATAGCGACTGTAGCAAAGTAAAATTGGCCATCTAACGGGTGATTTTTTTGAGGTTAGGATTTTCATGCATTAGTATTTGACAGATCACGTGGGATTTCAGACATGGTGTCAAAGAGAAAGATGCTCAGTATGCTTTGACATTTCATCATGAATAGACTTACTAACGAGCAACGCTTGCAAATCATTGAATTTTAATACCAAAATCAGTGTTCGGTTCGAAATGTGTTTCGCAAACCCAATTGCTGCGAACGGCGACGAATCGACATTTCACGGTCTTCAGCAACACTCTCAGAAACAGACGCAATATTCTCTTCTGTACGCACTGTACGCATTCGTGTGGTTGGTTTAATGTCCAATAAAGTAAACTGAGTGCGAAACTTGGTCACAATCGCATTAATTGTTTGCTCACTTGGTCGATTATGTAGACCATAAATCGGACGCGCGAAACACATTTCGAACCGAACACTGATTTTGGTAATAAAATTCAATGATTTGCAAGCGTTGCTCGTTAGTAAGTCTATTCATGATGAAATGTCAAAGCATACTGAGCATCTTTCTCTTTGACACCATGTCTGAAATCCCACGTGATCTGTCAAATACTAATGCATGAAAATCCTAACCTCAAAAAAATCACCCGTTAGAATCTGCCGGCAAAAATTGATTTTGTAGTTTCATGGTCACTTAGGAAAGAGCGAAATACACCACACCAGCGGCTTGTCAATCCTATTTCTAACATACAAGCAATCAAGCAATGTGATCAAACTTCAAGATGACAGCCAGAAAATCAAAAAATTTGGTTTTTGCCCAAATTTCCCTCAAGCCGTTTGTCAAACCGTCAAGTAACCCTATACACCATACAACAGTTTTAAACTAAAAGAAAATTTCACCTTGTTTGACAAACCGCTTGTGAGGTGTATTTGGCACTTTAATATCATCCGAAAGGCTTGGCATTGCTGCCGTTGGACATTGCCGTTGTCATGGTGTACATGTGTTCAGAGAACCTTTAGTGGACCCGGAGTTCAACTACTGCTGATATTTTTTAAGGATACAATATTTGTATATACAAATGTATCCTTGTATGTACATAAGTGCGTATAAGCGATGTTCATAACTTTTTTTTATTCAAGTTCATCTTTTTTTCTGCCCATATGTGTGAACATTAATATTTATATACACAAACAGATGCAAATATGAAAACATCAAATGCGCTAGGCGCGGCATACCTCAATAAAAATACCGAAAAAGAAAAATTAAGCAAAAAAGTATGTCTGCTTTCAAAAATGGTAAAAAAAAATATTAAAAATTGCTCGTACCTATACGAAATATCCTGTCATAGTTGTGGTAGTGGCCGTGTTGTATGAGGGTTGGCACGAGTCACAGATGCGCTTATTATACATAGTTGCCACCGTATGGTATTCCTTTATCAACAGGCTGGCGCACACTCCCTGGCTTTCAGAAACTTGTTTGGTTTTTAAATGCTCCTTATGAGCAAATTTTTAACGTCGCCACTCTGACATACATACTTATACGCACGTCGATTGAAATATAGAGAATTGCATATGGTACTACATATACATATGTCCATATATATACTTACATTTGTTGGCACATTTCGAGAAGAAAAAAATCGAAAGGTCTTCGCAAATCTTTTGATTGCCTTGTTGCAGCTTGAAAAAGCAGATGAACACTCTAGCAAGACGACCAACAACATTTTGGTTAGTCGGCTGAAATTCCCAAACACTAAACACACATGCGATTATCTGATCAATACACATAATACATGCAGCCTCATGTCATGCATTCGCCTCAGTACAATGTACATACATATGTGTATGTATGTTTGCCACTAAGTGCACATGCTGCATTTGCAAATCACTGCACTCCTTCACTTCTATTATTCGCTCTCAAGAGACGTCAACAATAAAAGCAACATTGACAATAGAAATTTAGTGAACATTATGCATACATTTCCATACACAAATAAGATTACTATATACATATGTGCATACATACATACATATGTGCACATATTTTATTCTCGATAACTTAAGTAAATATAAATCCAGAGAAAAGTGTAGATGCTTAGAAACATACGTATATCACCTACATACTCAGTTAACCCTGTATTCAATCGAACTGTATTAAAGTAGAATGCGTACTCCGTTCCAATCAAACCTTGTATGAGAGCCACGACACAGGAACATATCGAGTCGTCTTGGAAGTGGTTGAGCATGTCGCATGAGAAACCTTGCCGTCGAAAAGTGGGTTGTTCACACTTGGCTGGTTATCAGGTTATCGGTTTATGTGGTTATATTTTTTATTCAGTTTACAATAATAACATACACTGCAGTATTATAGGTTTTACCCAGATAACCTGATAACCAGTCAAGCGTGAGCAACCCAAATGCTGATTAATGAAGAAATTTCCCTCGCTAGGGCAGGAGACTTGTCGTTGGTGCGCGGGCTTAGCTGAATCACCAACGCAGTCGCTCTTCCAGTTCCTGCGCTACCCTCGTTCTAACTTAGAGCTGCTGGAGAACAGTGACCAAGAACTGCCACCTCCTAATCCAGGGTGTTACGCGACACCGTGCCTATTGGGCGGTTTGCAGCCAGGAGGGTATAAACCGGCTGTATTAGAACGGCGCCTTTCCGATACTGGGCCGCCTCGAGGAGTAACGGCGGCCTTACCGCGACATATGGAGCTGGTGCGGCGGACGTTTGAGATCCCCTTAGACCGCTGTGTTCGCCCCAACGAGCAGGCCGTCGTATACTCAAGATGAGCAGCAACCAAAAACAAAAACAAAACCCCAGCAGTATCGACCACAGAACCTACTACAACAATAATAAAGGCAACAACAACAGGAACATTAACACCAGTGACAGCTCGTAGTCTCCAGCGGAAGCAGCAACCAAGGTAAAGGCAGTAATCCATTTAAATCTGTCTGTACTTACAGGCACCAAGAGAATGAGCGTTCTGTAGTCAGCGCGGCTCCGAGAGAAGGCGCCTCTCCAGCAGCAGGACCACAGAAGAGCAAGCAGAAAAAACCACAGACACCACAAGCCCGCACCCGCCGACCGGCGGAGATGTGACTTGCAACGGCTTCCAAGGGTTACACCTAAGATTGATGGGTGGAAGGGACCTCGTTTTGTACCAAGAGGGGGGATGGAATTCCTCCGTTGCACAACATCACGGTGTTCCTACCAAGGAGCGCTGACAAATTGGCAGAATACGCTTTGCGGCTGATCAAGGCGCAGAACGAGTAGTCTCGAACAGCATTCAGGACACGGGCTTAGGGCTAAACTTATGCATAGATGACGAATCCTACCACAGTATCAAGAGGGTAGGCTTCAATATTAACTATAGGATTAGCTTCGCCACGATTAGGCCATGGCGACTGAAGTCAACGAGTAATAAGACGGAAGAGTCACAGGAAATCCAGATTAACCGGGGCAACGCAAGCATGGCGGAGTACGGGCCCTCTACGAAGGAGCTATTAGAAGGCCTAGACATGATGCGACTAGAGGGGAGCGAGAGCAATCTAAGGCTCTCCGAATTAGAAGAGCCTAAAGATGACAGCACGGTGTTTGGCAGCAGACCAGGTCAACCTGCATCATGCAGTGCCTGCTTCTGCAGTCATCACCAGTAGGTTTGCCACGGAAGACCTGAGCACCCTACTGATACAAGAGTCATAGACCTACCAAGGCCAGGTAAGGGCCCTCAACCATAGCAACAATAAGGTAATATGGAACCTCTCGACTGAGAGTCCCAGGGTGTGTGTATTACTTAGAAATGACATTGACTATCTTTTAGTTACAGAGTTCTTATCACAGGATCTGGTAGCGGTACAGGAGACGCTAAAAGTCGTTGGGAACACCATAGACATCATCTTTCCGGCGGCCTACTTCGCGGCAGACAACAACATCATCCCTTCGCGGAGTGGTGAGTCTTAATTTCCATACATAATAAGTGCGAATCTTAATATCCACAATGTTGGCCACAGAACATTAGCAATAAATCATCCAATTCTTTAGTCGCTAAGTGGAGGGTCTCGTCGGAACCCTCCATGTCCGAATAGAGAATTTTTCGATTTGAGCCAGGGAGAATATACCCAAGAGAAACCCCAGAAAAATCAACTGGGAACAGTTCAGGAACACCCTTTGCATTAATCGGCCTAGGCTAGAAGATAGGAAAAGGAAAAGAGACTATTTGGAGTTGGAGAACAGCTTAATGGCATTGTTACAGACGACTTCAATGCCAGCTATCCCAAAATCAAGCCAAGGCTCGAAAACAAAACTGTGTAGTTGTCACGGGAACTATCTGAGCTCAGAATGCCCTCTTTCAATAAAGCCAAACGCATAGGACACTGGGATGATTTTTCAGCTGGTCTGATTGAGTATCATATGGGAATTAGGATGGTAAAAAGAAGTAGCTTCAGAAAGTTCTGTGAGGGTATTTCATCCACCTCCGCTGCTGCAAGACTGCGCAAAACCTTAGCGGTAGAAACCATAGAAACCAGGCAAGCGATTAAGAATCCAACAGGTACAGCTAACGTTATACACCGGCTTTATTTTAAAAATAATTGTCTTTTATAAAATTCTTTTTGATATGCTTAAGGAAAAGTACATATGGGCATTTCAAATCTGGCGTGGCGTGACAAAATGTTAACAAATAAATGAAAACGTCAAGATTTGAAAACTCTGGGAACTGGTATTATTTGTAGTAATATTTAAAATATTTAAGGCTAATTGCCAAGTTCAAATATGTAAAAATCTTTCTTTGAATGATATTAGGCTACTAAAATATTTATTGAGAAATGTTGTTTAATATTGTTTTTAAACTAATTTTTAACGCAATGAATGTTTTGTCGAGTATATTTTTTATTTTGACTTCAGCGCACCCTAGCCTTTCCATTTATTGCAAATCTATATCGTACTATGACCTACCGCTGGAAAAGCCCATATGTCTTTACTTTGGAATTGATATATAAAGCAATATATAAAGCTTTACAGAGTCCAATATTCAGATTTAATTTTTTTTAATTTGGTATCGATATTGTGAATATCGAGTCTTTTTATCCCGATAATAATGGGTACCCGAATTTTTACAGCAATACTTTAAATGAGTACCATATCGATACTTTCGGTTCGATATCGTGTCCCTATAAATAGTAATATTTTTGCGTTAGTCACCAGTCGCAGCTTTTGGAGTAAATACAACGGCGAAGGTTTATTTCTACCAGGGTTAGGTTTTGTATCTTTTTTTTTGTAAATTAATGTGTCCGAGAACTACGACAGAATGAATTTCATCTTAACGGCGACTACATATATGTATGTACAGATTATCTCAGAACAGAAACGGTAGATCTAATCCATAAAATCGAGGCGTTTAAAAAAATGTCACTTAGAGTCGGCTGGTCTGAAATTCGCGAGTCTATCGACTTAACCCTGGAAGTGCTTCGCTCTTTTGACCCTGTCTGCGGGCTTGTTAGTCGAAATGACTAACACCAACTTTGAATTGAAATAACAAACCTAAAAGAGTTAAAAACGAAAATACATTTTATGAATTTTAGTTCTATATAGTTTTTCAAACACCTAAACAAAATATTAAATACATATTATTTTCTCTATTACATATAATAAACAAAATGGTAAATGACTTCAGAGAGAGGTACGAAGCGAAACACGATTTTTGTTAGAAGAATCGACTAACGAAGCACGTCCAGGGTTAAGATAGTTTGAAGTCAACATTTAGCTAAAGGGTTCCTAACCCGTGTACCATGGGATATGCACATACATATGTATGTATTTATATGCCGTCTATTTGTGTAAACGTGTATGTAATGCATACATACATAAGTATATCACAAACTTACATGCAACACTAAAATACGAATGCAAATCCCACTGGATTTAGAGACAATGCAATTCCTTCTATACAACCGAAATTGAGAGAAAGGCTGATTTCTTATTTGTTCGGTGTTTTCACCGATAAGCTCTCATTGTTGTGTTTGCATCACAGAGTTTGTATCAACATGAAATAATTCGTTTAAAATGGAAATCGGTGTTGAAATCTACAAATTTACATACATTTTTACACATATATATAGTATATGTATGTTAACAAGCACATGTACATATATTTTTATAAGTAAGTAAATATGTATATATGTGTCCCTGGAACGACAAGTGATTGCGGCAGTGTCATGTGAGAAGAAATTCCGACAGCAAATTAGAAATGAAATAGAAAGTAACTACTAAGGGTGGCGCAAAAATTAGGAAGTTATTAAACTGTAGGTAAAGCAGACATATGTACTACTTATATCAATACCCTGCGGACATACTAAATATCGTTCTTTCAACTTTCCGGAAACTACCGTTACATGGTAAGGGGTGGTTTATCCCATATATCAAAGATGCTTGATAATGGGCCGTAGGAATAAAAAATTAGCAATTGCCTTTTCTTAAAATTTCTAACACTTTACTCGATTTATTCAAACAAAATTGAAGTAAAAGGTATGCAATTTTAAGAAAAAGCAATTGCTTTGTTTTTATTAATTCGGCCCAATATGCTCATTAAGACAGCCTTTCTGCGTGAAATTGTAGGTCCCTCCATTTGTATTATAACATCAGGACGCACACCACAAATTGGCGGAGAAACTCGGCCAAACACTTGGGAAAAGCATAAGCTCCAAAATAGTATTATTATTATTAAATAATAAGGTTTTTGGGACAATGAAAACACAATGCTTCTTCACCCACATAATACGTTCTAAACCAATATTATCCTTAAACATTATAAACACACTAGCAGTGCCAGTTACTGTCGAAATTCGATCGTTTTTCTAGTTTTTTAAGACCTTTGGAAAGGTTTTCTAACCTAGTACGTCGCTTAACTTATAAGGTACAAAATTACTTACCGGAAAATCTCCTGCTTTAGACTTAAAATGTGGCTATAATTTTTCATATATTTGAAGGCCTTTGTAGGACTTTGGAAAGGCTTAGAACTGACCCGATACATTCCAGTTTGTCGATAAATTTCGATAATCTGTTATATATCAATAATTCAATGAATTTCTAAAAAAACTAAAATCCTATAACTAAACAAAATTCGAAAGCCGACTAATTTCGAAAATTTTCGATAACTGTGTATTTCGGAGGCTCGATAAATTTTGATAACTCTAAAATGTGTATATCTCGATATAAAAAATTAACTTTGGATATCCCTATAAATTTCGATAGCTCAGTTAGTTTTGATAGCACCCTATTTTGCGAAAGCTATAGACAAATTTCGATAACTGGTTACTCTCTGGTAACACCATAAAATTCGATAAGCAGTGATAGCTCGATAAACTTATACTATAACCTTGTAACATCGATTCGATAAATCGACGAATTTCAGTAAATCAGTGAATATCGATAACTCTATAAGTGGAAAAAACTCGATGCATTATGATAACTTCATAAATTTCGTTAACCCTGTAAATAATGATAACTCAACAAATATCGATAACTTGATAAATTTCATTAACTTGACAAGTTTCTGTAAATTTTTATAGCTCGATAACTATGCGTAAATTTTTACAACAAATATTCTGTGTCTATAAATTTCGACAACTCAACAAATATTGATCCATTAAAATAATTCGATACGTTGCGATAACTCAATAGACATGGATGACTCGATAAGTATAAACTTCGATGATGCGATAAATTTCCATAACATTATAACTTCCGATAGCTTAATTTTTTGACCGAATTTATTTCGATTACTATCGTAAAATTTTCTGCACATCGTCTTACCTTTTCAGTTGCCCTAATTCTTATGTATTTCTCGTTGTTTTAATTTTCGCCTTTTTCTTCAGTTTTGTCTTCACTTTTTGTCTTAATCATTTTCATTTATTTCTGCATCATCACATTTATCTTTTTTACAACTTATAGTTTCAAATACGAAGTAAAACTCGAAAACAACTCAAATTGAAAAGGTTTCGAAAACAACTATACACTTTTGACCGTTTGACTGAAATAAATAAATACATAAATAAATACAAATTTTGAACCAATTTCATTAAAATTTTCCTCATCTACAGAAAAATGGTGTTCGTAGTTTTGAAATCGGTTCGGTAGGATAGCCAATCGAAGATATTAAATACATTAACTCGCTTTCGATATCGGAGAAATTTATATCCCGTGTGATATACATAACGTCACTAGACACGAATAAAGGAGCGCTAGTGTTTCGACGGCGAAAAAAGACGCATAAAAAAAAAATTACGAAAAAAGGCGCTTAAGAACAACTTCGGCGAAGAAAGACGCGTAATCATATATTTATACTTGGCCAAGGACTGCCACTTCAGCATTATTCCCCAAAAACTATTTACGAAATGTACATACTATTACACCCGCAAACATAGTTGACCGCGAATATAAGTTTACGCGTCCTTCTTCGCCGTCAAAAATTTTAACGCGTCTTTCTTCGCCGTCAACTATGTTAAGAGTCTTTCTTCGCTGAAGTTTTTTTTATGCGCCTTTTTCGTGGTGGTGGTGTGTAGGGACGATATTAAGTACTAGTTACTTGGTTTTGTAGTACTTCCTTCCTACTACTTCCTACTGTACTACTGTACTGTACTTCCTGTTGTACTACTTCCTGTGTCGCCTGCCACATAAAGTAGTGTGTCGTCTGCGAATAAGCCTATTTTTGAGTTCTATAAAACTTTTTCCAAGTCATTGATGTAGATTATAAACGGCAACGTGCCCAATACTGCGACCTGCGGAACCCCGAGATGCACAAATGCGCGTCAGATACACAATCGTCGACTTTAGTTCGCTGACATCTTCCGCTCAAATAGCTTTGAAACCATTGAAGCTCAGTCCCGGATACTCCGTAGTGGAACAATTTATCAATCAAAATCTCCCTGTCGCGGGCTTCGAAGGCCCTTTGCAAATCGAGGAAAATTGCACCAATTTTCCTGTTGCTGTCGAGATCGGATTTCCACCTGGCTAGTACTAGATTTGTTAGTGTTTTTCGGAATGAAAAAACTCGAAGTTGAAATCAAAACTTGTGTTGAACTGACAAAATGTGTATGATATTCAAGTTGCAACAGTGGCAGTCACACTTTTCGGGTTGAAGGAACGCATTCTGCAAAGGAAATATCCTTTATAAATACAGTAAAACCCGCTTAAGTACCTCACGAAAAATGTCAGATTTTTGAGCTACTTAGACGGGTTGGGTACTTGATGCGGGTACTTAAGCGAACATAATTATTGATATAGTTCATCTTCTTGTTAACTTACATAAATAAGTCCTTGAATAAAACATGAACATTTAATGATGTGTGCGTAGTTTTAAACCAAGATCATAGCATCATTTAAACATATAAAAAAATCTTTATAAAAAAATCGATAAAGCAATGTTATGTCATTTTTACAAGAATTCAATTCTTTAAAGTCATAGATTATACATATTTATATATACATACATTGTTGGACATATCTATCATTTTGGACCAAATTCAAAATGATGTGGTTTGCCACTTATGCTATTTATTAATTTTCAAGATTTTTCAATTAAAACACAGTTCATTTCCTAACAAATTTAATATAAACCTAAGCTTAAAATTTCATAACAATTTCAAACTTTTTTCTCACAAGTGTTTATAGCCCATTGCATTTTAGTGTAATAATGTGCAAGTTTCAAGTGGCTAAAAATTACGGTTGATTTTTTAGAATCTTTTGCCGAACGTGTTGCGGGAGCACTTAAAAGGGGAAAATTATAAGTAAAATGGTGAATGGGGTAAGAAAAAGTTAGGTACTTACGAGGGTTGGGTAAATAAGCGGGGAGGTACTTAAGAGAGGAATTTTCTTCAGAATACATTATTCACGGGGCCCAAAAATGTTGGTTACTTACGCGGGTTTCACTGTATACAATCACACAATTTATAACCAACGCTGGTATTATTTCAGAAAATGGTATTTAGTTTGCCGAGCTGCTGAGTAAACTATCTTTTGCAAAAAACTAACTAAATTTTCAAATTTAGCGTGAAAATGTGCACTGTACGATTTTGCATATGTTATATATGAAAAGGCATGCATTACAAAACATACTTATACATATTCTCATATAAAAACACATACATATGTATGTAGAAATGAGTACATATTTTGCAAGTCTAAGCTGATCGAAGGCAAGGCCAACAGCAATTGTTCGTTTAGTTTGCTTGTTTCGCAAATTTTTGCATTTGAAGACAGCTGCAGCGCTAGCAGATTTGAAAACGTTGCGGAGAAAAGTACTAGTTGCAACATAGTAATCATGACGCGACAACAGCCGCGCAATTGCAAGCGAGCAACATGTAGAACAGGACAAATGTTCCGCTATCAGAGTTGCCATTTTGGTTCGAAGCTGGAAATACTTGTAAATCAAAATTTGCGTAATTATATTTATATGTATGTAGGTACATAAGTATTTGACGAACACATATGTAGAATTTAAATTGTAGATACTCCTCTTTTTCTATTCTTGATAGGCGCTATAAATCCATAAAAAGTTTTTTCAAGCGCCAATAAAGCACGTCTACATGGCCTATCTTTCACGTTAACATCTTCCATTGAAAAACGGCAAGTAAATCCATATCCTTATGTGAAAGTATCTTCAAATTTAAACCTTTTTAAATCTCTTTTGTCTGATATTTTGAAACATTATTACATATGGGAACCAACTGATGAATTAAGTTGAATTTAATTTTTAAACACCTGGCAACTCTACGAAAAACAGTTTGGAAACCCATTTCGCTTGATACCCAATTTTTAATATTCATTTAACTTATTAAATAAATTGAATCTAACTTTTTTAACGGCTGGCAATCCTCTTCAAGCACATCAAAAATTTTTTATATGTTCAAACTAAAGAATTTTTCACACTCGTATGTTTCACACTAATATTTTAATACATATTTCACATAACTTGCATATAGGTTAACTAAATTGGACTCTTAGAACAGGTGGCAACCCTCTGAAAAATATTTTCAACTACTAACTCCTTAGACCAATTTCGTCTGACACCCATTGGGTGATACGTATTTCAATTGCCTTAATTCAAATTGAAATTTCTTTTTTTTTTAGTTGGCAACCCTCAATAATTTAGTTTAGGAATAAAACCTTTTCAAACCCCTTTCGATTGATGCCTATATAAGAATAATTGGTTTATTATTTTAAGTAATTCGAATTAAATCTTTTGAAAGGTGGCAACGCTTTTCGAAAAAGTAAAACATTATTATGCGTATGCAGGCCAATCCCTTTAATTTGACATCTAATTTTTGAAACTCGAACGAATGGTGCGGAGCTAATGGCATAGGCAGGTGGCAACTCTTTTTGAAAAAGTAAAACCTTATTACACATCTACCGGCCAAGCCTTTTCATTTTACGCCTCATTTTTGGAAATCGGACTAACCGTGCAGATCTGATGACCTGGACAAAAAATCCCTTCGCGTATTATATAGCATCTTCAGTTTAAATGAAACCATTTTCAAATTGAGTGAAAGGTTTTTGAGATAAAGCGAAAACTTTTTTAAATTAAATAAAACCTTTTCCAGATTCAATGAAACTTTATTCAAATTAAAATAAACTGTTTTCAAATTAAATGAAACGTTCTTAAATGGAAGAAAATATTGGCTTCTCATCGCACCATATGTTCTGCACTGTTCCAGCGACTGTTGCTGAAGGCGAACGCCCATTCAGCCTTCTGGCAGGAATTAAAATTGTGTATGTTCCACTATGAACCAAGATCGACTAACTAGTTTCGGAACTTTGACATTGGCATCATCTTTTGCTCGTGCTATGATTTCGAATCCATCATCTGAATGTTTACTGACCGAATTGCCCGGAAAGTTTTTTTCACGTTTTACTTGACCAAAGGCATATAGAGAAATATAAGTAAGTTATTTCCGCACTAATGTATACGCGGAAAGTGAAATAAGTATAATTTAGTAAAAAAAAAAGGGTTTCAATTCAAGGAGCCCGGCGATGACATGATCCCAGAGGCCCAGTCCGGCTCTCGACGGCACTGCCCGTATCCATATGCGATATTGTCGGTAGATGTTATACGAAATGTTTGCTGAAAGATGTCGCTTTCCATCACGTCACAAGGATCCCAAATTGCGGCGTAAGGCAAGTGCGGCTTGATTCTCTTCTCGCGAAAATTTTCCAAGACTTGCCATATGCAGAAGAACTGTGGTAGAGTCGATTTATTTGGTCTAAGACCACCCTTATACCCAATCAGTTTGTTACAGGTGGGATTTATATGTACGTATTTTCACAAAATGTGCTCTACAATAACTTATATGCGGGTGTTCTGAAGTAATGGTCCCCATTACTATGGATTGGGCAGAACACTCTCATTTAAATTCTACATCTTATCAACTCTTTGCCGCCGTACTTGCAAAGTTTACCTATTAAACAGACAGCATCAGCTGCCTTTTGCTCATCAACCGTGTGATTACTGTTCGCACCTCGCCATATTCGGGTGAAGATACCTCAAGCCCCTCGGGTTCATTATATAGTTTGGTTCATATTATTCAGTGATTACCTGCTGATCTATTCATAGAACCGGAGAAATATTCCATCTATAATTAAAATATGCGTTTGATATCGGTTAGTAGTTCTCTGTACATATTTGCTTTTATAAGAATACGAACGGCATTAAAGCCTATCCAAAAATACGAAACTTTCTGATGGAATTTTTAGGTGTTTTTCGGACGGCTCGTGTCTCAAGTTATATGGTACATGGTAGCTCCTTTACATGACAGTTTTAGAAAATGTCTCTGGTTTTCTTACCCTAGCACTTCCACCAAATCTCTTGGGTCACAACAATTTCAAGACATCACAATATGCAAACATCCGCATGTCACTAAGCTCCACTCTAATTGCAACGCTTAATCAGGTGTAGGATATACGCATGAGCTTTCGTCTGTGATTTTTACTGACCGAAATTCAAAAATGAAATTTTACGTGGTGGCAACGCTTTCTAGGATACTAACGTCTATATATATACATACAAACATTTGTTACATACAATTTTGATTCTCCAACAATTTACTTGCATTTGTTCGTTATAAATATGTAAGTATGTAAATAAATAAAACGGTATACTTATATGCATACATACAAACCGCACATGCACATATGTATTTAGTGTGTGTGTATGCTTAAACTGTTGATATTCGTGGGGCCTCTACAGAATGCGGCACGTGCATGCGCGCCACCCCCTTACAAGCTGTCGGCGTGTGCCATATGGCATTTGACATGCAATTTTCCCCACACTGCTGCCATTAGGCACTCGTTAAACCATTCAACAGCTTACACCGAAGTATCGCATTGCTTTTTGCTTTCGCTGCTGTTGCATTTAGCATTTGTTGTTCGCAGCATTGGAATCCTCAAATAGCAGCTCTTGCATAACTGCCAGTACAACAGGCGGCACATAACATTTGGTAGATAAGTATGTATGTATGCGTATACTACATGTGTTAGCGTTTAACTTAACCAAAAATGCAATACCAAGTCAATGGTGTTCGATTCGGTTATCCTTCCGTTTTCTTGTTGTTGCTGCTGCTATTATGGCTGCTCTAGAATACTTGTCAAGGCAAATACAATAAATGGAGTAATCCTTGAAAGGCTTTGTATGGTTTAGCAATCTCGGCAAACGACAGGGCAAACATATGTACATACATACCTACAAATGTACTCGCTCACTTAAACTCAGAAGGCGATAGCGTGTCAGTTGTGAACTTTAGTTTCGGTGCAAATCATGAAAGCATTAGGGCTATTCGCGATCCGGTGCAAATGGCCTAGCATCATTGCATTGCAAATTTGTATTGCAAACTATTTACAATACACAAACAAAATACACGCATTTGCATTTGTCATGGCTTGCCAAATTTGCAATACCGAAAATCCATAGCATGAAAATGCTATGCATTGCAACTCTGGTTGACATGTCTATCAACTGATTAAAAAAGTTTTACCATGACAGTTTAATAAAGGTCGCTCACAATCCATGGCATATTTCTGCAATTGTATAAATTTGTCAGCTCTTATGCACCGAATCGCGAATAGCCCTATTGAGTCAAAATTATTGGCGATATAGCGATTTTTCCAGAAGCAAAAATTTTACTTGCACTATGTAAGTCTTTAAATGCTAAACCGTTTCTGAATTAACGCTAGCTTCTTAACGATTGTTGAAGCAAATAGATCCGTTTATAACTGTGAACTTATTATTCACATCGAAAGTTTGACGTGGAAAAAAGAAAATTCTTTGGAAAGTGAATTTACTTAATTGGGAATAACCATTATTTGATGATATTTTACATCTCGGCTTATATCGATTATATATGTATGTATGTATGTATGTATGTATGTATGTATTAGGGATGTTTCGAATGTCATATGCGTCACATTCGCGAATGCGAATGCGAATGCTAATGCGAATGTTAGGAAAAACATTAAAAAAGTTATCAACTTAAAAGTCATCGTTTTATAAATTATTAGAACATTGAACCAGTATTTAACCTATACAGTGTTTTAATTTACATAGTAGACAAAGTTCAAAAGGGCATATTTCATTTCAGAAAAAGTTATTTTGATGCCCTTTCTCCCATGAGGCAATTTCTTAGAGGCTCGAAGAATTACCCACTTTCGAGGAATAAAGTACAAAAATTCCGTCATCCCGGAAAATCGTTCCACATTACATCACACTCCTACCCTGTCGGAAACACCAAAAACAAAAATGAGAATACAAAAATTAACTGAAATACGTAACTATTAATACAACTACGTAAAAGATGAATAGTACTGAAATATTTTACAGGTCATCACAAAAAGAGGATAAAATGCAAACGTTAACAAGAAATCCGAACACATTTGAGGGCGCCCAATAAGATCTAACCCAACGAAGCGTGATGACAGAGTGGAATTCTCATTCGAAGGTCGCGCTTCGTCGGACCCGAATAAATGCGCAACCTACTTCAGTAGGCAATTCACACTGCATCCTTCGGTAGACAGGGCCAAACGTCGAGTGATCAGGAGGCTGCACAAGCTGCCAAAAAACAGTGCACCACTTGTTTTCACCAGCTGTGAAGTGAAGGGGGCTATCGAGAAGGCGAAAGCCTCCAAAGCCATTGGACCCGACGGAATCTGTACGTTGATGCTAAAACATTTAAGGCCTAAGGAAGTAGCTTACCTAACGGAGGTCCTCAACCTGTCTATGGCCGCTCTCATACGGTTGCCAGACGTATTGATTTTATCAGTACACTACTGATTTTTCAACTCTTGTACTGATTTTATTCATTTCTTCAATCAGTCCTGATTTTTCAAAATTTGTACTGATTTGTACTAAATTTTCTATTCAAACAAAATACTTTAGTATTTTCTTAAGGTTTTTACATAACGTTGGAACTTCCTTAAACTGTACTGTAAAAAATAAGAAGAAAATAATTTAATTATAGTTGACATGTTTTAGATAATGTTTGATATGCTCAAGAGATTAATACAACAAAAAGATGAATCGTTTTATGGGCATATCGCCGGGTCGTTACCTACCAGTTGCGATAATATGATGGAGCATAAATTATTTAAAAAGAAGGCTTAAATTTTTCTCGAGTGTTTTTAATTATCTCGAAAATAACTTTCAGTTTAATAACAATAAATTTCAATATTCGAATGGCTTTTGCCTATAACTTACAACTCCTTTTTCTCAATTTACTGACTGTAAAAGAGTTTTGCATACAAGCCATAGAGTTAGATACTCTTTTTAGCGAATTCTTAGTCTTCCACAGTTTTTGCGTAGTCTAAAAATTATTTAAGCCATGAGGAAATATACATAGATGAACTCCTTAAAAAGTGGTACTTTTTTACAGTATGAGAGGATCTTAAGAATAAATTTTGTTTCCAGGCGCAAAGAGAGAAACCGGCTTCTAATTAAAATTTTTGAAAGTGAACTTCAAATTAAAAGTAATTTTAAAATGAAATGTATAGAATTCTTTGACTATTTAAACACTGAAAATGGGAATGATCTCATTATTGCTATTCAAAAATGTCATAAATATAAAATAATTTATTGGCTCCTTTGCACGATGATATAAGTAGTCCACTTGCAAAGTGCGCTATGTAAATTTTTTTTCGATTTTTAGTTTTTGGTGGTTAACGTACCAGTATTTAAAGTAGTTTCATGTCCACTAACAATACAGTGAAAAATCCTTATATATTCTGAAAAAAATAGCATCAAATGTTAGCTACTCTAGCAAATGTCGCTATAATACTTACTGTATGTATATAAACACTTTCAAAAGTCGCTATATTATTTATTGTACGTATTTATACAAGTTCAAAAGTCTCCATCTTCTGATGAACTTAGAAAACTGCAAAAAAACGTGGTAGTTTCGGTACCTAGTGGAAGACGTCATAAAAAAGAAGCAGACCAACCTTAATGGAAGAGAGAACGCGAAAAGGTTAAAAAATCTGGCTATATAAAACTTACTGTTTCAAAACTCGCTATATTTAATTTCTATATATAAAATTTGCAAAAACTACCACACTGCGATTTTGATTTTTAATGCTATTAGGCTCTTATTTATCCAAATTTTCAGATAATAAAAAGAAATATACAATTTGTATGTTACTTGTTGTTGTAGACGTTTTTTTTTATTTTATGGCTTACTAAATATTATTAAATCACATAACGTTTTATAAAAAAAAGTATTTTTTCCTTTTGAATGTTTTTTCTCAGATTTATACATACGAAGTATACAAATTGCATATCAGAAGAAAGCGGGTTTAATCACGTTTGTGACGATATTAATTTTATTTAAATCAGTTCAAACTTGTTTGAAATATAAGATCTTTAATTTCTCGAAGACCCGACCTTTGACCCCTTATAGCACCTGTAACATAGAAAAAGTTATGTATCGTTTAAATAAGAGAAAAGGGCGTACCGCGACTATGTTTTTACTTTCTTTAGTAGTTTACATACTGTAATTTAAAATAATTTTTTACCAAAGGTCCAATTTCGAACTTCGAACGGAGAAATTATTTACCTATGACTCAATCTCTTAAAAAAAATGGTTTGGTCCAATACCCAGAAAAAAAGTTGATTTACAGTGTTATTGCTATTCAAAAAGTCACAAATATAAAATAATTTATTGGCTCCTGTGTATAATGGTGTGTACACTCATGTTAAAATGAATAACACTTTTATTTTTTATGAACTATATTATATTTTTATACCAAAATATTGTTGAAAACTAGCACTCAGGCGTTTTAAATTATTTTCTGTTGCTTACATTCATAATTTTGCTTTGAATAAAAATGTACTGAAAAGTACTGATTTTTTTAGCATGAAAAAGTCGAATGTACTGATTTCGCGCATACAAAATCTGGCAACCCTACACTCTCATCATTTCTGATGTGTGGAAATCAGGGAGAGTGGTCCCACTGCTGAAACCGGCAAAGCTCGCCAACAAAGGAGACTCTTATCGCCCGATAACGCTCCTTTCCCCGGTCGCAAAGACACTTGAGGCCCTACTACTCCCATACTTCACCTGCCCCACCTGACCCCAGCGAAGCATCAGCACGGATTCCGTAAAGTGCATAGCACAACAACAGCACTTAACGCCATAAACACCCAAATAACTCGTGGCCAAAATCGAAACCGCCCCTGTGAGAGAACGGTCCTAGTAGCGCTGGACTTGTCAAAAGCGTTTGACACCGTCTGCCATTCGACGCTGCTAGAAGACATCGAGGCCTCCTCACTCCCACAGGGACTGAAGCGATGGTCAGCGAATTATATGAGTGGTCGACAGTCGTCAGTAATCTTCCGAGATCAAACGTCGAAACCGAGAAGAATTAAACAAGGGGTTCCACAGGGTGGTGTTCTCTCCCCCTTATTATTTAACTTCTTCATCTTGAAGCTTCCTCAGCCACCTGAGGGAGTTTCCCTGATCTCATACGCTGACGATTGCTCAATTTTGGCGTCCGGGAATGGAATTGATGACCTCTGCTCAAAAGTAAACGACTACCTCTCCAGCCTTTCTCGCTTCTTCACTGCAAGGAGCCTAACACTCTCCCCAACGAAATCAACGGCGACCCTGGACGAAGGAGGTCAGGCTAGAATTAGGTATACCGTCGATGGCACACCAATACCGACTGTAAACAACCCGAAAATTGTAGGGGTCACCTTCGATAGCCTGCTCTCCTACTCCACGCACACAACTGCAGTTGTCAATAAAGTACAGAGCCGCAACAAGGTCCTCAAGTCGCTCGCCGGCAGCACTTGGGGAAAAGACAAAGAAACGTTGCTGGCAACATACAAGGCAATTGGCCGGCCGGTTCTAAACTATGCTGCGCCAGTTTGGACGCCGGGGACTAGTTGGACGCAGTGGACGAAGCTACAGACTTGTCAGAACGCCGCACTCTGGAGAGCGACTGGGTGCCTTCTGATGACGCCTGAGCACCACCTACACAGCGAGACCCAAGTGCTCCCCGTAAGGGAACACAACAAAATGCTTTGTAAGCAATTTCTGGTGGGGTGTCACAGAAGCGAACACCCAAACAGACCTCTGCTTCAGGAGGAGCCTCCGCCCAGGCACGTCAGGGGGCACCTATTCGTATACAAGGACGTAGTCCAGTAATACGTAGACCAACCACTGGACCCGACGACATACGGACAAGCCATTAACGACATCCATAGAGAGTCAGTCACCACCTACCTCGACTCTTGACCCATGAATGCCGTAATAGGAGCCCAATCACCACCTGTAGAAGAGACGGAGCTTCAATTGCCAAGGGAGACCCGCGTTACCCTGGCTCAATTACGGTCTGGATACTGTAGCCGCCTCAACAGCTACCTGTCCAGACTCGACCCCAATATCCCCAATGAGTGCCCGGCATGTGAAGAATCCCCCCACGACACCAACCACCTCTTTACATGCCAGCTCAATCCTACTCAGCTAACACCCCTCTCCCTCTGGTCCGAACCCATTGAAACAGCTCGTTTCATGGGCCTCCCGTTAGTTGTGCTTGACGAAAATGATTGAACGTTGACCCGAAAAAGGCGGGGCTTAGTAGTGCCTCTACAACAACAACAACATCTACATATTTTTTATTTTCTACAACATGCAGCAGCATACAAGGGCTGTTTTGTCTATAAAATACCATGGGTATTTCCAAACTGGCGTTACCTGACATTTAAATGACAAAATGTTAAGAAAAAAATTGAAAGAGTCAAAATTGTAAAAAGGTTTTTCTAGCTTTGCATAGCACTTAAATGGCCCCTTATTCATTAAAAAATTACAACTGTTGGTCACCCCTAGCAGCTAGTACTCCTTTAGTATTTAAGTGTAATAATTGTATTATTACGCCTAAATTTAATAAATAAATATTAATATAAAGATTTAAAGATATTAGGAAACTTACGCGCTGGCGCGACGTTACAAAAAACAGGAGTGGATTTTGACTTCGATTACTAAATTGCAAAACTCTGCGAATTGGGCAAGGCTATTTGTATAAAAGTTCTAATGGAAATATTGGAAATGTTTAAGACTAATTTTCCAAGTTCTTAAATATAGAAATCTTGTCTGCTTTATGTTTAATTAGCTGACTTATCTGACGTGACGTTACCTGACGTTAAGTTAATCAAATTTCCAATGAAAAAGTTTTGCTAATATTGTTCTTTATAATTTTTTTTGCAAATCTATGTCTTACTACGTTTCAACTAAACATGCCAAATGTTAAGCAAATCAGAGCATAATGGTGGACTGGAAAACTTAGAGAGCTTAAACCTAAAGCAAGAACAATTTTTGCGGATTGCCGCAGAACAAAAGTGCACTGAGAAAAGAGTCAGCTAAATGCATATATTTCCCTCAACAAAACATTTGGTAACAACTATAACCAAAACATTTGTTGAGAGTAACATAAATAGTTGATGTAACTAAACTTACAACCATCAAAGACATAATAATACTATTTTGGAACGAATTTCCGTCATCCCTTGTCAAGTTTGGTTTGCAGACAAACCGGTTTCGGCGTTGTGCCATCTTCAGTGTCATTTTTCGTTCCAACACCAACACGCATAATGATACCGTATAACACTAAGGCCCGGTTTCTCCAACTCTGGTTAACACTAACTCCCCGGTTAAACATCGTTATCGACGTTCAGACTCCATGCATACAACAGTGAGTCGATAACGTCGGTAACGTTGTTTAACTGTAGATTAGTGTTAACCAGATATGGTGAAAACGGCCCTTAGGGCCATGTCTAGTTAAGGCTAACTGGAGGTACATCCTTCAGTTAAGCACATAGCCTGCTTTATCGATCACCTGTTATATGCTGGATGTCGATAACGTCGATAACGATGTTTAACTGGGAGTTAGAATTAACAAGACATGATGCAGACGGCCCTAAAGCTGACTCTTGGCAATCTTACTGCACATCTAGGCTGTATGGAATCCGCCAAGCTGGTGACTCGGTCAAAGACTTGGAAAACAACATATTTAAAAAAAAACAGTTTTGTATACGTACATAAATACATACGAAAGTCTAAAATTGTTTAGATATGTAGGTATAAATATAAAACTAGTAATGTGTTTACATGCATATGTATACATTAGGGTGGTCCAAAGAAAGTAAAGTCGGAATCTTATTGCTTTTAAAAAAATTCCACGGGTGTACCCAGAAAAAAAACGTTAATATTAAAAATTGGTAAAAAAAAACAGCTGGGAATTGCTCCGATAAAAAATACATGGCAAAAATTGAGCGCTCCAAGTGGCCTCTAAATGCTTTTTGTTTTCAAAACAAAAAAAAACAGAGCTATATTTATTTTCGATATAGAACAATCCTAGGGAGTGAGAGCATTTAAACTCAAACTTTTCTTTTCTCACATGCATCTATGGACGATCCTAATAAACACACATACGTGTATATAAGCACAGCGGAAGGTGATCGAGTTGATTTTTTCGTTTAGATAAGCATACAGATTTTGCATATTCCATATGCAACATGCCACCTATTGTTTAGTGAATGGTGGTGGCTACCAACCCGCGATGCCGTGGCAGCCAACAAAGTGTGACAATCGCGTGGCATGTGGCAGCTGAGACCCGTTTGTGCACTTCCTTTCAGCCTTTCATGCATATCCTTCATATCCTGTCTGTCCCTTTTTTAATAATAAGCTCAACCAAAGCAGTTGCTTTTTCCAAATCCTTTCAGCTGCCTAAGGGGCTAGCTACTTTTACTGATTCCCAAAATCGTGTGTAATACCTGAACCAATGAATGCTATTTCTCCATACAAGTGCACACACATCCTGAGAGGGGGTTTTCTATTTTACGAGCTATGCAATTATTTATGTGCGTATGTATGTATGTACACTTTTAGATATGAGAGGGTGCAACTTCGTCGAGTTGTAGTTGTAAGCAACCCTTTGCATTTTTTTTAAATAATTTTTTATTCATTCTTGTCAAATGCAGTGTACGCATGCGCAATGCAGTGGATTAGCAATTTAACAAAGAGAATTAAAACAAAGACCGACCGCGAGTTTGAAAAAGGCCAATCACCATCACCCGACAGGCAGACCGGCAAGAAAATATGTTCGTAGTCAAAGAGACAGGTAACAGTTGCAGACGAGCGTGTGTCTATTTAGAAATCAAAATAACAGCAATTTTCTATTATGGCACTCACCCTTTATATGAGTCAACGAAGCGAAAAGATCTGCATTAGTTTCCATTGCCTCCACACACCACTGAGTACACCAAAAGAAAGCTTTTAAAATTTTTGTATGCGCTGACTTTTGTTATTTTTATATATTTATGTTGGAATTCAATAACAGCATGCGGAAGAAATACAAAGCACGGTACCAAATACATACTTACATACATACAGTGTACTAGCACTAAAAGCAAACTGAATCAATTTGATATGCACGTTCTTGACGATTTTAATTAGAACGAAAACGCACCACCACTCCTGGCATTTCTAATATCGAATATGGATTTAATTTCAATTTACGCACGTTAACGCACATACTACATACATACCCACATATTTTTCTTTTTATTGCTCCGCGTTGTAAACAGCTAAACAATTTTCGGAGAGTTCAAAAAAGCACGCCAGTCGTTTCTGTGCCAACTGACGCCAAATGGAAGTGCCAAGTGAAGCCAAGTCCTTTTCCACCTGGTATATCGAACGTAGAAGAGACCTTCCAATTCCACTGCTGCCAGCAATGGGCTACGGGTTGAATAATTTCAGGGCTGGAAAGTTTGTATCCATTCGTACGACATGACCGAATCAGCGAAGCCGCAGTATTTTAATCCATTGAACAATCTATTAGTGATGTGCGATTCCGAGTGATTAAAGAATCGGGAATTGGGACCGGTTCGGATTCTCAAAAAAGTAGTAACGGAAATAGGCCCTATGAAATTAGCTTAACAAAAAATTTCTTTTTATATTTTTATTATAAAGTAAAGTAAAGAGAATAAAAAAATATATGGCATTGATCCCTTAGTTAATATTTGTGTTACAAAAATTTTATAATAATAAAATACATACGTGAAATTTAAGTTACGTGAGCGTTCTCCGCTCTAAGCGCTTATTTAAAACAGAGTAATGTTTCCATTTAAAGACATGGTGTTGTCGCTGCTCTTTCGACGCATTCGCAGCTGACAGCGATTTGAAGGCGTCAAATACGAGGAAGAAAACTGGAATAACATTTCATTCAAAGAAAAAATGTTGTAGGCCAACTCGGAACTCCAAATTACGTAAACAAACCGAATTTTAAGTCGGTAGCACCAAAAACACGAAATGGATGTAAGTCGGCCAGATCGTGTATATGGCGGTTATATGATAGGTAAACTCAGCCTTACCAGCAACTTACACTTCACCCGGCGGTCCTTACCACTTCCCTACCGAATCTCCCTTACTTAAACAAAGGCGTGGCCGCCTTGTGTAAGTAGGAATTTAGAATGTACATTTGGTATCAGACATACTTCTGAGCCGCTTTACAAAGTAAGGTACGTAGAATGCACGATGAAGCGAAACAAAGTTGGCGTCTTCCGCGGACTGCTAATCCTCCCTTGGTCGATTTGACAGCATCCACCCTTTCGCTGACGTCACAATATTTCTTTTGCACTAGTGATGAATTTGAATTTTTATTTGTGCCCATTTATTTGCCGAAACATGTATTTTCTTGTGCATATATTTTTGATAGCTGGTAGACTACATCTTCGTTCTGTACCATATCTACTTTCGGACTTTTATGAAACAATAGATTCCAAATGTACCTAAAATAATGTTCTTGTACCGAATGTACGTTCAAATTTAAGAAGCCTAGTTTTACATCACTATTTCGTACCACTTGGCCGCTTCTTTCTCTTCATCTTCAAAATTATTCTTTACTTTCTCATTCTCATACTGTGTAATGTGGCCCCCGGTTGCTCTCAGCCTCGATCGGCGCAATCTTGCATTCTATCATTCTTGCGTAGAATCTAGAGCAGTCACCGTAGTAGTTCGGCGCTCGGAAATAACTTCGTCGGCACGTTATTTTGCAACTGACAACGTAAGGCGTTATCGAAGTTGTTTATTTTGTGCTTTACTACACCTTTTCAAGTTTATAATGAGAAAATACAAATTGATAATGAGAAATGTAAACTCATATTGAGAAAGTACAAATTGATAATGAGAAATGTAAATTCATATTGAGAATATATAAT
>NW_023458564.1:33778362-33792149 GCF_013731165.1 Rhagoletis pomonella
ATACAAATTGATAATGAGAAATGTAAATTCATATTGAGAATATATAAATTGATAATGAGAAAACGTAAATTCATAATTAGAAAATACGTACACTTAGTTTTTGTTTACATTAAATTTTTTTTTATTTAAGTAGGCTTAATTGAAATTAAGATATAAAATAAAATATTTGTATCAAAATTTCAATACCTTCTGAATTGGACGCTCATATAAATAAAATGGAATTTAAAGATAACTGTGCGATCTGCAGAACAAATATGAAATATAAAAGTGTTGCAAAACTACTAAATTGTAAACACTTTTTCCATACAAATTGCGTGGAGTCTTTTATTGCGGGGAATTCAACCTGCCCGATTTGTAGATCGGAAATTGTTGGTAAGTGCATTTAAACAAGGTATGCATATTCATGCACATACAAACATATGATGTAAATGTATACGTATGTATGCGTATACAAAATTTTGTATTTTACAAATTTATATATACGAAAATATATTTGTTTACTTATATAAACCTTTAGGGAAAGAGGAGTGCCAACGCAGAAAGTATAAATATAATAGCCAACAAGATAGAGTGCGCGTAGTCAATGCTGCCTCGCGTGGGGAGGACTGGGTCTCTCTGGCTTCATCATTGGGAGTACTCTATAAAACGGCCTATCGCTGGGTCATTACCGAAGTTACGGAAGCAAAACCAAGAGGTGGTAAGCGACCGAAAAAGCTGACTGAAGACAACGTGTTGACCATGTTATCCTGGCTTGAAGGTGACTGCAGTTTGACCCTCGGACAATTAAAAAGCAAAGTACAAAACCAGTTTAATGTAGAATTGAGCACTACAGCAGTGGCAAATTATCTCGAGGGCAATATGTATAGTTGCAAAAAAGTCCATACGCAACCAATAACCATGAACTCGCGGGATAACAAATTAAAACGAGCCGAATATGTACGAAAACTAAATGCATACATTCAAAATGGTAAACAAATAGCATGGATGAATGAAACAAATTTTAATTTGTTTTGCCGAATGTCACGTGGCCGATCAAAAATTGGCCACCGCGCCACTCTACAGCTCCCTGCTTCCAGAGGGCCAAACGTCCACCTTATTGGTGCAATAACCACAGGTGGTGTGTTACACATACAAAGGCGAAGGGGGGCGTTCACAGCGGAAATATGCTCGCAGTGGATAGCGGATTTGTTGGCAAAGTGGACAGAAGGTGACTTGGATTTGGTTTGTGATAATGCGCCGTGTCACTCACGAATTGAGAAAGCACTTGCACAGCATTCCTCTGGAGAAGCATCCGTATTACGTTTGGGTCCATATTCCCCAATACTTAACCCCATCGAGAGTATATGGTCCAAAATAAAGTATAATGTAAGGGCACATCTACGTATACCACAAGTAAGTGGGGCTGGAGTGTGCGAGCAAAGATTGCAGTACCTCGAAAGGGCAGTGGATGAAGCAAAAAACTATGTAACGGGACTACATTCCACACAGATGTTCTAAGCTTAGTCGATATGCATGTGGGGGTGTAAATGCGTTGTCTAACTTTAATTTTGCGTTGTAAATGTACTTGCATATTATATAATTTTTTGGCAGTGTCCTTTGATGTTTGCTTTAATTTACTTAATATCAAGGCATTAGCTCGCAGACTCCAGAGTAAAGTACTTGTAGCTCTCCATTGATATAATTTTTTATGTTCTCATTATCAATTGACATTTTCTCATTATGAATTTACGTTTTCTCATTATCAATTTATATACTATCATTATGAACTTACATTCCTCATTGTCCATTTGTATTTTCTCAATATGAATTTGCTTTTCTCATTATCAATTTGTATTTTCTCATTATGAATTTACATTTCTCATTATCAATTTATATATTCTCAATATAAACTTACATTTCTCATTATGAATTTGTATTTTCTCAATATGAATTTACGTTTCTCATTATCAATTTGGGATTTCTCAATATGAATTTACATTTTCTCATTATAAACTTGAAAAGGTGTGGTAGGTGACTCTCCTTTTGAAACAGCTGTATTGAAAACTAGCCAAAATGTATATCTAGGGGTTTTTGGGGTCGAGGAATCCATTTCTGGTATTAATTTTTTCTTTGAGGGCCGCCAGAGGGCGCTTCCGTACTTTTTTTTGGATTTCAATGCCTTTTTCCGAAAACCGAAAACATTGCTTTTTTGCATTTTTGCATTTTACTTTCTCATAATGCAATTTAAATTTTTAAACAGCCTAAATGTTAGCGTGTACAGCAAAAGCAAAGTACTTTTTTCAACCAACAGAAATAATGAAAAGTATGTACATATGTACATATTTATTTCTCGTGATTGAGAGCTGGAAACAGCTCTTTGCTAATAAACGTGCGATATATTCTTTTCAGAATATCCGGTTTTGAAATGTTAAAATTATGATAACGAAGATCAATTCTTTTGTGGTAGTTTTGGACTTCGCGTATGTCCTTTTTTGTTAATAGCGAGTAGACTCCCTACTAGCGCTGTACATATGTATGCGAGGAAGTCCAAACAAGTTTTTCATATTTGTTATGCAGTTTGGCCACCCACAGTTTCATGACGATTGCAAATGCCAATTTGTGAAACCTTTCCATCGAATAAATAAATGCACTTGGAGATTTTTATTTCGACTGATGTCCAATGATAAAAAAAAACATTTCTTTCACTCTGCCAATCGGCAAGAGAATGTAAAATTAAATAAAAAAAAAACAGAACAGATGACACAATTATAACTGTTGCTTAATTTAGAAGCTTGCAGCGCAACACAATAAAGACGGAAACAATAACAGGAAGGAAACAAATACAAAGCATTCATGGCAAGTGGTTATACTAACAAAGTGAAGTGCCTGTGGCTAAAAGACCTTTCTGTGCAATCGTACATACCCTGAAGTGTACATACTTACATATATATCTATGTATCGTTTATATAAATAAATGTGCTATGTGTGTACATACATATGTTAGATTTTATAGGTAAACATGGTGTTGCGCTCATTAGTCATATGTGCATTGCTGTTGCATTAGTAAATACCCTGTGGGGAAAATCTCTAGTTCTGAACTGGTGCGCTTCTAGTACATTTACGACCCAGTACTGGTTCGCGATAAATCTCTTTTGCATGCAAACAACTGGCGAATTAAACATGGCGCTGTCCTAGGAAGTGTCAATTGCCCTCCGCTGCATCACTTTTTCGATAATTCCGAACTAGTCTTAAATTCTATAGTTCCGACCCCTTTTTCGATAGTTCTGAACCAGTTCTAAATTCGTCACTTTAGATATCGATTTCTAGTGAAAAAAGTGAAAAAAATCTGTTTTTAAAAGTATCACTTTTCGCCGATTTTGGACTGGTGGGGATCTTGTTACTATCGGACTAGTTCGCTTTTGGCGATAAAGATCTAGTACGGTACTAGAAATTTGATTCACTAGTCCGCGGTTTCCCTGCAGGGTATGTATACAAAAGTATGTTTGTATGTATGTGTGTACATATGTACGTCCTTACACCTTGATTGCGCACTGAAAATAATTGAAATCATTGAAGCTTAAAAATCCCTTGATCGCACTTAATATATATACAGACATACATATGTATTTGTAAATATTTTAGCTGCTCTCGGTATTTTAGTGTTTGGTTTAAATTAGTAAAGGAAAGTGGAAGTTGCACGATTTCACTCTTTGTCCTCGAAAAGCAAATACATACTTCAAAATCCTTTTATTTCATATTTGTAGGAGTAATCATCATGTACCGAAAATTGTAGAATAGTATAGGTAATGGGTAAAATAAAAGTTAAGATTCGGTGCATTTCAAAACCCCAAAATACAAACCATCAGTGTTTTTTTTTATTTCTAAACCTCAGCCCATTGTAATGCCAAATATGCGCAACTAAGGTTGGATGCTAGTTTTCAACTAGGTTGCGCAAGTTAGACTTTTTCTTCTAGTACGGCTAAGAAATAAAAGGGACTGATGATTTGTATTTCGACGTTTTGGAATGCACCTATACTGAAAGCTTTGGTTCTTCGAAAATTTTAAAAACACTAATTTTTAATACAATATTTAGTTTTCAAATCATTTTTATTTTAAAATTAACAATTATTTTCATCAAGGTCTGCAATTTTCATAAAAGGTGGTATGCTACGTTTGTATGTAGATATGTATACCCCGCAACAAAATGATACCGTCAACGTGTTTGAGCTGATTGGTTTTCTTCAAATTAATTAAATTTTTTTTTATAAAAGTAAAGCTAATTATGTAAACAAAAAACTTTGTATAAAAAGTAGAAAAACTCAGAGAAGTTGCAACCCAACTGTGAGGTGAAGGAAGAATTACTAAATAACCAAATAAAAATTATTCGTTCATTCGAAATTAATTGAATGATTAATACAAAATTTATTAGTTTTTTGAAGTTTCTCGATGATGAATAAAAACTTATGTATTTGTTATTTGAAATTACATGAATAAAGAGTTGAAATTTATTCATCATTCAAACATAGGAAAATTATATATGTACATACATACATATCGTCAACTGAAATGCAAAAAGACGTGACAACGTCGTAAATAAAATGGGAAAAGTCATGACTAATATTTTTTAATTTTGTTTTCACAAAATGATTTGGGGAGTTGTAATTCGATGAAATCCATCATATAAATCAAAAAGTGAATTTTGAAGTTTTTATTAGTTATGACTTTTCCATTTCAACGATGATGTTTGTTACGTCTTTTTGCATTTCAGGTGACGATATGTAGATATGTATAACATCTTGTTTTTTATTTGAATCATAATTCAATCAAAAACGCCCATCCCCGGTGTGTCGATACACTTCTCACGTACCTCTTCACAGATCAGGTTAAATGCAGGATCATACTTTCTGTAGTTTGTGTAGAAAACCTCTAAAATCTTATCAGCAAGCAAATTTCTGTTTCTGTTTCTCGCCGTATTACTTGAATACTGTTAATAATTCTTCAGCTCCAAAAACTTTATTGAAGTCAAACTTCTTTGCGTCCGGTTGGGAGTAAATGTAAACATCGATTTAATGAAAAAGCGGGACACTCATTGGGGGATGGCAGCTCCTACTCCTTCGTCCATTTTAGAACTATCTGTTTAGATGTGCGTTGCGTTCCCTTTCAACTCCACACCCTTGCGCCAAGGGTCAATTTCTATTTCAGCTTCAAAAGACCGTTCGGAACTCACACGCGGAACCACGTAGTCAATCCGCCCGGTTAAGTATAGCGCTATACTATTGTGACCGTAGGCCCTGATTCCAAATTGCTCCGCGGCAAAAAGCTACACGCTATGTTCTTAGCTACCAATTCCGCTGGACGCATGCGTTAGATTGCGTGTAGCGACGCGGTTGGTATTGTAATCACCCTCCAGGCCTTCCTCACTCGCTCCTGCACACTAAGTTTCCATGACAATTTGCTGTCCAATACGATTTCAAGGTGAAGAGTGCGCTCCTCCAATTTGGGTTTATCCCAAGATGGTATGTTGTATTTCTAGTGAATAGTACTAAGTCAGTCTTCTCTGAGTTAATGCTCAGTCCCACTTCTATAGCCCAATCGCTAACAGCTTCTAGCGTTTAGTTCGCTAGTGAGCTAAGTGTCATTAGACATAAGCTGTTATTGTAGCTGCTCCTCCTTCTATGCTCGTCAATAATTTATTAGCTACAAACGTCCATAGAAGTGGTGATAATACCCCCTGGTGTGGCTCTATGCAAGTCTCGCGTAACCTCATATAAGCCCTATTGCGCCGAGATCTTTCTACAGCCTAGCATGTTGCTTATCCAAGCCCGAAGAACATGGTGTTTTCCTACCGAGATTTTCCCTTCTAGTAGAGCTTGTTTCGAGACGTTATTAAACGCTCCAGCTATATACATCTAGAAACACTCCCAACGCGTATTCTCCGTTTTCTCTCTCTCTTAGCTCTTTCTATTCGTCTGATGCAAACAAAACCTATTAAAATTCATTTTAAACTCCCAACCGAGAGTAAAAAGTTCTCCCAATTTAGATAGGAGGAAACCAAAATCGGCAGCACTGATGACTGGTGGTGGTAGACGTCGCAAATTCTCAAAATTTTTAGGTTTCCCTCGAAGCTAAAAGTGGATCCCAAACCCAGCATTAACCAGCTTATGGAGTCATTAAAATCTGATCAGCAGTCTGGTGTTCAACAGAATGCGTCAGCTTCTCTAAAGATCTCTGTGTATCAATTGTCGTGTGCTCATGATCCACACAATTTCGCACATGAGTTGATAACATTGTGCGGGCTTTCTATCTCTTTACCACGGGCTTTACTTGTTCGTTGTAACGGCTGCTGCTTTATGACCACCGAAAAGGGACCATTGCCTAAAAAATGTAATGTTAATTTATTTACATACATACATATATACATATATCAATGTGTGTGCATAAGAAAATGATAAATGCATTAAGTGCATCAATTATTTATTTGTTTTTTTTTCATGATTTACGCCAAATCGAATTTCTGAAATGCAGACATCAAATAACCCAACAAGCATTTCAGTAAACGTTTTTAAAAATAACTTAAATTAAGTTTGCTATAATAAGCGTTAAATAAGCATTTTTAATATTAAGCTTATTAAAAGTTTTTTCAAATAAACCTTTAATAAGTTTTGAGAGCGAATGTTTATAAATAACTTAAACTTATAAATGAAATGTAAATGTCAACGACATGAAGTAGTAAATATAAAATTTTTTCAATCGTAAGTGACGTGTTTACGTTTTTTAAAATATATTATTAAAAGAAAAAATTAAATAAAACCAATGCAGTAAAACCAGAAAATCCAATCCAGGACCCGCTGCGCTAATCGGTGGAGCATTCGAGTCTTCAAATGATGAGTTCCCCTTATCCTTTCTTAGTTTAACATTCAATTAAAAATGTATTAAATTTTTTTCAGAAAAGTTCATCAATGAGAATGGCGGCGATGAAGCGGAATATATAGCTGCATCGATGTCGCTTTTCCAATTTGCCAATAACCGCAAGTAATTGAAAGCACGCAACAAGATGTAATAATTAACTTTTTTATGCTTAATTTGTATGTGTTATTGTGAATTTGTATGCTAAAATGTCTATTCCCTATTTATATTTTCGCGACTGTAGATGAGTCCGCCGAAAATTCGCATTTCGTTTAGTTTCTAGATGTTAAGCAATCTATGTATGAGTTTTTAATGAAATATCTTTAAATAAAGGGTTATAAAAATGTTTATAAAAAGCTTTCTTTTGAAAATTTTTAGTAAGTTTATATTGATACGCTTATAAGAACCTTTTTTTGAACCTTTATTATAAGTTTACACTTTTACGCTTATAAAAAGCTTTCTTTTGAACATTTATTACAAGTTTATATTTCTACGCTTATAACCAATGTTCCTTTTCGATTATATTACGCTTACTTTCAAGCGTTTTATAAACAAAAAATCAACGTTTTGTAAGCTTAATGTTTATAATTGAAAACTTAAAAAAAACTTTCTTTAAGTTTATTTTGCTTGTTGGGAATTTCGTCACCCCTACAAATAAAAAAAGACAGATGCAAAAACATATGTATGTATGTATGGAAGTAAATTTGTCATATGTACATATGTACAGTAGGGCGGGTCATTGTTTTTTTTTTTTACTAGGCGCCCAATTGCGAATATAGTTTTAGAAGAAAATGTGAAATTTTCACTGTTGCGCCCTCTGGTGGAAGTTTTAAGAAAAATATAAGTGCAGAAATGCATTCCTCATACCAAAAAACCCCTTTCAGCATGTTTTTTATACAAAATGTAAGCACTTCTTTACGACACTACACCAAAGTGCTAAGAAACCTATTTTCGCAATTTGGCAACCTCCAAATTGGTTTAAGACCCATGGTTTCTTGAGAAAATTTTCTTAGAATTACACGTGCTATACGGACATAGTCGAAAAAATCTCGCATACAAACTGACTCACCCTAGTGTACAGTGGTCGAGAAAATTATATCTTTTGACAAATATTAACATAATATTTGTTTTTGTTATTTAATTTTGGTTATTTTTTTTTTACAAAAATATAGTTTATTATTTAATAAAACGTGTATAAATCCAAGTTTCAATAGTTACAATATTAAAAAAAAATCAACAAACTTTCGTAAAAATTTCGATCTTTTTAATTAGAATTCCTAGAAAGATTCTGGGAATGCATTGAATTCCAGTAGAATAAAGTGCAAGTTTAAAATGGCTAATAGCTACCGTTAATGTTTTAGAATTTCAATTGTTCCATTTGCTTCCATACATATAACGAATAAACACAATTCATTTCTATATGGAAGGAAAGCGTAAACTCTTCGGCAAAATCTAGGAAATCTAGTTTAAAAAGCTGCAAATTTTTAGGAAAGTTTGTCGAATTTTTTTTTAAATACTGCACAAAATTTGAAACTTGGATTTACACGGGTTTTGTTAAACAATGAACTATATATTTATAAAAAAATAACCCAAAATTAAATAATAAAATAAAAAACAATATATGTTAAATCTTGTCGAAATGTGTGGCTATAATTTTCTCGACCACTGTATAAACATTAAGGTGGTAAAAAATAAGTAAAGTCGCTATAGAATTATTGAAAATCAAAATTTTTCGATCGGAATAATCAGGTGACTTCCAATAACAATACCGAATGGTTTATTTAGCCCTTTTTTAACCGACTTCCAAAAAAGGAGGAGGTTATCAGTTCGTCGGAATATTTTTTGTTTATGTATATTACCGCATAACTTTGGACCACGTCAACCGTTTTGATAATTCTGTTTGCAGCGGAAAGGTAGTGTCTCAGAGGTGGTCTACTAATCTGGTTTGGATCCGCTCATTGGATCATGAAATATATATATATATATATTTTTTTTAATATGAGAATTGAAGTCGTTTCTTTTGCTAAAAATTACTTCTTAATACTAAAGAATTTTTATTTACCCCCCGTTGCATTTTCTGGGATTTTGTGGGGGCTTTTGCGGGCCTATAAAATACAAAAATGATTAAATAAATAATTGGTTATTATTATTGGGAATCTTCAGAAGAGAAACAGAGTTTTCCGATCGAAAAATATTGATTTTCAAGAATTCCATACCATTTCTACGAAAAGTTGTTTTTTCCCCATATATGTAAAATACAATGAAAATTGAGCGCTTTGAGCGACCTCTAAGTATTTTTCGATTTCAAAATAAAAAAAGGGGTAAATTTGTTTGGTTTAGACTCTAGAAATATCCTAGGGTGTTAGAGCTTAAAAGTTCCGACTTTTCATTTTTCACGAGCAATTTTGGACCACCCTAATATACATATATATTTTTATTCCATCCACTAAGTGCTAGATATGTATAATTAGAATTGCAACATTTGGGAATGCAATCGAAGTGGAGGTGGGACAAGCGTTTAAGCGGAAATCACTTTTTTATACCCGAGCGCACTTGTGCACAAGGGTATATTAATTTTGTTCACATAACGGTTGTTTGTAACAGCCAAAACGAATCGAGATAGATATAGACAAATGTATACATAAATGGTCAGGATGAAAAAAGAAATCGATTAAGCCATGTCTGTCTGTCCGTCCGTCTGTCCGTCGGTCCGTCCGTCCGTGTACACGATAACTCGAGCAAAAATTGAGATATCTCAACGAAATTTGGTATGTAGGTTTCCCTTAATCCAAGGTAGGTTGGTATTGAAAATAGGCGAAATCGGACTGTAACCACGCCCACTTCCCATATAACCATGGGCGTAGCCAGGTAGGGGCAGGGGGGTGCTAAAGTTTTGGAAAATGGGCGTAGCCACGCCCACTTATGGTTACATGTGTATATCTTGGTAACCGCAGCACCAATTTCTTCCAAACTTGGCACAGTTGTTGGCCTTGGTACAGCATAAAAAATCGCCGAAACTTTTTAAAATCGGACAATAACCACGCCCACATCCCATATAACGGTAATTTAGAGAAATACAAAATCTTCGATAAATCAGTAAATATTGAAGCTAATTTATTCAAAATTGATGCTTGCAACAATTCTTTACCAAGAAATACGTTTATGATAAAATTTTGGAAAATGGCGTGGCACCGCCCACTTATGATCACATATTAGTATATCGGTAACCGTTCTACCAATTTGTACCAAACTCGGTGTGGTTATTGTGCTTGCCACATATAAGCAAAACGTTGAAAATTATTGAAATCGGACTAAAATAACGGCCGCTTCTCATATGACGGTAAATTTCAGAAATGCTTGAAACTTCAATATTTCGAAATTGAAGGACGCTAATTTACTCAAAATTGATACACCTCGGCTTACCATCTAGCGGAAGGTTTCGGAAAGGTGAAAAAACATATATTTAATACTTGCGCCGGGTATTTAATGTTCGGCTCCGCCCGAACTTAGACTTTCTTACTTGTTTTGTTCTCTATTTGGTTTTGCATAAAAAGCAATGAATGGGCGTATTCGCCGTGATCGTTGACGCCACTCACAAAGCCTGCCGGTTTTTTTTACACTGACGCTGTGACAGAAAGGACTTTATATTGTGTGCTCATATTCATTCGCTTCGATGTTCTTGGAATATGCATATACACAGCTACATATTTAGTCTTTTGTCGAAACTGGTTTGATTTACTGTTGTGTCTGACTATACTGTGGTTTTGTTCATTAGGTAAAGGTGCTTGTTCACCTGGCACAGGACGCAATTGCATTTGGAGTGTTTCCGGTATATACGCAGGGATCCTTATTGGAAGTAATTATATTGTAATTTAACTGGGAAAGGTGTAATGTATATGCATAAGTATGTCTGAAGTTAGTAGTAAAAGTAAACCAATTCTTTTAATGACACCCTCTCTACCAGTTGTATAATATGTCGAGTGGGTACTGGTTTGTAAAGCTAGTTAAAGTTTTTATAGAAACAGAGGAACTACCACAATTAGCAAGCATACAGATGTACATACATATGACATACATCCTACATTCATTCGTTGGTCATCATCAGCATAGTGTAGCATACCAGAGGCTACGTTTTCCATACAGGACACAAGATTTGCTTAAAAATCTACATTTAATTAAGCAGACGTGATCGTGACGAACGATCAACACCATCGAAAATTCAAAACCTAGTGAATAAATGTAAACACTGAAAAAGGAAAACTGGAATGAAAGTAAAAAAATGCATATGCCACAATTTCTTTTACAGCATTTTCATCACAGTTGCTAGCAGGCATGGCATGTGCCAATGAAAAGGAGGGAAGACGACGGCAACAAATTGGAAGCAGTTGGTAAACTCTTACCAACTGTTTTGAAAAATCAGCTGAACTGCCGTCTGTAACAATGCAGTTCGATCTGATGCCAGTCATTCATATACATATGTATATTTGTACATGCATGCATTCATATTTGATGTGTGAGGTCTTTGAACTCACAAATTCAGCGGCCCAGGTAGGCGCAGCGTAACAAATAATAATAGAAAATTTTCGGACCCGGCAGGACACAACGGGGCATGTACGTGCATACATATGTATGTATGTAATGGGGGAAAACAAGAAAAACTCGAAAAGGGAGTTCTAATTCACAATTATGACTGCGTGTGTAAGGTTTATTTGTTGTAAAATCATTTACAGTATTGTGAAAAGCAAAATCACTTTTACAACCAATATAATAGCAGCGTATTCTTCGCAGTAATTTAGAGGTTATGTGTACATACATATTAGAGTTGGGCACTTTAGTTGCTTTGAGCGAACCGTTCAGTTGTAGTTCGCTCACCTTAGTAAACTAGTTCTTTAGTTCATTCAGTTCATTTAGTTCAATTGACGAATTATCATATTCTGCCTTATCCTGAGTTTCGCCCGAAAAAAAATTCACCCAACAATTTTTTCTTCTGCCCAAAGTAAATACATGAAAATAAAAATTTAAAAGAGAATCGGTTCGGGGAAAATTAAACTCATGCTAAGGCTAATTATTATCATATACTATATTACATACAAAACAAAAACTTTGGCAATTTGAATTCACAGAATACTTTTACAGACATAAAAAACGCACATAAATATGTTTAGGAATATAAATCACATAAAACTTATGCAGTCTTTTTAAATCGGCGGCATACATTTACAGTAATGGTAACCTTCCTAGCATTATTGTTGTTACACATAAATATTTAGTTACATACGTAGCTTATTTAATTTTAACATCTTATCAATCATTTACAGAGTTTTCATGTAAATAAAATACAAATAAACGAGTACCTATATGATACAAAAACTTTAGAAAATTCATAGAGTATAAACATATGTGCATAGGTATGTATGTATATACAGTGGTCGAAATAATTATATCCGCACCATATTTTGACAAGTTTTAACATATTATTTTTGTTGCTATTTCATTTTGGTTATTTTTTTATAAAAATACAGTTCATTCTTTAACAAAACCCGTGTAAATCCAAGTTTCAAGCCTTGTGCAATATTAAAAAAAAAATCAACAAACTTTCGTAAAAATGTCTAGCTTTTTTAATTAAATTTCCTAAAAATATTCTGAGTATTCAGTTTTGTAGCCCATTGAATTCTAGTACAACAAAGTACAAGTTTCAAATGGCTTAAAATTACGGTTGATTTCTTTTACATTTTTTCGACCCATTTTCTTCTATATAACGAATACACAAAATTTATTTTTATATGAAAGAAACCCATTACATCCTCGACAAAAAAATCTAAAATATCAACTGTAATTTTTAGCTATTTGAAACTAGCACTTTAATTCAATGGGTTACAAAACTTCACACTCGGAAATGCTAGAAATTTTTGCGATAATTTTTTTTTTTCTTTAATATTGCACAAAGTTTGAAACTTGATTTCCACGGCTTTTGTGATAGAATGAACTATCTATACTATCTATACTAATTATATAAAGAGAAGTCCCTTTTTTTTGTAACAGGTAATCTCGCGAACGGCCGGTCCGACTTTCATGAAATTTTGTACACAAATAGCTTTTTTAGCTGTTTTAGGCTAACAAAATTTTACTTTTTTCGGGTACGTGGACCAGGGGCCAGTCTATTCGAAAAAATCTTATTATAGTCCGATTTGCTTAAAATTTAGTACGTAAGTAGCTTTTTAGCATATATTAGCATATATGACCTATTTTTTACGGAAAGTGGTCCAGGGACCGATCTATTCCAAAAAATCGCATTTATGGTCCGATTTGCTTAAAATTCGGTAGGTAAGTAGTTTTTTAGCATATATTAGGATATATGGTCCATTTTTTCCGAGAAGTCGACCAGGGACTGATCTATTCCAAAAAATCATATTTAAGGTCCGATTTGCTTAAAATTCGGTACGTAGGCAGCTTTTTAGCATATATTAGCATATATGATCCATTTTGTCCGAGAAACAACGGATACTGTCAAAATATAATTATAATATATAATATATCTCAACTAATATATATTTAGAAAGCCGTTTGTTAGTTTTCGCAAGGCTCGACAGCGGCTGAACCGATTTTTTTGAAACTGCCACCTGCCGCACGTGTCCCAAGGATGGTTTTAGGCTGAAAAAAATCTATATGTAAAGGGGGCGTGGCACTTCCCATACAAACCGAATTTCTCATGCTACATATCTCTGAAAGTGTGCATGGTAGAGTTTTGGAAATTGGTATGGAGATATACGAAATCAATCGCATACCCTTGGAGAAAAATTTTAGCTATTGTAAAAAGGGGTGTGACATCTCCCATACAAACCGAATTTTTCATACTGCTTATCTCTGGAAATTTTTTGGTAGAGTTCTAGAGTTTTGTATGG
>NW_023458564.1:33792159-33824316 GCF_013731165.1 Rhagoletis pomonella
ATTGGAACTATTGGAAAAGGGGGCGTGGCATCTTCCATACAAACCGAATTTTTCATACTGCCTATCTTTGGAAGTGTTCATGGTAGAGTTCTGGAACTTGGTATGGAGATATACGAAATCAATCGCATACTCATGAAGAAAGAGGGTAGCTCTTGGAAATTTTTATACTGCATATCTCTGAAAGTATTCATGGTACAGTACTGGAACTTCGTATGGAGATATGTATATAGTTGAAATCAAGCCCATACTCATGGAGAATATTTGGGATATTTGAAAAGGGGTATGAGGCCTACAAACGTACCGACCTTTAGCTATCTTTGAATGAATTTTTTTATTCTTCTCTAGGTGTGTTTGTGAGTGATCTCCTCCTAAATGGTTGTACGGATTTTAGCGAAACTTTTTGTGTATTTGAGTGGGTCTCTGGATGGTTTAGTTTCACAATTTAATCCGACAGTTGGCGCTGTAGTTGAGTTATTACTAAAAATCTTATTTATGATCCGATTTGGCTAATGTTTTAAATATGTATGCAATACTATTGCAAAAACGTGCTGCCAAGTGGTGCTGAAGTCGAGCTATTACTAAAAATAGCCAAGTGAGAAAAGGGGCCGTGAAGGTCAGATTAAATCGACCTGTTGCTCCATTGAGTATATCGAACGCTCCTGCGTTGTAATTGGCCCAATGGATGTGATTTTCCAATATTATTATGCGTTCAAACTTTTAAGGTATTTCGTCTAAAACAAGTATATGTATATTGCATTTCTGTAGAACAATGATTCGCACCCATTTTGAAATTGCCACCTACTATACTGTAAAGCTTCTCGGACATTCACTATAGAACCGGGTCATTGTTGCCGCCAGGGAGTGAAAATGAAATGCCGCACAACTGGAGAATTTCAAGAACGGATATAACACTTTCCTTAGGTTATTTAAAGCGGCAAATGACCACCAAACCTTAATCTTAGCAGACAAATGTGCCAATGAAAATCGTAAACGTGAATTGTTGGTGAAAATGTTGGACCAAAAAGTTTCAATAAAATATATAAAAATTTTGGGCGGGACGAAGTTCGCCGGGTCTGCTAGTATTTTTATAAAAAAATAACCAGAACAAAAATAATATGCGGCTAAAAGTATTTCAACCACTGTATGTACGATATGTAAACACTTACATATTGCTGTGCAAAAAACATTAAATTGGAAAGCTGGTTTGATTGTAAAAGCCTTCTACGCTAATTTAGTATTTTCTCTGACCCAAAAAACTCGTTTTCAAGGAACTGAAGTATCAAAAACGCAAAAGCGTTTTAATACGTATCTGTAACAAGTAATGTTTAGCAAAAAAAAACCGACTTCAACTCTCATATAAAAAAAAAAATATGTATATAAATATATATATATCTCATGATCCACTGATCGGATCTTAACCAGATTAGTATGGGGCCACCTCTGAGACACTACCTTTCCGAAAAGAATTATCGAAATCGATTGACGTGGTCCAAAGTTATGCGGTAACATACATAAAAAAATAAAATATAAAAAAATTAAAAAATTAAATTAAAAAATATTCCGACGAACTGATAACCTCCTCCTTTTTTAGAAGTCGGTTAAAAATGGGGATACATGTCATACGTTCGTGCTAAGAATATTTGGATCGTGATCCGAAATGAGAGCTTGCCTGAAACTGTACGTACAATAAAGCAAATAAATGTATAGAATTTACAATAACAACCACGCTGTCAAGTTTAAATAGCGGCGAATCAGCTGCACTTGATGGTAGTAGGTTGAATAAGGGAGTGAATTAGCAACAAAAATTTACGGGGTGTGCATAGCTCAGTGGTTAACGATTCTGACTTTGCACATCGATGATGCGGGTTCGATCCCTCCTGAAGTATAGAAAAAAGAAGTCTGATGAGGATATGTGATGATTTTCAATTTTCCCTAATAAACAAAGTCATGGTACAAAGCTCAATAAAAAAAATTTTAATAAAAATTTTAATAAGCCACAATAAAATTGACAAAGAGAAATTCTAGCACGGACAAATTTATTTCAATGGGAAGACCGAACTAGTGAACAAGTTCATAGAGATGAACTTGTTCTTTAGTTCATTTAGTAACTACCCAAGCCTAATACATATCGTTGCTTGGCGCGTAATACCTCGTATCCGCCGAATGCAATACCACGTATAAGATAGTCCAAAAATGTCACAAAGGAGCAAATAAACTTAAAGCCTGATTATGGTAACTTAACTTAACTTAACACACTTCGACGTGGCATTAAGTTACGCTAAGTTTCGGCAGTTCAATTATAAGCAACATCCATTTAAGAGAATGTTTCAGTGAGAGCCTGTAAGCAACGTTAAGTTGCCATAATCCGACCATTATTTTCTTCAACATCGTTGAATGGTTTTCTAACTGAACTTACTAAATATGAGCTTCTACTATAATTGTTCATCAATACATTTTTGAAGTAAGTAAGCAAAATCATATTTTTTTCTGTGCCACCTTATACGCGGCATTGCATTTGGCGGATACGAGGTATTGCGCGCCAAGCGACGATATGTATTTGCTTTCCCCCAAATACTTAGTTATTTTGTCGCATATTTGCATTTATATTTATACATATTCATAATTTGCTAGGATGTATGGACCATATTTACTATACATACGATAAAAAAAGTATTGGGAAATTCTTACACCCAAATTCATAAAAATTACTAAAGACTTTAAATTCTTTATAAATCGAAAATTTTTATGAAAATTTCACTTTATGAAGGTATTTAAATCTAGATTATAAGGCTTTCAGGAGAACATTTTTGTTTATTTTTCCCTTCAATCATATATTTTGGTCAAAAGTACTGTATTGGTAATTAAATCAGATCTAAGTAAGTAGTAAATCCACACAACACAATGAGCACTGTTATTATTTTATCGCGCTATTCAATCATTAATTACAACAGAACTTGAACCAATCTGGTTACTTTCTTTTTGAATTCTTGAAGTACGTTGTTTTTGCTATTATCTTCAAAGTGCAGAATAGCCCGATCTCCCGCGATCACAACTTTTTCAACAATCAAATAAAAAAATACTAGCGTACACGGCGAACTTCGTTTCGCCAAAAATTAATTTTTTGTTGGAACATTTTGGTACAACACTTTCACCAACTATTCACTTAATGACTAACAACGGGACATTTATATGCTCTGATTATGGTTTTGTGGTCGTCAGAAAACATATCTTCCATTTCCATTTTAAATAACCGTGACGAAGTACTTGCAATTTTCCAATGATCTGGCGTTTAATTCGACAGTTAATCGCACTGATCGATTTCCATATCAGAGTTGTCAACGAAATAAATTTGTTTCAGTTGTTAAGGTGCTTGTTCCTCCTGAGGTCGTCCTGTATTAACTTGGGCGCGTTGCTGAGGTTTTTGATTTGCACTGCTAATCGCCTATCTTTATAAATTGCGGTTTCGTGAGGCAATGTTTCATAATTTAATCGGCGAATGGTTTACGAATATTGAAAGTACAGTGTCGGAAAATTTAAATTATCTTCGAAGCAATCGAAAGAAATGTACGCGTCAGATATTCTCATTCAGCCTTGTCGGGAGTTTCGCCTGATTTTTTTTAATCCGCCCGTAGTGAATACACGGAAGCGAAACGTGAACCGATTCGAGGAAAACGAAACTTTTCTATTTTCAAACAAAATTTTACAATATGTTTTTCAAATCCGGCACCTGTAAATGGAACTAGTAGTAATTTGCAACGCACTCTAACCTAACCTATCCAACATGTTGTAAACACAACAAAAAGAAAGCTCACGTAGGACAATCTACTCTAGAGCTAAGCTCGGTATTACGTCCGCAACTTTGTTTAATACATATATATATATATATATATATTTATATATATATATGTGGGATCAGTACCTAAAAGAGCGACTCGGTCTGGTAACACATACTTAAAGATTCAACCCTGAAGAACAATACAAAGCAACCCTGACGAAACGAACATAGACGAGTTTAGTTTGAAAAGAGAAACGAGTTGTATACACGCGCCGGAGAATAAATCTCGTCAAAGCACTTGATTAATTAAAACTGAATTATAATTCTACTAAACTAAGTAAACATATTTACTAAATAAACCCTTAATATATTTTACTAAAAGTAAGTGTTTTAATTGAAGAATCCTACATATATATATATCTATATATATATAAATTTTTAAACAGTTGGCAACCCTCTTCAAAATTACAACCTCTGGTTAAGAGTGAATTTAAATGCCTTTCATTCCCCGAATGTGTTGTAATATTTTAGTCGATATATATTTAAGTCCAAAAAATTTTAAGCGGCTAGAATCCCTATTAAAAAATTTTTAATTTTACCTCAGGCGGTGAAACTGTCCTTCAAAATAATGTTTCAATCATTCAATTTGATGAAGTACATGGCGCTTTATTGAACTGATACAGTGCTTTCCGCTTTTAAAGCCCCTTTTTTTAATAAATAACTAAACTTGAACAACGTGACTATTTTTCACATGTACGTGAGCTTTTCCCCTTCAAAATATCATTCATTAAATATAATAAAATATTAAAGAAGATAACGTTTGGTAACAGAAAAATTCCTTTTAGAAATAAGTATTTATCTATATAAGATTCTTGTTCAACAGTCCAATAAAAAAAATCGTATAACTTTTTTTTTTTGAGTCAGCTCTTACAATTTATTTCTTAAATATATATACTTGTGTCAAAATTTTAAATTTAATGACTTAGATTATTTAAGATACCATCAGAAATGCTCTCTATCTCGCAAAAAATAATACTATTTTAAAATCGAATTTCCGAAGCACAATTCCAGAGCCAATGAGAAAAGCAGCACAAATTTTAGTGAGAACAGCAAGTTCAGACTGCTCTAGTGAAGAAGATACAAACAAAGGGTGCCTTATACTTTTCACTCACTACCAAATGGACTTTCCTCTTGACAAATTAGGGGCTGTCCATATATTACGTAAGGGAGTTTTCGCCTGTTTTGAACAGTTAGTTAGATAAAGTTAGGTTGTGGTGTCTGTCTTCATCCATGTCCCAGATAGTGGTACACTTAGCCCTAAAGGTGGTTTAATGGCTCTAAGATGATTACCGACTACCTTGAAATCTTGAAATATACATATATGTCTAATAAAGCGTTGTAGTTCCCATATATTCGTTTAGATTAAGTCCCACAGTCAGTCAAAAAGTTATTGGTGGAGGCACCGCCGCCTAAGTCTAGCCCGAACCGGCTTGTGGCGAAGAAAGAGATAGGCGCTTTCGATTTGTTCAATGACAGCTGGGACAGTTGTCATACGACGCGACGGTAAGCCAATGCCGATTTTTTTGCGTACATAAGGCATTTGTCCGTAATGGTCCCCAATATCAACCGAATATATGAACGTCCCATTTCTGTTAAATGGTGTGTTCAACCGCTATCAACCGCTTTGCAGTACATCTTATGAAAATATAACACAGTGAAAAGCTGCCTTAATTTGGTGTTAACAAAAAAAATAATGATTGGATTGCATGTAATTCGGAATGCTGAGTATGTACCAATCCGACGAACACACTTTAGTCTGTGCATTTGCCGTAAAGTTTCCTTCACCATCGCTCATTCAAAATTTGCAAGAAATAATATCTTAACCATTTCAGTGAAACCAAATACGTTGATATATACCTCACGTATTGACTAAACGAAAACGACCCTCCCAATTATCAGTCGACAATACACTACTCTTATATTCAACCATTATAAAACCTGTCTAGACGTATCGTGGGGCACCGCAGCAAATACTCCAAAGATTTATATAAAAAAACTTTCCGCATTGTAAATGCCCCATATTACGTCACAAATGACCAAATCCATCGTGATATCAAAGTCCCAACTGTTGCCGATGAAATCAAAAGATATGTTGTATCATACAACCAAAGACTGGAAACTCACCCAAACCCTTTTATAACGAAATGATAACCAGCCCAAATGTTTTGATCCGACTGAAGAGGAAGTCAAGAAAATAACTACTAAGCTGAGCGATCAAGGTGATCACAGGAAAGGAATGGTTGTACCACTGGGTGCACTTCATATATATTCTTAGAATTTTATTATCTTAAGACTAATTAATAAATTGTTAATTGTATCGAATACAGATGACAATAAAACATTTGATGCCTAAAACAAACTATCGCATAAATCAGTTCGAGAACTTATTACTTACTGAAGGGATTTTTAATAATACTTTTTGTTAGTCACTTAATTTGCTATGAAGAAAAACTCCTGCTAATTCTTTGCACAACACTGTCTTCAATATGATCCCTTAAGCATTTTTTTTTGCTACATACAAAGTATCGAATTACTCTCATATGGTGCGTATGACTCGCGCTCAAATCGGAAAGGTGTTCTATACAAACACACTTACATAAGTGCATCTTTCATATGTAGTAACGTATGCATTTATAAATTTTCACAGAAGCACTTACAAACCTTCGTTTATGAATATGTAGATGGATTTGCACGTAATATAAAATTTGTTATCGATGAGTTAAGAACTTTTTTTTTAAGTTAATACATACATATGTATTTATAAATTTTTTTTCATGACAACCGTTAGTAGAATTTCCAGCTTTAAAGGGCTTAAGGGGCTTCCAAGAGCGGTTTGGGAAAAAGGATGTTGCCATAATATGCCTGTATGTATGTACATACATACTAACACTTTTTATGTACGAAATTTAATAAAGAGTCCAACTAAAAATTGTCGCGCATGAAATCAACTGCATACATATCTTCGTTTAAAGTACAAAACCGCGTTTAGTCATTCTGCAAAACCGCGTAACTGACATTTTCTGCCAAAAATTGGATTTGCTCGCACAAGCTCTTGGCTCAATCCTTATCCATTCGTCCTGAAATATACTAGCCAGAAAGGCGATTGCTTTGTAAAAAAAGAACCATTTTGAAATATGAGTGTTTTTACTCTCTAGAAACTAATTTGTGCAAGCTCAAATGCGCGGTTTTGCATTTTATTGATACGCGGTTTTGTACTTTAAACGACGATATGTATGTATGTATGTATGTACGTGCTACCCACTCTCCAAACGCTCATCAACATTCATCTAAATAAAAATAATAAAACGGAAGATAGTGAACGAATGTAAAACTAAATTAAAAACCATCAAATAGTCAAAGGAAAGTCCTTCAGCCAATCTGACTACATTAAAAGGTATGGCAGCGTTGTTTTCACAGCAAAGGCGATTTGTTTGCGGTCCCGCCGCAGGAGAATGTAAATGTTCCCGAAAACAAATAACCCTTTTGATGCTTTTTGATGGCTTGAGATGTTATAAATGTATTTTTCAGAAAAACGTTTTCATCACAGAAAAAACAAGTCAAGTGAAAGAAAAATCCAAAAAAAAGAAATCACAGAAAATTGGTCAATTGCCTTGTTGCGAAAATTAAAGAAATGCAAATCAATGAGTCAAAACAAACTGGGGAATAAGTGAATGAATAAATGAATGAGTGATGGCGGCGTAAATGGTTGCCTAACAGAATACCAACGGTCTCTTATAGCTACAGTTAATGACTTTTAAGTGAGGCATTTTAATTAGTATTTTAGAACGGGTGTTTGAGGATGGGTGATATGACGACGGTACATACGTACCTTCAGACATATGTATGTACATATGTATTTTAAAAACGATTTGTAGGGTTTGTAAAATTTTTACATAAAATTTTAGTTTAAGATCCGAATAAGGCACGACCTTCACCCATCTATTTAATGAATGAAATCTATTTTGTATGAAATTTAATGTATGTTTTACGAAATATTTCGCGAGTGCATTGGCTGAAAATTGTTGGCCAGTACAAGTAGCTTGTGGAACAAACCTATGAAAACGTTGGGTTGTCTATTTTTTTCCTGGCCTACCCATGATACAAAAAAAGGAAATAGAAAGATAGAAGAAAAAATAACCTCATCAGTCCAACTCCGGTTACGCCATCCATAGTATTTTTGCGCAAGATTCACCTCCAAATTTACAAAAAACAGTGCATATTTCAAACCGAAATCTTTGTTTTAAATTAAAGCTTAAAATAATAATAATAATAATAATAATAATAATAATAATAATAATAATAATAATAGATTGGCGCTTACACATATGTATGTACGTTAGTGTTTGGCCGAGCCTTTCCTCCGATTTGTGCCGTGCGCCTTGATGTTTTCAATCAAAGTGGAGGGACCTATAGTCTTACGCCGACTCCGAGCGGCGATTGTATTTTTATGAGAAGCTGTTTTTCATGGCAGAAATACACTCGGAGGTTTGCCATTCACTACATACCATTTTTTGATAAATTGGATATTAGTTTACAAAAAACATGTGTAGAAGTACATACATAATACTTAAATACATGCATGTGTAGGCTAAAATGATTTTTGAATAAATCAAAACAGTGTCCTTATTCGGGTTTTTAATCGGTTCATTTTCGGTCGCATTTCGCCCCAGATATTGCACCTACCATATTAACACAAAACAGAGAAAACTTGTAGCATGTTGCCACAAAGGAGCATTTGAGGGTGTAAAACACAGACTCCTGCTCCAACGCCATACTCAGTCTAGGAGTGCACTCGTTTTTTTACAGTAAAAGGCCTTAAAGTTAGACATGAACCTCGGAAAGCACAGGACCACATAGCTAATGTGCAATTATTCGTCTTGTTCTACATGCTACTTATGCTCCACAGTGGCCATAGTGATATGAGTATCGTTTTAGGCACTAGAGCCTTGTTTTTGCTTACAGGTCTAGAAGCGCCTGGGGAGATGCGGTAGGTATTTTCCGTCTTACCTAAACAAACGTTGTCTGGCTGTCAAAAAATTTTCATGCCAATACAATTTGTATGAAGCATACCTAAATAACGCGCCGTCAACGCTGAGCGGTTGGACAATCCGATTTTGACAGGGATATAGGAAGTGAAGTATTTCACACAAACAAACCTATTTATGCTTATTGTTGGTGTTATTTCTGCATTTGACGTAGCGTTGGCGCTTTTGTTAAGGTATGGGAATTACTAGGGATGTCTATAGAGAATATGACATAGAGATGATGAGATGATGATGATGATCAGCAGATGGAGCCAACATGTGTCAGGTTAGGGTTTGGAAATGGTTCCGTACATCCATCTCAATTTGGTTATTATGCCCTAGTCTCTTCCCAATAGCTTTCGCAGGTCGAAATAGAACACCTGCAGTGGGAGTCTGACAATCGATTCGCTAAATTTTCAGCGCCATAATTCTCCAAATGAAAAAAGTAAGGCCTAAAGGCATACAGCATGATGAAGTAACAGACGCAGTGCGCAATCAGCCAAATCTGCCATATAACTAGATGTGTCATGTTGCTAGGCGCACCTGCTAGTTTTTCTTGGAGATTTTCGGGGATCAAATTAGCGACATCGACTTTCAGAATCCCACTGCTGGTCTTTTTAATAGCCTTGCTTTGAATCTGATTCAATGGGAGCTTGTCATCAGAAATAACTCTCAGATATTTGACTTCTTTAGAGAAGTGTATTTTTTCTTCTTGTGTAAATTGCTCTGGGAGCTTTTGTCCCATTTAACTTTAAGTAAAGTTGCAATTTCGAAACTTGTTATCTTATACCATATCCATTTTCTGCATGCAAAGGCAATGTGTTGAAAAAATATGTATGTGCTTGAAGAGCCAATCAGTAGCATACATATCCACATGTATGTAAATAGCAATATTCTTGTTATTGGCCATATTCTTCTTTTAACAAATGCCATTTTTACAAAGCATTTCCTATTCATATCCTGTTCTTTTTTCCAATATTTAATTTGATGTTCGCTTTCCAGTTTACTTTATTTACTTAGTTCAATAGTGTGCGAATAGCGACTTAAAATGGACAGAAGCGATTCAGTTCTGAAAGTATTCAAAGCGGGTCGCGATGCTGGTGCCAGAGGAAAATGAAGATTTCCTCTGCATTGGAAAGACGAGGTGGAGAAGGACCTCGGATCTCTTGGCATTTCCAATTGGTGTCGGTTAGCACAGAAGAGAAACAACTCTCGTGCCAATAAAGAAGAAGAAGAAGGGGATACTTGTTAATTATTTTGCTTTTGAGTGTGTGTAAGTTATAGCTTTAGGGAGTTTAGCCCGGAAATCCTTATACAAATCAAAATTTTGTTATTTTAGTACGATCGCCAAGAAGCGTCATATGTTCAATTTCTTTTTTAAGGGACATTCCAGGGAATAGCTATTTTTTAGCTTTTTAAATTTCCTTTCAGAAAGACTTATATTTAAAGCTATCTATTGCAGAAATGTCGCTGATCCCTTGAATTTTTAGATAGTTTTAGAAATGGTTCAATGATTTCCATTGAGTGGTTAGATGTGTGTACTACCACACCATAGGATCTGTGTTCAATCCCTGATCCGAGTAACACCTAAATTAAAAAACGTTTTTTCAAACAGTGGTCGCCCCTCGGCAGGCAAGGTAATGCTATTTTTATCTTGACAAAGCTTCTCATAAAACAATTTGCCGTTGGAAGGCGTCGTGAAATTATACATCTTTCCATTTGTGCTGTAACATCAGAACGCACGCCACAAATTGGAGCAGAACCTTGGCCAAGCACTTAGCAAACTCGAACGAAAACAAGAATACACCTCATTTCTTTTTATGCAACAAACTTTGTACAAGAAAATCCGGCACAAGATTTGTTTGATTGAGATTGCATGCTTTCTTGTTTGCTATGTTTACTCTAAAAATATCTAGTTAAACACCTGAATTTTTTTTTCAAACATAAAATGTTTGATACGAATTGAATCGATCACAAAAAATAATAATTTTTTGTTTTTTTTTTCAAATATAATTGATCTGAAATATATAAAATTTAGCGGCACCCAATCGTGTGACCGGAAAAATATTGGACTTTGTCTCAATCATGACAAACATTTCTTATAAATTTTTCAAATGAATTTCAAATTAATTGGGCACGAATTTTCGTTACTTAAGAAATTAGCATTTTAATTCGAATCCAAAAAAAATTATAAATTGGAAAAAAATGTACCCATCGTGGAATCCGGCATTTACAAATGCAAAAAAATTTGGAACGAAATACATACTCATGTTCTGATGATCAAAAAATTTGCTAGTTTGGAAACCAATTTGGTAGGCCCTTTGGTACCCAAAAATATTCTCGAGTAGCAACACTGGTAAGCACCAAATATACATATATTTTTTTGATAACCGAAACAGAGTTCCTTCACAACTGCCAACAAATTTACCCACATAGCTTGATAACACCTCCCATTTATTTATTTCAAATAATAAACTTGTTGTAATAAACCAAATTTGATAAACATGTCAGTACAACACGTTCAATTGTTTAAGTCATACCTATTGGCAACTCATCCTCCCACCCATCCAATCATCCACCCACCTATCTACAAATCATGAAGCAAATATTTAAATTAAAAATCAAAGGATCAATCGCACCTGCTGCATAGAATTTCAACAAAACCTGAAAACACTAGCTGGAATGCCTGTCTGTCTGTCTGTCTACCTCTCGTGCCATTTGCCCGAACTTGAAATTTGAATGGAGTGAATGAAGAAATCAAATGTGCCACATTTTTGCAGACAGCGCATCTGTTTGCAATTTACATACAAACATTCAGATATACTTACATACACAGAGCAACATTTCGGAGTCTTATGCAGTGGCAAACAATGCCATTGGAAACCATTAACCGCCATCGAATAAAGACAGCTGGAGGGAGCCAACATTTGGGACATTCTACATAGAAGATATCTGCATGGTGTCAGTGCCGAGGTAAGGATATCAGCCGTCAAACCGACGCTTCATTTGTGCATCGCGCGCCCTTCCTTTTGGGGCCGCTGCTTTGTTTCCATTTCCATTCAATAAATTTTGTTTTTCATAATTCCCAATGGCTGTATGTATACATATATGTATGTATATAATTTCTTCGCTTTACATTTCTTTTCTTTTGTATTTTCTGCATTGGCACTTTGTGTTATTTATTATTGTATTGTATCTCTAGTTGTTGTTGCTTATAGACATTTGATTTGCGGCTTTTTTTTGCTACAATTCGATGCCTGCCACATGTCAACATCTGGCATTTGCGAAAACTAATTGTACTGAGCCACATCCATATGTATGTACGTAAGTGTGTCTATGAATCTTTCCTAGATGATGTACTTAGAGGTAACTAGGTATGTGCTTACGTACATATTCATGTATGCACAGGAGTACAATCATGCACAACAGTGCAAAAAATGTGCAAAACGACAGCAGTCAAAGAAAACGGCCGAGAAAGATCTCTTTCTTTATACATTTTCTATATTAGGAAAAAGTACCCCGCAGCTTGAAATCGTGTGGACACATCTGCAATGCTTACATTTCCTTTACATATGTACACGGATATATAAACATACATACTTGTCGATGGTCCTCTGCAATAACGACACAACTCAAAACTAAAAAAAAAAACATTCACTACTGTTAGAGGGCGCATGTCGCTAATATTTTTCTAATACATGTCTAGTCCGTACTACTTACTTCAATAATCCTTACTACTTACTTTAGTAAGGATAAGACTTGAATTAGAAAAGAATTAGAGGCATTAGGCACTTAAAAGTAGTAAGGTGCTTTCTTTAGTTTTGAGTTGTGTCGTTAATGCAGAGGGCCTCGCTTTATACTTTGTAGGAGTTTACGGAGCCTATGCTCCGTAATAAATGAAAAGCAGGTGTTATAATTCAGCAGTTTAAGAAAAATGATTAAAGTCACTGCAGCTATTTTCCACAACATGCAGCCGCATTTCGCGTCAGCCGTAAGAAGAAAGTTTTAGAAAAGCCGGTTTTAAGCTTTCAAACACTTAAGAACGTGGTGTAACAGTAAGATTGAACTTTTCAAGGGAACTAATCCAGATCTTAAGTCTGCTCGAATACTTAATTCACGAAGCTGTGTTTAAAATTTCTCTGATATACAAAAATTCTCAACTCGCTTGCAAAAACAAATTTCCTAAGACATCTCAGAAGACTACTGAATATTTCTTTCATTCAGTGTTTTTGGAAGCATAAATTTTATTATATTTTGGGTACGAAATGATGCCATTATGAAAGGTGCTGTAACTTCTCGCTCTAATTTGGCCACCTGGAAGTTGGAGGGCGTTCCTCTCTGACAAACTACTTTTGATGTTACTGCGAGCTTTAATAAAAAAGTGCTAAAACTCTTAGATAAGGGTATACGGAAAAGCATTACTTAATAAGTTTTTTGCATTTGGTTTTTCTAATCATGCGTTGAGAATTGAAAATAAAACCAGGAATTCAGAAAGTTTTGTTATAAAATCCACGTTTTTAATAGTCTCATTGAACAAATTGCATATTAATTACAAGAACTTTTATATGTATATGCCAATAAAAAAAATTAAAAATTGAGTCACTTAGCAAAAGCATTTTTTTCACAAGCGCTGCATTTTTGATATAAACGCATATCGTTACCTTAATTCACAAAGGATCTAACCACCACTTTTTTTGAAACTGCGTTTTTCACAGATTTTGGTAGGAGATTTTAAATTACACCTTTAATAAAAATTTTAAAGTGTTAGTGCCAAAAACAACGTAGTTGCATGCCACTTTTTAAAAGGCCCTACCTGTTCTTTGCTTCTCCTGTAAAATAAAAAAATTTTTGGTTAGGGCCTTTATCTTACCTTACGTAGGCGTAACCTTAAAATAGCAAGTAAAGAAATCTAGGTTGTGAGGAAGCCGAACAATATATACCCAACGCACGTATAAGATATAGATTTTCCACCTTTCCGAAAACTACCGTTACATGGTAAGTTTCTTCTTCTTCTTATTTGGCGCTGTAACCGCCTAGGCGATTTTGGCCGAGTTCAAAAAAGCACTCCAGTCATTTCACTTCTGTGCTAACTGACGCCCATTGGGAATGCCAAGTGAAGCCCAGTCTTTGTCCACTTGATATTTCCATCGTAGTGGGCACCCCTCTCTTTCTCTGTTACCACCAGCGGGTTCCGAGTTGAATACTTTCAGAGCTGGATCGTCGGTGTCCATTCGAGCGTCATGCCCAAGCCACCAGAGTCACAGCATATTAGTTCCCTGCCCCTGTCGGTGTGAAGCTCATACAGCTCATCGTTCCATCGCCTGCGGTACTCGCCGTCGCCAGCCTGTAGGCGCCCGTAAGTCTTCCGCAAAACCTTTCTCTCGAATGCTCCAAGAGCCGCCTCATCGGATATTGTCATTATCCATTATAGTGGGCCAAAAATCCGTTTTTTAGAATTTCTATTGCTAATAGAAAAAATGTGGTTAATTATGTTCTACCAAAAATCTATGGGAAAGATAAAAAAATGTTGGTCAATATCTTAGGCTCGCCCAAGGCCATTAAAGTTCAAGGTGTTTCAAAAAAAATTTTAGCTTACTTCGTTCGCAAATTTAGTAATCTACAAAAAAGGTTATGATACGAAGTTATGTGGACTAATAATTTTAGAGACAATTGCGATTTTATTAAAAAAAAATAGTAATTTTTTGTTAATTTTGATTCTTTGTTTATGGGTGAAAAAAATTTAACAAATTTAATTCCTCACAAAACATTTCCTTTTTTGTTAAGAAAACAAGTTAACGTTTTCTTTTTATACCCGAGCGCACTTGTGCACAAGGGTATTATAACTTTGTTCACATAACGGTTGTTTGTAACAGGCAAAACGAATCGAGATAGATATAGAGAAATGTATACATAAATGATCAGGGTGAAAAGAGAAATCGATTAAGCGGTGACTGTCTGTCCGTCCGTCCGTCCGTCCGTCCGTCCGTCTGTCCGTCTGTGCACACGATAACTCGAGTAAAAATTAAGATATCTTAACGAAACTTGGTACGTGTACTTCTTTCGGGCGTAGGACGGATGGTATTGAAAATGGGCAAAATCGGACAATAACCACGCCTACCTCCCATATAACGGTAATTTTCAGAAATACAAAAACTGCGATATTTTAGTAACTACTGAAGATTATTCACTCAAAATTGATATTTGTAATAACTTTTAGACGAAAAATAAGAATATTATAAATTTTTGAAAAATGGGCGTAGCCACGCCCACTTATGGTTACATGTGTATATCTTGGCAACCGCTGCACCGATTTCTTCCAAACTTGGCACAGTTATTGGCCTTGGTACAGGATACCAAATGGCCGAAAATTTTAAAAATCGGACAATAACCACGCCCACATCCCATATAACGGTAATTTGGAGAAATACGAAATCTTCGATAAATCAGTAAATATTAAAGCTAATTTATTCAAAATTGATGCTTGCAACAATTCTTTACCAGGAAATACACTTATCATAACATTTTGGAAAATGGGCGTGGCACCGCCCACTTATGATCACATATATGTATCTCGGTAACCGTTCCACCAATTTGTACCAAACTCGGTACGGTTATTGTACTTGCCACATAAAAGCAAAACGTTCAAAATTATTGAAATCGGACTAAAATTACGGCTTTTCATCTAACGGTAAATTTTAGAAATGCTTGAAACGTCAATATTTCGAAATTTAAGGACGCTAATTTATTCAAAATTGATACATCCCGGCTTACCATGTAGCGGTAGCTTTCGGAAAGGTGAAAAGCCATATATGTAATACTTGCGCCGGGTATTTAATGTTCGGCCCCGCCCGAACTTTGACTTTCTTACTTGTTTTTCATAAAATGCTTGATAAATTTCAAGTCCTTTTATGTAAACTTTAGTGTAATGGAAAAAAATAAAATAAAAACACTTTTTATTATAACACGTTTCTATAAATAGACTAAGAGTAGAATATAATTTTTACTTCACCCATTGAATTTATCATGATAACTTTTGAATTTAAAATTTTTGCTATAGCCGTTGCTATAGAAGTTATATCACGTGAATCTCACGTTTTTAATTTTATGATATTAAAGTCAAAAAATGTATATTAAAATAAGCTGTAAATCTTCGATTTTTCCAAAATATTAAAAGTTAACATAAAAATTTGAAATTTGATTTTATTAAAAATATATGTATGTATGTAAGTGTATTTTCTTCACAAAAAATTACTTTTTTGTAAGAAATTTTATTTCTTATATAATGAGTAATTTATAAATTATTTTTCACCCATAAATGAAAATTAAAAGAAAGTTAATAAATAAGTTAAGAATTTTTTACTAAAATAACAATTATCTTCGAAAGTATTATTCCTACAAAATTTGGGATCCTAATTTTTTTTGTAGAGCATTAAATTTGCGATCGGAGTAATATTTAAAAACTTTTTCAGCACATTGAACTTAGATGGACTTGAGCAGGCTTAAAATATTGACCAAAAAGTTTCATCTTTCGCAACCATATTTTTTCTACTAGCCTTAGAAATTCTATTTTCCATGCTTCTGCGCCATTTACCAGTACGGACCTGATGAGTGACTTATTGGGCGTGGTTTTCGTACGTCGAGAGAGGATTTTACTCCTGAATTGCCTACTCAGTCCAAATGAGCACTTGTTGTAGTTAGACTTAATGAAATAGACTTGTGTGGTCATAAATTGGCGTTGTCACGCCCAGTTTCTCAAATTCCAAAATAATCTTATTTCTTTTCAGGGGATTGTTGTGAGTATAAACTCTGAGAAAATGAGCGTCCTAAACTTTCGAAACAGTAATTTTTGTTAGGCATTATACTAAACTTAGACTTAGCGTTTATTTATGTACATATGTAGTTATGTATGTCCATTCAAAGACTCTGAGGCAAGATTTTTAAGCGCAGTGCGTAAACTAATTTTTTTCATTTTTTCACCAATTGCTTGCTTTCACGTACTTTTTTTCTAGTTGCGGCAACTTCTGACAAATGCCTAGCAACAAAAATAATCTAAGTAACAAGCATCATAATAGAATCTGGAATGCTATTGCTTATTTTAAAAGTTTTTAAATTACCCTGTAAGCACTTGTTGAATTCTTTTACTCACACCCCCCATTATGTGGGCAAGTACACAAGTATGAAAGCCACGAAACAACCGCGGAAGCACAAACAAAAATGTGGTAATTCTATATTGCGTCTAAATGTGAGGCTTATTTTCATACTTTTCAACAACCATAATCGGAAAATCACAATTTGTCTACGAATATTTGCGCATCCATTAATCAATGGCGTGAAACCTGATGAGTGCCTGAAAAGAATTTCGAAACTTTAAACAAAAGCTAATGGAGTATTTTGCAAGCTCCAAATGAAAGCTTGTAAATGGATGTGGGTATGTGTATTTTTGATCTTTCAAGTATATATTATTATTGCATGCAGTCACACTTTTAACATAAATACAGAATATCGGAAATAGGCGAAGGGTCCTACCGCACCATGGAGCGTGAAATCGCAAATACTGCCAAACGGTGAGATATAATTAATGACTGTTTCAAGAAATTAAATTTAACCGCCTTCGAAAAAATCTCATTGCCGTGGTTTTCGAAACCAAAGCCTTTACGTGAAGAAAATTTAAATGTACTAGAGCTTATTTTAAAAGTTCCGTTGCTATGATCTCCGAGTTTAGTTTGTCTGAAATATTTTTGGATTTAACTTCTTAGGGCCGTTTTCTAATGTAAGCTGTAAAGTTGCCTTTACTAACAGGGCAGATAAATTGTTCCTCACTTTAAAGTGTTTTCATTTTCCTATCTTACCGTTAAAAATAAATTTGTTATTCCGTAGTGTGAAACTTCACTACATTCGTCATAAAATTTCAAAGGTTGGCAATGCAACATAAGCAAATATAAAGCAAGAGCAACTGTTAGCAAAAACCAAAACCTTGGTTGAAATATCTAATATATCTGACTCATGAACCAAAACCAAACCAAAATTTAAAGTTAGGAACAAATTTTAAAGGTTGCATCGGGTGAGCAACAGTTTATCGCTTCGAGAACTTAATGCGCTGATGAGAAAACGAAAACTCGTATATCGAGACGATAAAGTGGCCGGTAAAGTAAAGGTTGGATGAGAAAACGGCCCTTAATACTCTTAGCATTTGGTACTATCTACCCGATTCAAATCAGGGTTGTCGCGAATATTCGCATTTGCATTTGTAACCGCGGAGCTTCCGCATTAATTTTAACATTCGCAATAATCAATGCGGAGCTTTTGCGAATGCGAATGTTGTGCAAATGCACTAATAAAACATATATGTATCTGGCAAACAAAATGACAAAATTTACCCAATATTTTTTGTCTGTGGAGATTCGACGCTAGATCATTTATTTGGTTTTTGTGATAATTTAATCCCTAGAAAATAACAATTTATACGTTATATCCACATTCATATTTCGGTCCTCGCTATAAGCTCAAATTTTGTAAACCAGTCACAGAAGAAAGGATTCAAGCTGAACTTAGGGACACGAATTTAGATACGATACGATACCATGTCGATATTTTTGCCATTCGATACCAATATTTTTAATTCGGTGGTTTTCTAACGCTATTTTTTGGAATCGAGTACCAGAACTCTTGTATCGTATCGAATCGTAAATGTACATTACAAATGTACATTATATGAAAAATAATTGTCTTTTATTAAATTCGTTTTGATGTGCTTTAGGCAAAGTTAATGGATATGGGCATTTAAAATTTGGCTAGATGTGACATTTGTATAAAAAATAAAATAAAATGTTAAAGTCAAAAACTAAAAACTCTGATAACTGGGCAAGATTATTTATACACAATTTTTTGTAGTAATATTTGAAATATTTAAGGTTAATTTTTCAAGTTCCAAAATGTAAAAGGCGTTCCTCTTTTTTATCAGCCGAAGTATCTAACAATACGTTACATGTCGTTACGTTACTAAAATATCCATTGAAACTTTTTTGTTAATGTGATTTTAAACCAATTTTTAACGCAAATAAAACATGAATTTTATGTCAATATATTTTTTAATTTGACTTGAGCGCTAACTAGCGGTAGATATTTCAGTTCGATATCGTGTCCCTAGCTGAACTACAAAAACTAGCATCGAAAAATACTTCTGACGTTACATTTTGTCCAAATTCGAAAATAGCTAAAAGATTGAAAATGAGGAATTCTTTGGAAAAGATTTTAGAAAAACCTCAAACTTGCTGGATCCTCTAAGTGGACATGTAAGTCGAGAGGATCCATCCTTACCAAATTTATTTAACTAAACTATTTCTTAAAAATACTAAAATTCCACATTCGCGAACATCCCAAATTCAAGTGTGTAGAAAAAAAAACATAAAAATAGAACCTTAAATAAAAATAAAAACATTTTTTGGGTGGTTGGATTGAGATATTTCTGTTCCTTTCCACCTAACAATAGCTCGGATGAAATTTGGTGGAAATTGGACAACAAAAAGTCGGTGCGGAAATCAAGTAAATTTTGAACAAGTACATACATATCTACTTAAAAGATTTTCAACGTTTCACCAATTTGAATTCAGTGTGTTTGGCTTTATTAAATAAGTAGACCATATTCAAAACTAAATGTGAATCATAATCAGAATATAGACATACAGACTTGACTGTACTACATGTCAAGTATGACATACCGCCATGTCGCGGGGTGTGCACACCGTGTGATGATGACCACGGCATAGGAGAGAGATCCCCTGTCGCCTAGTACTGCAGTTTACCCCGGTGGACGAACGTCTAGCCACCATCCGCACCAAAGCGAGATTCTTCGACATCTCGCTCATCTGCGCCCATGACCCGACGAAAGAGAAGGACGAGGCATCCATAGATCTCTTTATAAGCGTTTGGTGCGTACAAGCGAGCGCTGACCTCGTCACGATATCCAAATCGTGTTTGGCGACTTCAATGCTAAGTTGGGCAAGGAAGGGATCTTTGGCGCCATTGTCGGAAATGGATGATGGACTTCCCCGGGGCCTAAGCATGGTATTATGTATTACTAGGTTCCAGCAAAAAAGATTCATCAAGCTATATGACTGTCTCCAGATAGAAAAACGAGGAACCAAATCGATCTTCTTGTGGTAGGCAGAAGGTACGCTTCCAGTGTTTAAGACGGACGTATACTCCGAGGGCCAAACATTGCCTCGTACCATTATCTTGTTAGAGCCAAAATACGCAACCGCCTCTGTGCAGCAAAAAATGTGCCCCAGCAACGCAAGGAAGCACAACGTTATCTCAAATTCAAAATTAGAATATTGAAATTCTAATATCAAACAACATTAATCAGATTTTAGTCTTAAATAACTGGTCGCAGTTTCTCGATATGTAATTGCGACTGATACTTTATCGCAGTCACAGTTGGTAGCAGCGACTGTGATTGCTACTGCTATTGTGGAAGGTGCAATCCTACTACAAAAATATCATTGTGACTGTTCCTTTGTCACAGTCTGTCGCGGTGACTTTTTGGAAGTTGTCACAACAGTTACCCGTGACTTTTGAGTAACCGTGAGAAAGTCTGCCACCTCTACAGCAGACGCCCAGTTTATTCGCCACTCGACTCTCAAACCTGCTCTCTGAGAGCACTCTTCAACAAACCGACAAACGCGAGCAGTGATACCACATTTCCTGCTAATTAAGTATCGCCGCCGAAGAAGTAGTCGAATTTCAGTGAGCCTGAAAGAACAACTTGTACGATGAGAAGTATCAAGAAACTGCAAAGAAAAAAGATGACACCTACAGGGCGAGGCTGCTATCGGTCTGTTATAGGGAATTGAAGAAAGAATCGTGACGTATTTGCCGCAATAAGAAGAGATAGACCGAAATACGTGAGTGCGAAGAGCTTGAAATGCTGGCTGACAGGAAAAATTGCCGAAAATTTTACCAGAGAGCTAGGCGACTTTCGACAGTTTTCAAGACCTGGGCCAACTCTTGTAAGAACAGCCATTGCGACCTAGTGACCGATGTCTAGAACGTACTCAAATTATGGAGAGAACACTTTTCCACCCTATTGTATGGCAACAACTATGTCGATGACAACGGAGTCGATGCCTGATTATGATGAGGTACGAATAGTAAATACACGGCTGAAAATAAATGCTACTGGAGCTGACGGCCTGTCAGCTGAGCTATTTAACTACGGCGACGGGGAGTTGATAAGGTGTGTGCATCAACTCTTATGCAGAATATAGTCAGATGAACGAATGCCCTGCGACTGGAATTTAAGTGCGCTCTGTCCAACCCACAAGAAAGGGAATTCCGCCATATGCGCAAACTACCGCCTTCTAAGCATATAGTGTAAGCCAAATCTTGGAAAAAACTCGCGATGATAGGATCGACACAGACCATCTAATTTTCAATTTAAAACCGGCTTTCGTCGGCACGAAAGGAAGTTGTCTTTATGCTGCAATGTCTGTCTTTTGGTAACCCCGCGAAACTAACACGGCTATGTAAAGTGACGTTCAGCAATACCACCTTCTCGGTCAGAATTGGGAAAGACCTCTCCGAGCCATTTTCTAACAAACGGTGCTTCAAACAGGGCGACTCCCTTTTGTGTGATTTCTTTAATCTGATGTTGAAGAAGATAATAAGAGCAGCAGATATGAACCGCTCAGGCACAATTCGTTACAATAGCGTACAATTGCTGGCGTATGCCGAAGACATCGACACTATCGGTAAATACAAGGACTAGTCTGTTCTGCAAAGGGCGACCGTGCTTCGTCGCACCCAGAGCGATGTGCGAGCTATTTTAGCCGGCAATTTACACTGCATCCTCCGGCGGATAAAGCCAAGCGTCGAGTGACGAGAAAGCTGTACAAACTGTCAACAACAAGTGCGCCTCCTGTTTTCACTTGCGGTGAAGTTCAGGTAGCCATCGGGGAGGCGAAAGCCTCCAAAGCCAAGCGACACGACGGAGTATGCATGTTGGTGCTAAAAATTTGGGTCCTGCGGGAGTAGACTATTTACACAAGGTTCTCAACGTATCAATGACCACTCTCGTCATTCCAGGCATCAGGAAGATGGGGAGAGTGGTCCCACTGTTCAAACCGGAGTAAACAGCCAACAAAAGAGATTCTTATTGCCTGACAACATTCCTTTCCACCTCACCCCAAAGAAGTATCATGGTTTCCGTAAATTTCACAGCACGACAACACCACTTAACGCCATAAACACTCAGATAGCACGAGGCCTATTCTAGTAGCGTCGGATCTGTCAAAGGCGTTTGATACCGTCAGCCACTCCACGCTGCTAGAAGACATAGAGGCCTCCTCTCTCCCACAGAGACTCAAACGGTAGTCGGCGAATTATCCGAGTTGTCGACATTTGTCAGCAATATCATGAGAAAAGTGTAGCAAACCTAGAAAAATAAAAGAGAAGGTTCCACAAACTCAACCACCAAAGGGAGTCTCGATTGTCTCCTACGCTGATGATTGTTTAACAATGACGTCTGGGAATAGAATTGATGACTTGTGCTCGAAATTAAACGGGTGTATCTACGAGCTTTCTCGCTTCTTCACTGCTAGGAGCGTAACCCTCTCGCCTACAAAATCCACAGCTACCTTGTTTACCACCTGGACGAATGAGGTCAGACTACCGCTGGGTATTCACGACGATGACACACCAATTCCGACGGTGAATAACCAAAAAATACTCGGAGTAAATTTCGTAAGTCTTTTCTCCTTCTCTGCGCGCACAAACGCAGTTGTCAACAAAGTACATAGCCACAACAAGGTCCTCAAGTCGCTAGCCGGCGGTACCTGGGGCAAAGACAAAGAAACGTTGCTGGCAACATACAAGCCAATAGGCCGACCGGTTTTAAATTACGCAGCACCAGTGTAGTCGCCGGGGACTAGTAGGACGCAGTGGATAAAGCTGCCAGACGACTCAAAACACAGCACTTAGGACAGCGACAGTATGCCTTCTGATGTCGCCAGAACACCACCTGCATGACGAGGCGAAAATGCTCTCCATAAGGGAGCACAACACAATGATCTGCAAGCAACTCATAGTAGGGAGCCACGGACGTGGGCACCCGAACAGACACATGCTTGCTGAGGAGGCATGTCAGAAGGCATCTATACGAACTGACGGACGAAGTCCAGAGGTTCATAAAGCATATCGACGAGCGGCATTCACAAGGAGTCAGTCTCAAGTTACGTAGACTCCAGACCTGTGAATGCCGTTCTGGGCTCACAACCACCTGACGCAGACGAGACAGAGCTTCGTCTACTTCGGGAGACTCATACCACAATAGCCCAACTTCGCTCTAGCTTGTTCAGCAGGTTGAACTCATACCAGAGCAGATTAGATGCAGGTGTGCCAAATGAGTGTCTGGCATGCGGATAGACACCCGACGACTCGAAATATTTCTTCGCATGCCCGGAAATCCCCACACAGCTAACGTCTTGTCCCTATTGACATTCCTTATAGAGGCTGCACGCTTCTTGGGTCTTCCGTTAGTTAAGCTTGACGACAACAACTGAGATACGAGCCGATCTGGGCGTGGTTGTTGTAGCCGCTATAACAACAACAACAACTTTAATTTGCAGATAATATTTTAAGTGTACGAGTATTTTTACTGTGGCAATATGGTCTTTGATGTACAAAAGAATGGTCGGTTCGGTGATATGTGCCACTGTGACACTCGACAAACAAACCAAATACAAACACATAAAACGGTTACATTATACATACATATGCATATATGTAGGACTACTTTGCGCAGCAACACATTTGTCGCACTGCAGGTGGAGCCACGCTGTCTGGCCAAGTTTTGGAAGAGCAAAAAAAAGCCATAAGCAAACCGAACCGAATGGCGCAAAATGTGTTTTACTAATTGGTAATCGATATAGTTACTACAAGTAAATGCCATACTGCCATATCGTCATAATCGGCCTCGTTGCTGTCCTTCTTGCCATTCGTCGACGTCATGATCAGCGAAACGACGCAAAAGCTTCATGCCGGCTTCCGCACTTCATTAAACTCGGAAGCCACATTTTAAAGTGCGCGTGCAACGAGGGAAGAAAAAAAATGCCTGTCAATAACGATGAGACTCATTAGCAGCAAGAGCCATATGCATCCACATGTATATGAGTAGCAACAGCCTTTCGTTGTTTTTCGCACTGCTTCCGACGGAACGCATAAGGTATCTGATTTCATTTGCACAGCCAACGCCGGCGGAAGCGATGCCGGGCCTCCTGCTCGTCTGCCCGTAATAATCACCTGTGGCGACAATGAACTCGCAGGAATTCTGCAGTAGAGGGTAACATTTGTTGCAAGTTGTTGCAGCAACGCCACTTAGCCAGTTCGAAACAGCATTGTGATCGGCGTTTCCACCTTTGCCGTCCCTTGCCGCACTAGATTAAATAATATTGTTGCTACTACCCTTGTCACAAGACACATTTTCGCGCTAAGGCACGATTCAAAATATCAAATTTCCATTTCCGTTTTTCCAACAGCCTACTTGACGCACACTTACTACCTACGCATGTGTTTATTGCCGGTGTCACAAGCGAACATTTCGTATTGAATTCACTGGGAAACTCCACTTGAATCGAGTGGCTGTGGCTGTCGCAAAATTGTAAGTGCGCTGTGCGCTTTCCTCACCACCTGCGTCTCACGAAGGAAGCGAACAGTGAAGCTTTTTTTGTGTTTTTACTCTAAAAAAAAAACAAATAATAACTTGAAAATAAGCATATTTTAAAGGGCATTATGTGGGCGGAGTACACGCAGAGCAGGCTTTTTGGTCGGTATTCTAATCTAGCTCATGTGATTTCAGAGCTAGAAATCAAGTATTTCCTTGAACATAAATTGGGGAATTTGGGCACGAAAGGAGTCCAAGATTACCGGAAGAAGAGAGAGCAAGAGTACGTCTTTTTAAACGGAAAAAACAGGAGAAAAGAAGAAGTGCGCGTTGTTTTAGATGTTGATAGGCAGCAACACAGAATGAAAGTTGAATCGAAGTATTAGGTAGCCATAACATGATTTTATGGTCAGGTCGGACTTCGGAAGGCGAAATTCTGGTAATAGACGACCAGATCACACTTCTAAAATCGTGGAGCTCATTCTAAAAACTCTTGAAATGAGTATATAGTAAGTAGCCTGTTCGAGCAGAAGGAGCAGCCCACTCCAAAGTATAATGACGAGCTTATGTCCTTCGACTAAGAAAGAGAGAAAGCAGCGCGACCCAAAAGCCCCTAGTACAACGGAGCCGATATTACATCTACTGAGCTTGTGCTAGCCGGTGTCGAAAAGCTGGTAGAGTAAATGCCTTAGTTTTTAAGCGCAATTTGGTCTGTTTGATGTGTGAATAAACTCCCAGTGTACTTTGCCAAATGCATAAGGCGAATAATCCTACTACTCGCACCAATTACCAACACCTGTGATGGAGATCCTACTCTTCCTCTCCAATTGTCTTCGGGGAATGAGACCATTAAGGCACAATATCGATTCGAAGTAGTGCTCAAGATGCACCTCACCCTAAGCTGGGGCATAGGGAACTGCTATGAGGACTCTCATCAACTACTGCTCTCCAAGAAGGCCACTCAACCTGCGAAGCTAACTTTCCGGATGCGACTTTGGTGCGCCATTCCTAATCGAACAGAGTAGAATTCAAAGGCTGGTATTTGTTTCCATCAAATGCTGTCATTGGGTCCATTGGAATAATATCGGTAATCTTCTCCGAGAGATAACGGACTCAGCTCTCTTCTCTTGCGACAAAAGCGATGAACGCTGGATGATATATTTAGCTACATCTAACAGGGAACCAGGTCATATTCCTTGACGTCAAACACTGCGGATTTATTCAAATAAACGAGTATGTTAAAAGAAGGCATGTCTAGTCTTCGATCACAGAAAGGGGCTCTCTGCGTTTCACCAAACGGAAGCTCTGCCTTGTTGAGCTTCAGAGGCTCAGGAAACCTTAAGAGCAGCGGCTGGTCAGGGATGACGAATAAGGGAACGAGATACAATGGACAAGCGCCTAAATGCCTACCAACCCGCTCAATAAAAATATATCCTTAATACTTATTTAGTACAAGGTTCTATCGAAGATATTTGATGCAATTCTGAGGACCTTCTTGAACCAACTGATTGAGCTTTATCAGCATGGCTTTAGGATTACCGATACCACGGCTATATAGTGCACAACCTTCTGCTCCATCCGTATTGGGAAGAACCTCACCACGCCGTTCCAGACCAACGAAATGTTGGCACTTCCAAATGTTGACACTCTTCGTTAAATCGGAATCCTCTGCTACTCTTCTTCTTACACTGTGCGGCTTTTCGATCAGCGTTAATCAATAAATGCTACTTTGGTTTAGTCTCAGCGGATATCGAAGCCGAAATGAGGAAGTGGAAGCGGACTTTGTCACGCGTGATTGGTTTTATCTATTCCAGATGGGGTTGCGTGACTACATACATACAAATAAACGTTTACACATTCTTGCTTTAATAAAAATCACAAAAAGTACTTACAACAATGCAATTAAACACAAAGCTCATATGCAAGTATGTATAAGTGCAATATGTACAGATTCACAAGAGCATACATATGCAACAACAGTCGTTGCTACAGCAGGGACGTTGCGCGAATGTCGCATCCTGTTTCCCATAAGCATCGATGAATCGCTGCCACTTGCCACTTGCCACGTCGTAATCGAATGCGTCACCTCCCCCTCATCGTTGCCAAGTGTTGCACATTGGTTGTGTGCCACACTGTTGACAATTTCGACGAACTTTACTTCAACTGCCACATACATACATACATACATATAAATAGCCTCTTCATTATTCGACTCTGCTTCGCTAACTTACCACGTATTTGTACATATGTATGTATATATTTACTTACAATCGCTTTGTTGTTGTGCGTGCGTTGACATGCTTCGTGACGCACCGTGTGGCATTGAATTACCTCTGTTAAATATTGGATGTGTCTTACTGCCACTTCAACAATCCAAATCACTGCTGCTGCTGTTTCTGTGAGAAGAAGCTCATTTGGGAAAAGGTGAAAATCGTCGCGGTAAATTGTCAATAAAAATGTCTTCGGAAATTGCAAGATTCACACGAATCAAATGCTTAAAGGTATATACAACATATGTATATATATACATTCGTACATGTACCTACATAATTATGTCTGTGTTTCTGAGTGTTTGATAAGGGAATGTTTTGTTGTTTGTTTCCCATATATTGGGTAATCAACTGATTGCTTTGTACTCGCATGCAGGCATCCATATGGGCATATGTATGTAAGTATGTTTGTACATACATACATATAAATGTACGTGAGTATCTCATCCCAGTATTTATATGTATCTCGCTATGTACTATGCAGTGTATAGGAATCTTAATTTGCGCAAACAAAAGTCACTGAACCAACCACTTTCTCTGCGGAGAATTTTTGATGAAGTGGCGGCAAGGACAACAACAACAAACCTATACCTATTTACAATACGCACTACAAAACAAAGGCAATAATAATATCGGTTGACAATGAAATAACAACAACAACAGTATTAGCAATACCATAAGTGATGATGGCAGAACGAAAAGTGTCAGCTTCGCGTTTTGAGTCAATTTGAAAAGCATCTCAAATTTCTTCTAAAAAAAAAAAGAAAGCAAAACAAATAAAGTGGTGCCAGCTCCTGCCATTGCAGCCCTTTTACGTTCGGTCCATGATGAGGTATGTGTGTAGATATATGTATGTACTAGGGATGTTTCGAATGTCATATTTTTCACGATCTCGAATGCGAATGCGAATTTTCGGAATGCGAACGCGAATGTTAGGAATAACATTAAAAAAGCTATAATCAACTTAAGTCATCGTTTTTATCTGGTAGTCCAAGTTCAAAAGGGGTATATTATATTTAAAAAAAAGTAATTTTGCTGCCTTTTCTCTCACGAGGCGATTTCTTAGAGGCTCGTATATAAGGCCGGCAGCATTGAACTTTTGCTCACTTGGAAGGCTGGCGGGTGGAGCCCTCAAATATTTGCGGCCCAGATCTGTCTATTTGTCGTATTTTAGTTTAGTTTTTCACCAATCGAGAGGATTTTCACCCAGATGAGCTCGTTTTTCTTTAAGATATGCCTTCACTTGAGCTTTAATTTCACATTTTTTGATGTCTCCAGATTCTACATCCGAGCCTTCGCTTTCGCTGGAGGAATCTAAAATCAGTTCCAGGTTGCTTATAAGCAGGGAACGGATTTTTAGGACCTAAAAACCTATAAAAAAGGCAAAATAAAGTAACGAAATAGGCTGGAAAAGGCAAAATAAAATAGCGAAAAAGGCAGGAAAAGGCACTAGGTATTGTAAAAAAGGCAAAAAAAAGCAAAATAAAATAGCGAATAAGGCAGGAAAAGGCAAAAAAAAGGTATTGCAAAATAAGGCACTAAAAAGAGACAGAAAATACGAAAAACAATCAAGAAATATATTTATTTTAGAAATGTTTATATTACAAGTAAAAAGAGAAAAACTATGAACTAGTTTCATTATATGAAAAATTTGTACTTTGAATCTTGGACTATTTTCTCCTTTCGTGTTTTTAACTCACACAACTTTTATCTCTATAGTTGTAGTAACATTGAACCACAAGGTGAATTTTGAAGTTTTCTGGCAGCATTTTCATTCGATTTTCGCGAAGAAAATCCTTGAATGTACTAAATGTGCGCTCGACGTAAGTTGATACAAGTGGAGCCCAATTTAAATATGGAACGTTTGGAACGTTCATATTATCAGGAATAAGGGCGTTTTCCTCGCCCTTTATAATTCTATCAACACCCCTTATTGTCTCCAAGCCTTCGTTAGCTGATAAAACGGCTTTGAATTTTTTCAACACCAATTTGGCAAGAGGTCCCTGCGCTTCTATAAGCCGCATGGGCATGTGTATATTTTTTAATCTTGAAAAAAAAAATTTTAAATGCTATAATCACTTTTTTAAAGGTAGAAAAAGCAAAAAAGGCAAATATCTTAAAATAGGCAAAAAAAGGCAAATATCTTAAAAAAGGCAAAAAAAGGCAACATCAAATGTGTATATATGGAATCAGGGAAAGCTAAATCGTGGACGTTCTTAATCGAATATACTCTATCTCTTTAGCAGAAAAAAAGGCAATTTCCATAAAATCCGTTCCCTGCTTATAAGACTCTCCGGCAGTACTTGTTGAGGGCCCATCAATGTTGCTTGATATACTACTTGACCGTTTACTGAAGCTAAAAGCCGGTTATTGTACGTCCCTGGTTAGACAGACTTAGGGCCATTTCAACAATATTAGAGTGGACTCTCTGCCCATGTACACATTCGCATTCGCAAAACGCATCAATTGCGATTGCGTAAAATGATGCGAATCATTCGCATAACGAATGCGAATGCAAATATTCGCAACATCCCTGGTATGTACATAAACATTTGTATGTACGTATGTAAGTAGTAGGGGCTGTTGTAGCGAAGTAGGGGAAACGTTTTTTAGGTAAAGCAAAGAAATGCTTAAAAGGCTTCTTCCTGTCACGCTGTCAGAAGGCATTTTCCGCATTCCTATCAACTACATAGGCACTCGCACTCCGGTCCGACTCGTTCTTTATGCCTGCAAAAAAAAACTGCTGTGGGAACCTACGCGTTGGCGATGTAAAAAAAAAAAAACATTTTAGCGGTAAATATAAAATTCTTAGTAAAAACGTAAATCAATAGAGTTCTGTTAGAAATTAGCGACGAACAAAAGCACATTACAAAAAAAACGTGTTTTTTTCTATTCCTTTTAAATTGTGTAACTTTTTGGAGGCCAAACAAGTTAATGGAAAAATATTTGTGAGATCTCATAATTCAGTACCCACATATGTATATATTATTAATATTGGAATCCTTGGTAAAGGACTGTTTGCAGCTCTTAAGAAAAACGAAAAATTCATAAAAAAAACGCACAAAAAATGGAAAAGAAATTTTCTTCAATTAAAATTTCTTAAAGCAGTTGGCAACTCTCAGAAAAAAAAATGCTAGAATTTTTATTTCTTCAAGAAAATTTACAGCAAAAGCAAAGTACGTTTTGAACAAACCGAAATAATGAAAAACTTATCTTGTGACTTTTCTTGAGAGCTGCAAACAGCCCTTGGGGCTGATCAAATTTATAAACTTACATGGCCTTACATTGGCTATATTTGAAAAAAAGAAACAAGTAATTTTTAAGCAAAAAACAAAACCGACTTCAATTCTCATATAAAATTTTAGGAGTACCGTTACTTTTTCATGATCCAATGATCGGATCTAACCCAGATTAGTACGGAACCACCTCTGAGACACTACCTTTCCGATTCAAACGTTTTCCAAACAAAATACATTGGGCATCAAGAGAAAAGCGTGAATAACTTTCGCCTCGATGCATTGCGGCAAAATTTTTTTTTCTGAAAATAATTACTAATAGAACGTACAACAATATTAGCCCAAAACGCGATTTTAAAGCCATTGAGATGTCAGTAATATTAAAAAAAAATTTTATAACTTTTATAAAAAAATTTATGGCCAAACAAAAAATAAAAATTGGAAGAAAACACCATTATTCTCAACTGTTCAAAATATGAGCAGAATAGGCGTTACCAATCACGAGGAAACATTTAAAATCTAAACAATTTCGAAAAATGTTAATAGCTATAACTTCCAAAATAATTCGAAACTTGTATTCTTCTTTTATCGTTGTGAAGCATAAAAAGATAATTGCACAAAAAAAGCTCGACCTTCGAAAAAATGGTGGCCCACTTAACAAATTTTTACTCATATTTATGTGTTTCTCTAAGATTTTTTTATGTCATCGCTCCATATCAACCCTCTTACTAAATCAAATTTAAATATTGAAACACAATTTTTAAGGTCAGCTTTACCGCTTTCGGCAAAAACTACAAATTTTTACACAGGGTTGCCCGCTATGAATAAAATATTTAAGTGGCGTAAAATTTTGCAACGCTATTATCAAACGAAAGCCATTTCAGTGTACTTTTATCAAGAGTTAATATTTTTTAATAGGGTCTCCAACTGCCTAAAATGTTAAATTAAATATGTATACATATGTATGTAATTTTAATAAATTATTCCTTTATGAATATCAAATAATCAAATTTTTGAATAGGGTTGACACATATGTGTCTTAAAAGTTAATCTAAATACACATATATGTAGTTTTACCGCCGATTTCACAGAAATTTAAATGGAAAATGATTTCTTATTTTCTGTCAATTTCCATATAAAATTCAGAAAATTAAAATAATTTTTTAATTAAATTGCTTTCGTGAAATTGGCTGTTATTAAATACTTTTATGATAAGTATAATATGAGGACTGTTTCTGTAAGTTTTGATCCGGCCAATAGGGTTGCCAACTATCTAAAGATTAAATTAAAAGATACATACATATACATGTACATAGGTATATACATTTGTAAAGGATTGCTACCTATCTAAATATTTAATTTAAATATACATATAATTTCAGTGAATTATCCTATCATGAGTATAAAATGAAGGCTTCTTGTGTAGGCTTTGACTCGCCCAAATTTATCAACAGGGCGTCCACTTTCTTTAAATTAAACTTACTAGTGTTCGCCCAGCGGTTGAAATTCAACCGCTATAATTAAGAATAGCTTATGTGAGTTGAGTTGAAGAGATATAACATTAGTAGGAATGGGTTAAGTGGAGGGGAGTTTAACTTAGTACTTAGCATAACTCAATATTTCATAGTATAACATAACATATCATAACATAAGCTTAAATAACATAACATATGTAGTATAACACACCATAAAGCTGCCTTTACATGAGCCGATTTGTTGACAGGCGATATTCGCCTGCAAAAGTTGACTTGCTGGATTTGAGGCAAGCGATTTTTGAATCACCATTTACACGAGCGATTTTTCTGAAGCAATGTTGAATCGCTTAGAAAATCGCCTCCAACTTTACATAACATCGCACATTCTTCAGTTGTATCTCCTTTTTTATCCCTATCACTTTCTTCCTCTCTATCTTTGTCTCTATCGTTTTTTATGTTTATGTTTGCCTGCATCTGCATCTTCATCTTCATCTTCATTTTCATCTTCATATTCATCATCTTCATCTTCATCTTCATCTTCATCTTCATCTTCATCTTCATCTTCATCTTCATCTTCATCTTCATCTTCATCTTCATCTTCATCTTCATCTTCATCTTCATCTTCATCTTTATCTTCATCTTCATCTTCATCTTCATCT
>NW_023458564.1:33824716-33935737 GCF_013731165.1 Rhagoletis pomonella
CATCTTAATCTTCATCTTCATCTTCATCTTCATCTTCATCTTCATCTTCATCTTCATCTTCATCTTCATCTTCATCTTCATCTTCATCTTCATCTTCATCTTCATCTTCATCTTCATCTTCATCTTCATCTTTATTCCAAACCATTTTTTGATACCCATATTGGGATGCTTTATTTATTTTAATAAATAATTTGAATTTGATTTTCGTATATCATATTACACATCTACAGGTGAAGCCCTTTCATATGACACCTCATTTTTGAAAATCGAGCGAACGATACAGATTTTAGGACCTGGTGTTAAATATTCAACGCAACCCTCTGCGGCAGAGAAATTTTGAATTCGATTTTCTAACATGTGGCAACTCCTTTCATGGAACTAAAGCTATGTTGCACACCCGAAGGACGAGGCCTTCACCTCATTTTTGAAAATCGAACGAAGGCAAATCTGATGGCATTCAGAAATTATCAACTCGTGTTATAAGTAGAATCCAAACCCATAAAAAGAATATAAAACTTCACGTGAAGTTTGACCCTCCTTCCAAATGCTACGTTCAGTTTGCTTGATACCAGGGATGAAAAATGCAAATTTCATATAGTACCTAATATCATAAAATAAATGCATCTAAATGAGACAGATTGTACCTAAAAAAAAATTATTATAATTATTATTAAAATCGTTCGTTTATAGTTTTTTATTACTATTATTTTTTTTTTAATATGAATACACATTCCTTAAGCTTGATTAGTTTTTTTTTTGTAAACTGAGCTTGTAGCTACATGTAGAATATATTTAGTCTAATAGGAATAGGAGAAGCTTTGTTTTGTCTAATTTTGACTATTGAAAAATATTGGTGAAAAACACACTTTGCGAAGCTTAGTTTTTTATCCAGCTTTTTATAAAACTACAGGAAACCTCTGCTTTTTTATACGATTCTCTTTAATAAGTGCAGCAAATCTAGAAAAAATAATGTTAATTACCGTAAGAAAATTCGAAAGCATTTTAACAGGTACGTTATGAAGATTTTGTAGCCGGAAATTTTGATTACCAAAAAATCTTACCAGTTCTTGTCACCGCGATTCTACATATATTGGTAATGCAGACAAACTATTCAGCTATTTAGCTATGAAGATTTGTGAAAATTCTGGTATTGCATATTTCACGGGGCAATGTTTTGTTACCAGCTTATGAGATGGTGACAAAATTTACTGGTTAGAAGAGTGCACAGAATACGAAAAGGGTTTAAAAATTGACAGGCACTTTATTTACCGGTTACAAAATTTCTATTACCAGCGCAGAATAGACCTGTAAATACATATCGTCGATATTTTTGTAAAATCGCCCATCGCCCAATTGCAAAACCGCCTACGGCACTCAAATTTTACAGGGGAGCGAAAAAACGGTTTATTCTTTGAAGGCATTGCCTTGATAGGCGGTATTTTCTCTAGCTATTATTTTACAAATCTTTTGTTTTAATAACGATTTAACGATTTTTATGCATAAATCTCGATGCCTGGAGTCCAGGGTTACCAAATCTCATTTTTGCAACAACGGCAATTTAGGCGGTTTTGCAAAAACATCGACGATATATTTCCAGAAATCAAATAGTGAAAATAGGTCAAAAGCTATTTCCTCAACTAAGGAAAATATGAAATTTTAATAAATCTTAGACACAGGACTGTATGGGCGAATAAGATTATTATAAAAGTTAAAAATGTTATCATATGCGGGGAAATTTAGATTTTATGGTTTCAATAGATTAATAAATGCATTCCCACAATTACAAAGGTAGAGCGTTTGTAGATTTCACACCGTCATTCGAGATGGGAGCACATCGGTCTAGGGCGCAATGACGTTTTATGGAAGAAATAGATTCAAATTACGTATTTGAGGATTGCTAAGTAAAGTGTTAATTTTTCGTAGTGGCTGTTCTAAGCGCAATGTAAAATGTTTAAGAGAATACATAATAGGGGTTTTCATCAAAAGTGATAAACTTGATGAAATGATAGATTTATCATTTTGATAAATGAACTGTCAAACTTTGTATGGAAATATATTTAACCAAAGCTTATAAATAAATAAATAAAAATAATAAATGTATAAGTTTCTGCAAAATTCAACCCTTATAGGTTGCCAGGTGGTAGCTTTTGCTACGAAAACATAAAAACAAATGAATACAATGGACGAGGTAAGAATGAAACGCAACTAGCCATAAGTTAAATAATAAACAATTTTATGAAATTCTTTACCAAAGGTGCGTTCATGAAAGAATGCGGATAAACTGATAAATTTAAGCAATTCATCCCTTTATCTTTTTAGATGAAGACCCCTAATATGATTTTGTTAATTTCTTCCTTTTCACCACTTTTCTTTAGAATTGTTTATTATTCAAACTGAAAGCGAAGCTTCTCCCATGCCTACAAGTAAATACATATATTAGCACAGTAGAGGAAAACTGAAAAAATAAAAATGCATCTGATCAAAAGATGTTTGTACCTAAAATCTTTTTTTCGAGTGAATGTGTCAAGTGCAGTTTGGTCGGGAACTTTGCAGCTCTCTAATATCTAACCCACTAGAAAGAGCACAGTTTGCACTTTGTAAAAAGTCACACATACCCCTGGGGAACCATTGAAAAATGGTCTAAAATTAGCATTTTGACAACGGAAATGTAAACTTGATAAACAGTATTTTTGTGCATAAGACCTTTCTATTGTCAAAGGTATTCAACATTTATTGTACATATTACTCCGGCTACGCCATTCACAATTCACAAAAAAGTGCATTTTTCAGACCGAATTTATTAAAAAAGTAGCAAATGCCTGGCTTGCTTCGCGACGCCTTATAAACTCGGAAGGTTTTTATTTGAAACTGAATTTAGTTTGGTCATATATGTAGTCCAAAAAGTTTAAAATTAAAACCGAAATTTTTAACCGTGTGAGAGTCCACTCTAGTCGACTTGAGGCGTCTGAGCTCGATAAAAATCCAATTTTTCGGCTAAATGTAGATTCTTGACTTAAATCAGAGTCGACTTTTCGTATACCAATCATTCAAATTTCTACCCACTTTCCTAGCAATTATTGCGCAAGTAGTTTTTATGTATTCCACGTAACTGAGCGATACACTTCCAAAAGTATGGTGAAAAGAATTCTTGAAATTTTGTCAGATGGCTGCACCGCCAAAAGAAAATGTCGACCAAACTGTATCAAATGTATGGGCTTTAAGCTCAATTGAAATTATTCCTTCTCTCCTGCATATTGTATATACGAACACTGCCCGCAAACAGGTGCTAGACTGGGAGTTTATGTAAGGTTTCGTGGGGTGGAAGCAAAAGTTGCAGTAGGATATTCTCTGGTAGCACGCTGTACCGGAAGCAGCAACGACGGCAAAGAAGACAACAATGCTAGCAGTGGCAAGTTATTGTTGTTGCGCATAACAAGCGCACTAGAAACATGGCCAACGACGCGTGTCAGTGGTCTTTTGTCCGGGTACAACTCAGCAGTCTGTAACACATACGTACATTACTACATACATTCAATGTACATGTATGCATCTACAAACCTAAAATATGTATTGGATATGAGCAGAAGCATGCGTACATATGGACATAAACTAATTCATTCACAACGGAGCCACCCACTTCACCCCAATTTAGGGCACACACAACGCCAATGAAATACGTATATATGCAGATTGTATGTATGCAGATACATATGTATTCGTTTGTGCAGGCATATTACATACCAGCTTACATGCGTATACAAGTGAGGCGATATTGCAACAAGGTACTCCTGCTTGTAATTTGCAATGTTGCAACGTCTCCAACGTGCCTAAGTGGAGAAAAATTTATTTAGAAAAATGCATTCTACATACATAAGTGCGGCGCCGCAGTGCATCTAAAAAAGAGATCCTTCCTCCACATATCTGCTCCAACGCTACAACCATGATTACTAACATTAATATATTATGGTGAATGGCTGGTTGCAACAGGGTCGATAGCGTCAGTCGTAAAGCTGTTGCTATCGCCGCCGCCCCGCCGCCACCGCCTAGTGATAGTATGCAACACAGAATATGCAACAGCCAACGCTCAGTGATGCGGAGTTGAAAGCGTGGATTGGGGCAACTATAGCGCGTAGCAATGCGCGCCGAAAGTGGCTACTTGACTGCAACAGCAGCGGCAAGCATGGCCACTCGGCAAGAACGACCGCAATAGGCTTTTTACAAAAACTACATACGAAATGTCTGTTGTGATTTGCCTAGCTAGCGTACCCCAACTGCTAGGAAAGGGATGATTGCGTATATCATGGATGTTTGCATCCACATATGTTTGTTTGTTTGTATATGCATGCATTGGCAAAGTGTTGGCATCTTTATGAATGAATGGTGACAGCTTTAGTAGCACTTCTACGTTCTACGATAGCAACCAGAACACACACGAGTATATGTAAACCCAGCATACATATTTGTGATCACCTGATTACGCTGGCATGGAAAAAATTGTGCTTCTCGCTAGTCTTGCATTGTTTTTATTTGAGCGTATGCAGTTGGAAGGATTTTGGGCAGCTTGACTGTAGCTGCAGTTAAATAAGTTCCAACATTTCCTCCACTACACAGCCAATGGCATTGAGGATTGCACATATCTTCGCTTGTGAGCCGGGCTATTGAGGCTGCGCCAACATTAGGTATCAAGAATCCAATATCCATATACATACATATGTATGTATATATAATACGCGAAGGGATTTTTTGTTCGGGATAAAAGATCTGTACCGTTCGCCCGATTTTCAAAAATGAGATGCCAAATTAAAGCGCTTGGTCTTTAGATGAGCAAACTGGTTTTAGTTCTTCGAAAAGAGCTACCACCTGTAGAAAAATTAAATTTAAATTATTTAATAATCAATGCCATCAAATCCGCACCGATCGTTCGATTTTCTAAAATTAGGCGTCAACCTGAAAGCCTTGGACTTTAGAACTGCAATAAGGTTTTACTTGTTTGAAAAGAGTTGCCACCTTTTAAAAACTTGTATTCAAATTATTAAAAAAATAAATAAATCAATTATTACAAGTTGGGTATCAATCGAAATAGTTTTGAAAAGCTTTGTTTCCTAGCTGAACTATAGGAGGGTTGCCACCTGTTTAAAGATCATATTTGGTAAGAGAAATATGTATCACAACATCGGTGCCAACGAAAGGGTTTCCAAAGAGTAGTAGTTTGAAAAAATTTTGAAGAGGGTTGGCACCTCTTTGAAATGTCGCATTTAGTTAACTCAGAGGGTCCCAAACTTATTTTTCTCGTAGACCCCTTTCAAAACTTTTGTGCTTTCGGTGGACCCCCTGATGCTCATTTCTAACATATTCCCAAAGCTCATCAAAAAATGTTATGATTAAATCTAACGATTTAATTTTGCATCGCCGGTGAGTTCCAAAACTGAATTCCTTCGCAATTTTAAAACACAATATTTTAAACAACAAAACTGCAAACCTTTTTGGGCCAAACTTCTAATTCAGAAGCTGACAAAAAAGAAAAGACCGAATATAGATAAATCGATAATAAACAAACAAGCAAGCAAGAAGCTCAAGAAGTGTTCCACCGTCTCATCCTCTTCAAAGCAGGATGGGCAAATGGAGTTGACATTTACGCCTATCACACTCAGGTGTTTCTACCACGTGAATTCACCAGTCAGCAGTCTCGTCTTCTCAGTGAGAGGAAAAAACTAAATAGATCTTCTGAGATTGAAGGCAACATGAGTTTTGCCCACCTGCATTCACTCGATGGCTCCCAGCCATTTTTGAACGAAGTATCCACCCAGTTTCTGATGGTGGCTTCGATGGTCGAAGTGGGGAGTGCTATAACTGGTTGCGGATCCTGTAATGTCTGGTCTAAACCAACTGTGGCCAAAGGATCAGATGTCTCATTTAAAGGCACTCCCGAGTTGCCCGGCACACAGAGTAAAGCAAGCTCGTTATCTTTACCAACATAATTTAGTCGAGACTTGCTTTGCCGAACTAGTTTGGTAGTACTTAGATAGAGGGCTGGCCAATGAATTAAGTGCAGCTTGGCTGTACCTGTCGACACGTAAACTTCTTCCCCTCCACCTATTTTCCACTACGTCGTCTATGGCTTTGGAGATTGCAAATACCATAGCCTGGAAGAACGAAGCATATTCACCAAAAGAAAAAGTGAAGCTTATCCCCATTAACTTCGAAAAATACTCCAGATCCTGACCCTGAGTCAATTTTGGAACCATCAGTGAATATTCGACAACGTACGAGTGCGTGCGCAGTGCTGGAATTAAACCAGTATTCCCCCTCAGGGAACTCTCTCTCTCTAAAAAGGTAATGGTGGCATACTATCCTGTAGCATTGAAAAAACACAAGTGCTCAAATATCTGCCACCGCCAATTTCCGCATCACCTCACTCAGTGTTACACCAACATCCGTTTCTTTTTAGCTGCAGGTGGCAGTTAAGTCTTCGCCACGTATGATGACAAACCTCAGACCATATACCAACCCTCTCCGAGGACCTCTTGGAAGAGCTACTAGAGAGGGAAAAGATCAAGTTTGCTATCTTCAGCTTCTCACCCTATAAATCACCGGGTATGGACGGAATACTACCAGTCATGCTTCAGAAAGATTCTGAGCCTGGCCTAGAAACAATATTTAGAGGGTGCCTAATACTGAACCACATTACGTTAAGCTGGAGGAAGATTAAAGTAATTTTTATTCCTACAGCGGGCAAACGGGGCCATAATTATGCTAAAGATTTCCGACCAATAAGGTTAATGTCCTTTGTGCGCAAGACGTTTGAGAAGCTGTTGGATCTGTATGTTAAGGACAAAACTTCCAATTTATCTTGCTCTCAATATGCGTACTTGAAAGGGAAGTCAACGGAGACTGCCCTACACTACATGAAGTGGTATGTACAATCGAGAGTTCGCTCTACTATAAACAAGTTACAATGGCATCCTTTATAGACATCAAGGGGGCCTTTAAAATTGTCAGTGTAGATTCCATCCATGAGGCACTTATGGAAACAGGGATTTATCAGTGGGACCGGGCTTGGATAGTTTCTCTGCTAAGGAGCAGAGTAATTCATGTCGAATTGGGGTACCAAAGCAGGGCCGTATATGCAGAGAAAGGTACCCCACAGGGACCGTTACCATAGCTCATGGTCTTAAACAAACTACTAGTAAAGCTGGACTCTCAGAGAATCAAAGCGATGGCTTACGCCAACGATGTAGCGATACTGGTATCGGGTCAGTTTCCTTCGGTCATGAGTGAAATTATGGAAAGGACTTTAAAGATAGTAGATTCCTGAGCCATAATCTGTCCACTGACTATACACTATCGAAGACCTGGGTTCACCATATACCAGTGACTGGAATCAGGAAGATTTCGGGCACCTGCAGGGCTTAACTGTCTTTACGGATGGGTCAAAGATGGAATGCGGGGTTGGTGCTGGGGTTTTCATTGAGCAAAATAACCTAAAATTATCCTTACTATGCAAGTGTTTTCCAGGCCGAAACGTTTGCTATTACGGAGGCAGTAAGGTACATCAAAGAGAATGTATCCCCGAGAACGCAAGTGAACATCCATGCAGGCACTTTCTTCTAACTCTGTTAGATCTCAGCTAGTGGATGAATGTAGGAGAAAGCTGGCCTATATTTCTGATCAATACGAAATTACCTTAATATGGGTCCCGGGACATAGGGGCATCTACGGAAACGAGGCAGCGGACGAACTAGCAAGGAGCGGCTCCGCACTAGAGGTGTCCCACGCGGTGGACATTGACGCCTCGCTCAGGGAGATTAAGACAAAAATTACCGAAATTTATCTGGGTCTCCTACGACGCACTCGAAACCAAAGCTCTCTTAGTAATGAGCAAAACAAATGCCTACAAACTTACTACAGTGTGCACAGGGCACTGGCCCGTTGGGGTACATGCCGAAAGGAGAGGATTGCCTTTCAACAGGTTCTGCAGCAGCTGCGATGACCAGGGCTTAAAAGAGACTGTCGAACACTTGCTGTGCGAGTGTCCAGCCCTCGCAAGGATGAGGCTAAAGACACTCGGCAAACCATTCCTGCAGAATATTTCAGAGTACAGCTGCCTCTCTCTGTATGACGTACAGAAATTTATTAAAGCCGCCAAATGGCTGTACGTTGCACGAGTTGTGGAATCAAAATGGCAAACTTGCTAATTGCTTGTCACCAGGGTGACAATCCACTTAAACCAACCAACCAACCATGATGACACAAAGTGACGGTAAGTTCACCAGTGCGTCAAGAGCACTATACACCGCTCAAAAAATTAAAGTTAAATAAATAGGCTATCACACAACAATTTTGGTTCTTTACTATCGAAACCAGATAAAATTTCGGGACCCCCACTTACTACTCGTGGACCCCCAAATTTTTTTTACGCCAACGTAGACCCCTGTCGTGTCTCCCGTGGACCCGTGTGGGTCCACCTGGACCACTTTGGGAATCACTGAGTTAACTTATACACAAGTTATATGAAATATCAAAATATGGATGTCAAACGGAGGAGTGTTGAGAAATCTTTATTTTGAACGCTAAGAATATTTTTGAGGTATTGGAAGAGGGTTGCCACCTGTTCAAAAAGTTAAATTCAAATTATTTTATAAGTTGAATGAATTATTAGAATATGGGTATCAATCGAAGGGGGTTTGAAAAATTTTTATTTCTGAACTGTATTTAGCGGGGTTGCCACATGTTTGAAAATTAAAATTCCACTTAATTCATCAGTTAATTAAAATATATATCGCAGTGCCCGGCGAAGAAGAGTTAACAATGATTAAGCTCGGAAATACTTTTGAAAAGGGCTGCCACCTGTTTGAAAGGTCTAACTCTATTAACTAATTCAAAAAGTATATGAAATATAAAAAACCGTAGTCAAACAAAAGAAGGTCAAGATATCTTAAGTTTGAACATTTCGAATGTTTGATGAGAGTTGCCACGTGTTTAAAAAGTTACATTCAAATTATTCCATAAGTTGGATGAATTACTAAAATATGGGCATAAATCGAAATGGGTTTGAAAGGGATTTATTCCTGTCCTTTAATTAGAAGGGTTGCATTTTTTCGAACAATCAAATTCGAATTAGTTCATCAGTTTATTGAAATACATGTGTATCACGATGTCAGATGAACAGATTTAAGAAGAATTAAGTTTGAGAATACTTTCGAAAAGGAATTTTAAAAATGAGGGGTCAAATTCTAGACCTTAGCCTGTAGATATGTGTATGTTTATTTTTTTTATTAAGAACTTTTTTCATCGGTATAGGGTGATTTGAAATTCGATGAAAATAAAAACATGCACTATGCGAGACTGCTCTTCACTCAGAAACTGCTGTACTGTTTTAAATGAAATATGACACTCGGATCTCTTATAACTCTGACTAACATTTGGAATATTTTTTTTTAAGTTTTTGAAATTGAATTGTGTGCGTTTTAACGCCATGCGGGTTCACTAGTTATATGTATAATCTCCGTAGCATTAACAGTTCCTAGGAGCTTCTTCTCTGCCCATTTTACCTCAAGGTAGGATTGGGCCGGGGCAGCAGTCTGATCTGTCGAAAGCATTCCATCAGTACTAAGTTCACGCTTCCAGACTTCTGCAGTGTACTTCAGGTATAAAAGGCTGGTATTAAGGAGGCTGTGGAGTCCCTGCTTAGGAATCACGGAAGTGATCATTTATTCTAATGGCCAAGCGGCTATCAGGGCATTAGGTGCGTTGTAGGTGTGCTCTAATTTAGTTAAGGAACGCTTGCCCTCTCTTTAAGTTGCGTCGTAATACCTCTGTATAAGGCTTATTTGGGTTCCAAGTCACGGCAACACTGCGAGAAACTGTGTGGCTGACAAAGTGGCTTGGAAAGATACCCTTGAAACGTTATAGCCGGATAAGGAGCGGCTGGTGGTGCCATTGATCACCTGTGGTACACTCTTGGATAGATCGTCCTCATGTTAAATCAGCGAGCTCCGAGGGTGGACAGGGGGCGTCGAGGGCACTCCTCACACTTACAAAGCTACAGCTCTCACTCTTGGTGGGGGTTTTAACGGTTCACTATCCAACTGGTATTCACGCAGTAAGTGGCAAGGAAGATCACGAGGTGAAATCACCTCAACACTGCCTTTTTAAGTGTCCAGAGTTCGCAAGGTTAATGTTGAAATACACATCTTAATAGTCCCGAGGCGCTCTGGGTCATTGAAATTAACGAAACTCGATACAGTACTACGCTAGCTCGAACACACATCGATTTACAGCTTGGTATTGTCACGATACACTTGTATAATCGCATAAACACACATACACTTATTTCAAAATCAACGCTTTGACAAATAACGCAACCACATTTTCTAAGGACGTGGCGCTGGGCTAAGAGCAAGCACTCGTATCAACATACACACACACCCATTCTTACATACATACGTTCTTATGAACACAGGTGCGAGCAACGGCAACAGCATACCTTGCTGCATGCAACAGACATAAAATATAAAACTATTATAACACAAAAATTGTAGATAAGTGGATAGAAGGGAAACTATTTGTCGCAAAATATGTGAATGCGGCTGAATTCAAGTGTGTAGTTATGGTGCGAATTTGTGACATTCCACGCAACACAAATTGATTCAAGTGCCCATAAACCGTTAGATATCGCATAAAAACGGAGCTACGAGACGCTCGAAGCAGTAACAGGCTATCTTTCGAAGGCCATTTTAACGGGTCTTAAGTGGGTGCCACATAGTAGGTGCATATTTTGAAATATTTTATTGCTTGCGTTACTTTTGGACATTTTAAGGGCAGCGCACACCATATATTTATATATATATACATATGCTTATATATACATATGTAGCCACAGCTGTACGTTAGGATGGTCCAAAAATGCATGTGGAAAAAACTAATGCTCTTACCCCCTAGGATTGTTCTATATCGAAAAAATCAACCCCATTTTTTAATTTTGAAATCAAAAAATATTAGGCGTCGCTCAAAGTTGTCCATGTATTTTATATGGGAAAAACAACTTTTCGTATAAATGGTATAGACTTATTAAAAATCAATATTTTCGATCGGAAAACTCTGTTTCTCTTCAGGAGATTCCCAAAAATAATACTAAATTGTTTATTTACCCATTTTTTCATAATAACTTTATCTAATAGAAGGTCCGTCAAAAGCCCCAGAAAATGCAATGGGGGCCCAACAAAAAATCTTTGGTATTAAAATATGGTTAAATAAATAATTGGGTATTATTACTGGAAGTCCCCTGAAGAAAACCAGAGTTTTCCGATTGACTTGCAATAATTCTATACCCTTTCAAAGAAAATTTGTTTTTTTTTCATATAAAATACAGGGAAAAGTTCGAGCGCTTTGAGCGACCTCTAAGGACCAGTTTTTCAGTGCGATTTTAAATATGTTAGTCGTTTAAACTTAGACTAAACGCAGTGCATTTTTTTCAGTGAAATTTAAGCGTAGTTTAAACTAAATTTAAACGCCCAATCTGGCTTGCTTGAACCGAGTTTGAACTAGTTAAGTTGTCTATTTGCTGCCAAAATTTAGTTGAAAGAGAAAAATTAAAATTATTTGCGAAATTCACGAAAACAGACTCATTTGTATAGCGGCACATACGTAAATAAGCGAAATGTTCATACGTTAGATGAAAATTGTGCACAAGAAAATTAACAAAAGCAACTTGAGTTCGAGTTTAGGTTTGGTTAGGTTAGGAGGGCGTGTGTGGAATATGCCATACTTTCACTCGGAGACAGAATTGACCATTGTGAGTGCCCTCTTTTAGTGAGTGTCAGTAGGGAACACGTACCTATAATCGAAAGTGTAGCTTTAAGTCATTATTCTACTAAACCAAATACTCTCCCTGATGAAGCCGAGGCGATCCAAGAGTTCCACCTTCGCTACCTCGCCCAGACTGATGAAGAAGCGTGAACCCAAGTGCTTGAGTCGCTTCGTCTGTAGACCTGGACATCGACACAGATATTGGTCAATTGACTCTTCCTCAGCCTCATCATGACAGCCTCGCAGATAGTACTTCTTGGTATTCGCCACCGATGAAGCATTGGTGTTATAGCACAGTGTCCTGTGATGACGCCGGTAAGGACTCTTAGTGCTGACCTATTGCATTTCAGTATGTCCCCTGTCTTTTTCCTACTAAGCTCACAGTGGTCTCACAATCTTCCCGTTTGTTCCACAAGTCATTCGTCACGACCACGGTGTACTCATTAATTTTCCTAACGTGATCACTAAAGGGTGGTAGTACGGAGCTATCCGCTCCTTCTATTAGTTGGCATCTCTGAGCCGCATCTGGCCACCTCTTCAGCCGACTCATCCCCTTAAATATTGCTATGTCCGGGAACCCAGCATAGAGTGACGTTGATACGACTCAATGATGCCAGCGTGGTGCGACATTTTCATACAATACCCGATTTCACTGTTTCAGATCCTATTGCCTTCAGTGCTGCCTGACTGTCGACAAAAATAGTGGCTTTATCTTCTGGAACTCTACTACTAAGTAAAAGACTAGCCGCTCTCTCTGTAGCGTATATCTCCGCTTGGAAGACATTGCAGTCGTTCGGTAGACGAAAGGACCGGTTGATCTGCAGGTCCTTCGAGTAGACACCAGCTCCGGTTCCTTGTTCCATCTTTGAACCGTAGTGTAGATGGATATGCCGCCCACTGCTACAGGCAGTCCTGCATACCATTATTTTCTGGTCGGGAACCTGATGGATATCTTCGTAGGTCGCGGGTTGCAATTGGTCTGTTGACTGTGGTGTACATCCCATAGGTAAATTTCGTTCACCACCAGGAGCCAGAGAAGAGGGGATAGTACACCCCCTTGAGGAGTGTCCCTGGTGGTTTTCCTTCTCACATATCCTGTGTCTATGGTGGCGTTGATTATTCTGCTCTTGAGCATGGAGTCAATCCATGCCACCATAGGACGCTGAATTCCGTGGTCAGAGAGTGCCTTGCTTATCGCCTCCGTTGGGACATTATTGAAGGCCCCTTCAATATCCAGGAAGACGGCAAGGGTGTATTCCTTAAGTTCCAGCGATTTTCCAATAGTGCCCAACAACTTCGTGGAGCGCGCTTTCAACAGATACATTTGCGGTATGCGTGTTGGACTGTGTCCATTGTGTGGAAAGGAATAATTTCCCTAGTATGCAGATCGATGAGTCTCTCCAGTGTTTTTAGCATGAACGATGAAAGACTTATCTGTCTGAATTCCTTTGACTGTGAGTGGTTTATCTTCCCTACTTTCGGGATAAATATAAGCTTCATCTCCCTCCATGCTTTCGGTATATATCCGCTTTCTAAGCATTTTGCGAAAATGCTTGTCAAATGGGGCACCAGACTCTCACATGAGTATTTTAGCATAGCGGGCATCACACCGTCCGGTCCCGCTGCTTTGAACGAAGGGAACAATTTGATGGCACAAGCCACAGTCTAAAAAAAAATTGTGTAAATTTCCTAGCTGAAAGGTAGGTTACGGATTTTCTACCTTATTATTTGCGAAATTACATGCTCGATTATTCAACGAATACTTTGTTTAAATTTCGGACTTTTTAGATTATAATATAGCTGCTGTGGTGTGCGTAAATTTACTACGAAAGTATGTACAAGCTACAAAATACACATCTAGTGTTTGATTTCACCCGTAGAATTGTGTAAAGCCGCTAACAAAAATGATTTTTACACACAAAAATGTGTAAACGAGAAAAATACATATTCGTCGTGTAAATTTACCAATCAATTTTAAAAATAAATAAAAAGATACTCAATTTATAAGAGAGTGTACTTTCTCTTAAATCTCTTCAATAGGAACACGAGGCCGATTTGCCACATGGTTACTGACAACTTGGTCCGTGCTGCCTGGAAAGTGGGTGTCTATTAAACATTCAAGGACTTCCTGGCTGGAGACCATCCAAGAGCTATCTGGCCGCAAGACACTTCCCAGTGTCGGAGTTGGAGTTTATTTGCATAGGGCAATTTGGTCGGGCAACACACGAAGCAGCTAACAAGTTCTTTGAATTTCCGTTTATACTCTTTCCGAAATATAAACGCGATCGTATCAAAAGTGAAAACAAATAGCTTTTATATCTGCATAAAGAAAAAACAGCGTAAAAACTGGTCAGTCAGTTAAACTTAGTTCAAATTTAAATGGAGTTTAATTAAGCTTCGTTTAAACTAAGTTTAAACCGGCACTGAAAAACTGGCCGTGAATATTTTTTGATTTCAAAATAAAAAAATAGGCGTATATTTATTTCGATATAAAACAATCCTGGGGGGTGAGAGCACAACGATTCCGACTTTAGTTTTTTTTCTTGACCATCCTAATATACATACATTTGTATAGATATTACGATGCATGGCCAGCAATGTACCAGCGCATTGCTGGTATGCGTGCGTTTCGCTGACACCACAAACCCGTCGCTGGATCTCCCAAAGGACATTGCAGGAATACATATTCACATTAGCATAGTAATAAATGCAACCAAAATAATAATCATAGTTTTATTAAAAAAGATTTTAAGTTAAAATAGCAGTTGGAACTGATACATTTGTAGCTTTTGCATTAACGCTTGATAGAGGATGGCATGCAATAATCAATAGAAGATATTTTAGTCGATTACACTGACTCCTTCACTTGGCCAATTGACCATTCTCATGTAATCCCGTTTGTGCTTATTGTATTCACGTAAATTTGTTTGTGCGTGCTTGGAATTCTACTTAAATATATACATACATATGTACATAAATATGTAGCAAACAGTTAGTTGTTGCTCTATTCTAGTCATGGCCCGTCGCTATCATTAGGGTGTCATTAGTCATTTAATTTGGCACATAAATGGATGACTTAACACACGGATGCTCACACAACCGTCACTACCAGTGTGCACCAACACGACGGTAATGTTCATTGTTTTATGTGCGATATTGAATATTTGAAGTGTGGCGGTAAAAACCACCACCACACACGCTCGTACCCATTGAAGGAAAAAAGTCCAGACTTGTTTAATGTCCTTTTGTCGGTCCTGTGTCACACAAATTAACTATGCACTATATATGCACTTCTAAACCCAAACGGAATGAGTGAAATGCCCAGCATTGATGGACTTTCATGGCAGCTGTAAAAGTTGTCGCTTCGATGACTATATTTGCGTAGAGTAACACATGCGATGCATAATTGTATCAACATCTGTACATGCATACATAATTGCATATTTCAACTGCAATGTTTTTGTTTTTTTTTTTTTATAAAAAAAAATAGTTCTTTGTTGCACGTATTTTTTTGTGATATAGCATTAGCTGTAACGAATATGGACCGCAGCGTGACTTTGCTTGGTGCGATTGTTTTAATTGAACCTTACAGAGCTTTCCTCCCCTTTCCGAACAACTGAGTTTTGGGAGAAGTCCTTTCAAGACAGCAACGCACGCGAAATTTTACCATTTTCTGCTATGAAACGCCGATAAACGAAAAATATATGTTCTAGTACAGTACGCCCTCGATAAAGGCAACATGTACAATTTCGGGCTGTTGCGTTAATTCAGGTTGTTATATTAGCTGAGTCACTATTTTGCAAATGAGACTTCGGTTTGAGATTTTTTGACTTTTCCCAAAATTTGATAAGCTACTCCCAAAAAAGGCAATCAGGATCAAAAAGACAAAACAAGGATAGTAATAAGGATGTAGCAAGACATTCGTAGATAATGGGCCCAGCCTTACCCTGACTATATTAAGCGGTGCGACAGTCCATTTTACTAGCACAAAAATCAATATACATACTCCCAAAACTACGGACCAAATATAGTAAAGCTGAATTTTAGTTTTTCTATCAGACGTAAAATTTTTTTCTAATGATTTTAAAATTTAATGTATGTACATATGAGTAGTCCACTTGCAAACAGCGTTATGTGATTTTATAATATTTAGAATGCCATAAATTTAAAAAACGACTACGACAATAAGTATCATTTAAATTGAATATTTTATATTATTACCTAAAAATTTGGATAAATAAGAGACTTATAAAATTATAACATAACATAGCATGACATAAGATAACATTAACAGTCTATACGACCTAGAGCAGTTTTCCAAGTTCATCATAAGATGGATACTTTTGAAAGTTTATAAATAAGTATGATAGCGACTTTTGGAAGAAGAGTTAACATTTGATGCTATTTTTCCAGAATATAAAAATATTTTTCACTGCGTTGTTAGTGCACAGCGTATTTTTATACTTTGCCCAGTCGGTTCGCTTCTTGTTCCTGTATGCTGTTAAAGGAGCAGGATCAAAATTGAGCTTAAAGCTAATGTAGAGATGGTCAGAGAAAGAGTGTTCTTTGGACACCTGCCAGTCCCTTATCTGATCAGACAAACCGCTCGAAACAAGGGTGATGTCCAGCACTTCGCTTCTAACAGAGGTCACAAAAGTGGGGTCGCGCCCGCGGTTACATACAGTAAGATTATATAAAAGAACAAAGTCAAGTAAACACTCACCTCGAGAGTTGGTGTCGCTTGAGCCCCAGATCGTGTTATGCGAGTTTGAGTCTGCCCCTATTATGACCGGGAGTTTCCTGCGATTTGCTTCCTTCACAGCTTCTTCCAGTCTGTAGGGTGGAAAAACATGGCTGTCGTGGGCCATGTAGGATGTTGCCAGCCAGATCACGCTCTCCTTCAGCTGGACGCTGATGCAGACAGTGTCCTCGTCGCTGTATTGGGAGAGTAAAAAATAAGAATATACTTTTTTAATCAGAATGCAAGCTCTGATCCTACCTGCTGCTACTGGAGCTGTTAAAACCTGGTAGGCATCAGAGTTCAGTCCGCAAACCTTGTTTCTAACGATCCAAGGCTCTTGGACTAGAATCAAGTCCTCAGCTTTATTGCTGAGGCGAAGAAGAAAGGCAGCCGAGGCTGCCTTGGAATGGTGCAGATTAATTTGTAGGATCTGCACCATCCTCAGAGTCGGTGATGTCCATCGCTTCTAGCTCCTCCCGTTCGGCGGCGGCAATGACTGTGATGAGATTAACCTCCTCCTCCGGTTCGGAGTCCAGAAGCTGGTCTTCGTTCAGCATTGCCCACCGGCTGTATACCGATCCTACGTAGGCAGATACTGAGCTCGTGTCGCTCTCAGTATCTGACGCGGTTTCGGGTACACCCGTTGGTAGGTCCCCAGGTCCACTCGTGGTGTTTCCTGTGGACCCCGCGCTGTCTGCCACCGATGCCGACTCGGAGGCGCCAGGTTCGCTCGAGGCGTTGCCTGTGTTGTTGGCCCCTTCGTCGGTAGAGTTATCGGGAGGAGTGGGTCCGCTCGAGGCGTTGCCCGCCTCCTCCCCTTGTTGGTCCGTTTTCCGGTGGATTTTCATCGTGGTGGAGTAAAGGCCGTAGCTTATGACCCCACCACAACCCTCGAGAACTGGGACGGAAGCATCGTTGATGACAAAGCCAACAAAACGCTGCTTCCCCTTGGTCTCGCCAACTCGGACTATCCTCCAATGACTTGTGGGCAGTCCTTCGTTGCCCAGTCGGATAAAGTCAAGAATCTCCTCCGACTTTGATGGTTCAGCTGGGACCCAGGCCCAGGCTCGCGGCCTGTTAGGGATTTCATCCCTGTGAACAGCAACTAAGTCTGCCCCGGGCCACAGCTGTCCAACCGTGGAGATCGCTTCCTTGTAAAGCCGGACCGCGCGTTCATCTGCACACGCCACCAGCTTAACCCGCCCCTGATGCCACCCAGCATCACGGACGACTGGTGCAGGGCCGGGATACTTCTGGAGTATCCCCTTATACACCCTGCATAGACCCATCAGTACGGACATCCAATTGTCCGTGCTAATGTGGCCGTTTCCATTACGATTAGTAATCATTATTTTTTTTGCATTTTTTAATTTTCTTACATAACCCAGCAATTAATAATTAATTAAAATTAAAAAACAATCAAAAATAAGCATGATTAATTGCCATTAAAAAAATTAATCAAAAAATAATCAAATTTAATCAAATATTTTTTAATTATTTGATTATATTTAATTGTTTGATTATTTTTCATTATTTGATTGTTTTTAATTATGTGATTATTTTTAATTATTTTTTTTTAAATAGACAAAGTGTGTTTGGCAGGCAAATTTTTATAAGTTAGTATTAAATAACTGAAACCAAATTAACTGTACGAGTAAATACTTGTACTGTAGTTTACAAGTAAAGAATGATTTCTTACAGACAGTGTCAACTGTCTTTGCTATTCATTAATACTTTCAGAAAGAATTTTGCAGAGAACACATTGGTACAGATCTTACATATAGACATAGGTACGCATATTGACCGCGTTTTTATTATTCTCCTTGTGCATTTATCTTATGTTACTGTATTGATTCTGATCATATGTATATTAATGCGTTGCAATGTTATTCACAAGTTGAAAATAATTAAAATAAATCAAAAATAATTGAAAATAATTAAATAATTATATTAATCATGGAATTAAAAAAATCAAAAATAATTGAAAATAATAAAATAATCATGTAATTAAAATTAATTAATTAATTTTTTTTTTTCAAAGTAAATAATTATTAATCATTAAAAAGGTGCAAATAATGGTATTTAATCATTAAACGGTTACCCAAAAAAAAATACTTTAATTAATAATCATTATGGTTATTAATCATTATTTAACAGGTCGGTCTTAGCTTTTTGGTGATTTTATCTAAGCCTATTGCAAAACTTATGGTTGGTGTAAAATATAACATCAAAAACGTTGCTAGACGTTTACCCGGCAAAGGTGTCTGGACCGCCTTTACCCATAAGAAAGTACTCTCGTCGTTACACATGATCAGTTTAACACCACTGAACTATCCCGCGCCGTCGAAAGGAAGCATAGGCTTGTTTGGCTCAGTGTTCAACATCTTTATCATCTTGCTCAGGAGTTCCGTCTCTACAGTTTTCCACCTTTCGACGAATATCTGTCCATAGGGTTCGCTCCAGTCACTACTGCCACTGTGAAGTGTTGTCTCCCCACTAGGCATCGCTTATTTTTATGTGCAGGGGTTTTCCCGTATATTCCTTTGATGATGCACTCGATTTGCTTCTCTTAGGCTTCTTGGTTCCATGAGTTTCCCCGCCTGCGGACCTCTGCCTCTTGAACTCATTTCTGGCCTTCGCTTGCTCTCTCTGGATTGATCTAACAAACTTCCTGTCTTTGTCCGCGAATTTACTAGTATCTGCTAGTTACTTTGTGGTTCTTGTCTGCCGTCTCTCTAGCCCATGAAAGTCGCCCTCTCTCATTCTTGGTCGGGTCTACTACCGCACCCAACCGCTGTATGATTATCAGGGCAGCCTGTTATTGCGATATAGCTTTTTTTCTCCCTCTTTCGCTCTTGTATGCGCTTGGTCATATGACCACCTACTCCACTAGGCAAGCATAGCCCAGTGGTCAAAAATTTAAGTTGGTGACTTACACCGTCGACTGGGCTATTTAGGGGCCCCCAGCCTGGCCGATTATGAGCACGGATAAGCATGACACCTTGTTCCAGCCCCCGTTTACCTCGCAGCCATGATCAGAGAAATTTCCGTATGTCAAAGCTATTAGATCACTGGTCCTAATAGCTAAGAGCCGGATACCGTCCTGATTATTAAGGGCCTTATACATCGCGACCTCTAAAGTTATCTATTGTGCGTGACCTCCACCCTATAGGGGAAGGCTTTTAATGTAGCCAGCACTTTCAAGGGAGTTTTTCAAATTTCAAATGAATTAAGTGTTCAAGTGAGCTAGTCTGCTCCTAGCAAGAGCGTCACATTCACAAAGAAAGTGTTCTGGCGTTTCCTCGTCCAACTCACAAATCGAGAGACGTTTTTTGATCAAAGATTCATGTATTCATGTTACTGAGGTGAAAGCGAAGGTAACAATATCCCGTGTAGTACCCAGTCAGGGTTTTGAGCTCTTCTCTACCTAAGTTGAGTAGCTTTTTTAAAGCTTGTTTTGAAGGGCAGATAAATCGTTTGGCTTGTCTCTGCCCTGGACATTCCATCCAGTGACCCGTCATATTTCCGATCTTCAGGGCAGAGGTGTTTAGGATTCTTAGTGCCGCAGTGGTCGCCTCTTTTTTATTAAAATAGGAAAGCTAGGTATTCCTAATAAGGAGCTAAGTGCATCAGCAGCTAGCAGGTCTTCATCGCCCCTGTTTTGCGTTTATCATTCGGCGCAATTTACTTAGTTTCGTGCTTGCAGTTCTTTGTGCAGCGTTGGTCAACCGCATCCAAATGTACATTCTAGTTGAGTGTTTTATCAAAAGTTACCCCAAGATATTTTGCTTCACTGGGAAATTCTATTTCTGTGCCGCTCAAAGTGAATTTATTCATAGTTAACTTTCTCCTTCGAGTAAATAGTACAATAATAGTTTTCGTAGGATTAACAGTAGTTAGTCCTTTATATTGACACCACTCTTGTGTGATACGTAGGGCTTCTTGCATGCGGTTGGTGATGGTTTCGTCATACAACCCTCTTATACAGATTACCAGATCATCCACGTAACCTTGCGTATCAAAGCCTTTGACGTTCAGTGTGGAAATAAGTTCTTCTATGATCATAGTCCGCAAAAGGGGAGAGAGTACACCCCTTTGTAGGCAACCCCTTGTAACTCTTATCGATTCTGTCGTGGTACCTAATTCCATACTGATTTTATGTGTTCTTAGCATTGATAGAACCCATATATTGAAGTGAAACTTCTTTATGGTATTAATTTAACAAAACGTTCTAAAAAAGGGTAAAGAATAACACTTAGAAAAAGACCAATACAAGAATGTGAAGGTGAATACGTACATAGATAAAGAAGAAAATGAAGGCGAAGGTAAAAATAAAAACAAAAACTAAGATGCGTAAAGATAAAGGCAAAAAATGAAGATCAAGGTAAATTTAAACACTTTACTTATGTTTATAAGGTCAACGGCGAAAGGGAATATGTAAAAGAAGAAAATAATAAGCATAAAGGTAAAAATTAAGATAAATATTAAGAAAAAGATGAAGATGAGGATACCGATAAAAGTAAAGATGAAGAAAAGGATATAGACCCAGAGACTCAATCTGGGAGCTATTTCGGGATTTTAGAGATTTTCGGGATTCTCAGAATTTATCGATTATGTTGTCGATATTTTATCGATATTATTTATCGATTTTGTTATTAATATTTTTATCGATTTTGTAATCGATATTTCTACCGATTTTGTTACGGCTTTTCTTATCGATATTTTTACCGATTTTTAATCGATTTTGTTACCGATATTTCTGCTGATATTGTTATAGTTTCGCAATCGATATTTTCGGAACTTATCGATATAATAATCGATTTTGTTGTCGATATTTTTAACGATTTAGTATCGATATTTTTGTCGCTGTTACTATCAATGACTTGATATGACATCATAGGACAGAACATCACTTGATATGACATCATTTGGCATGACAAGATATCTTATTACATCACTCCACATGAAATAATATCACACTGCATCGTCACATCACATATCAGAATAACATAAATGTAATTAGAACGAAAAGGGTAGAGGTAGGGATCTAGATAGAAAAAAGACAAGGAATATAACCTTAAGCAAAAGTATATTCACATATCATCGGTGATACTGCAAAACGGTACATCGGTACACCGTAATAAACGAATGACAGAACTGTCTACCTTTGGCTGATGAAGATGAACGGTTGCCAGAAGCGATCAGATACAGATAACAGATCAATTAAGCGCCAGAGGTATGTGACATAGAACGTTTTGCAGTATCACCGACGATATATTAGTTATGAGACAAACTAGTAGATATGTAACGTTCACTTCTCCAGTGTGGCCCAGGCGTCGAAGTGTCAATTAAGGCACCAAGGGCAATATTTTTAGACTCTAAAGCTTTCTCAATTTCTAAGGTAAGGCTATGAATAGAAGCCTCTAGTGGATTTGCCTGGTAGATAGGCAAATTCGTTCTTGTTCAGAGACCGTTCCCTTAGGTTGACTTCTCTGATATGCTGATCCAGTATTTTCTGCATGCCTTTTAAGATAAAGGAACTGAGGCTAATTGGTCGGTAGGACGAGGGTAGTTGTTCCAAAACAATTCAATGAATATCATCATGCATGTGCAGTAGCCGGCGCCTTATTTTGCAACTTTGTCCTACAAAGCAAGACTCCACCCAGAAAGGTTCATTTGGTAATGAAAACGTGACCCGTGAAAAATTTTTAAAATCGGATAACGGAAACCGTGCCCCAAAGGCCCTCAAGTTCAGCAAATTCATGGAATTTTTCACAAAGCGGCCAATATTTTGCCTAAATATAAGTCAGTGGGAAATTTAATATATTTTAATGGCACTTGATAGAGTTTTGTCCCCGGATGTCAAAAATAGCTACAGTATTTTTAAATCTCCCCATCTTTTAAAGTTATTGAGGTTTTTCCACGTAAAATTACAATTTTCTAGGAATTCTTAAGTTAAATTTTAGCCAAGTAAATTTAGATCAAATTGGTACTGAGAAAAAAATTTGCAGTTGGTGCAGTTTATTTCTATTTCGCACGTAGATCATGGATCCACAGATCCAACCTAAAGCTCGATTCCTACTCCCAGCAATGGCGAACTACCGAATATAATTCTGGCATGATTTAAAGTGCTGCCACACATTTTATATGTTGCCACATATGTTTCGATTGTTGTAAAGTTGATTACAAAACTTAGGATTGCTATAAATTTTGCCCCCCCCCCCACACCTTTTTTTTAAAGATTTCCAGTTTTGGTGTCTACAAACCAAAAAACAAAAGCACCAAAAAACGCACCAAGCACTAAACTCAAACATTTTAGCGTTGTGAATAAAGAAAAGGACTACATTTAGTGCGAAAAGCACCAAGTTGGCAACAGTGGTTGGAGCTCCCACTTCTGGTCGAAAGTAGCATAAGGAACCGCCCGGGAAATGAGTATCTAGCATAGTCTGCAGGTATCACCCGAACGTGGTGTGTAGCTCCCAATGACTAACATAAAACCCCAAATTTAGGTCAAATCAGATCCTAAATACGAATTTTCGAAATAACGCAAATTAACTTGTGTACATATGTTGCAAATTTCAGGTAATATCTTAAATTGGTCTTTCCGTTAGATACCTGATTGTATTAATAGGACCAATCTAAAAGAAAACACCACCATATCAAATGCAGATAAAGCTTCCTTTCTCCTGGTATTCGGTATTTTTCTTATTTTATAACCGAAAATGCATTTACAACATTAAACTTTAAAATTTGCATGCGGTTGTTGATGGTTTCCGAAGTGCCAATAAAGGCACCAAGGGATATATTTTTATACTCTAGAGCAGTCTCAATTTTTAAGGTAAGGCTATGAATAGAAGCCTCTAGTGGATTTGCCTGGTTGATAAGCAAATTGGTTCTTGTTCAGAGACCGTTCCCTTAGGTTGACTTCTCTGATATGCTGATCTAGTATTTTCTGCATGCCTTTTAAGATAAAGGAACTGATGCTAATTGGTCGGTAGGACAAGGGTAGTTGTTCCAAAATAATTCAATGAATATCAGCATGCCTGCGCAGTAGCCTGCGTCTTATTTTGCAACTTTGTCCTACAAAGCAAGACTCCCCCAGAAAGGTTCATTTGGTCATAAAAACGTGACCTGCGAAAAATTTTTAAAATCGGATAACGGAAAGACGTGTCCCAGAGGCCCTCAAGTTCAGCAAATTCATGGAATTTTTCACAAAGCGGCCGATATTTTGCCAATAAGTAGTGGGAAATTTAATATGTTTTAATGGCACTTGATGGAGCTTTGTCACTGGATGTCAAAAATAGCAACAGTATTTTTAAATCTCCCCATCTTTTAAAGTTATTGAAGTTTTTTCCACGTAAAATTACAATTTCCTAGGAATTCTGAAGTTAAATTTTTGCCAAGTAAATTTAGATCAAATTGGTACTGAGAAAAAAATTTGCAGTAGCGAACTTTTGGTGCAGTTTATTTCTTTTTCGCACATAGAGATTCCTACTCCCAGCAATGGCGAATTACCGAATGTAATTTTGGCATGATTGAAAGTGCTGCCACATATGTTTCGATTGTTGTAAAGTTGCTTACAAAACTTAGGATTGCTATAAATTTTGCCCCCTCCCTTTTAAAGATTTCCAGATTTGGTGTCTTCAAACCAAAAAACAAAAGCACCAAAAAAACGCACCAAGCAAGTCAAACATTTTCGCGTTGTGAATAAAGAAAAGCACTAAATTTAGTGCGAAAAGCACCAAGTTGGCAACAGTGGTTCGAGCTCCCACTTCTGGTCGAAAGTAGCCTAAGGTACAGCCCGAGAAATGAGTATCTAGCAGAGTCTGCAGGTATCAGCCGAACGTGGTGTGTAGCTCCCAATGACTAACATAAAACCCCAAATTTAGGTCAAATCAGATCCTAAATACGAATTTTCGAAATAACGCAAATTAACTTGTGTACATATGTTGCAAATTTCAGGTAATATCTTAAATTGGTCTTTCCGTTAGATGCCTGATTGTATTAATAGGACCAATCTAAAAGAAAACACCACCATATCAAATGCAGATAAAGCTTCCTTTCTCCTGGTATTAGGTATTTTTGTTATTTTATAACCGAAAATGCATTTACAATATTAAACTTTAAAATTTTCCGTCCAAATCAATTTCGCTCAAATATGCGCGTAATATTATAACATATGAAAAACAAAGCCCACTATGTACACCTACAAATTTAAACGCTGCTGGAATATCGTCCAACTACTCGCAAGTATGCATTAGAAAATTATAGTCGCCGCATTGTGCTTTTGAATTACGCTTGCCTCACCAAAGACCGAATTATTCGCACCTGTCTGACAGGCTTAAAGCTGTTGAAGTTATGACTGCCATGGTTTTGTTGGTGAAGGCGGTTTTGCACACCACTTATCTGCGGCGTGTGGCAGAGTGCTGGCAGGGGAATAGCTAGTTTAGCTGCACATTCAGCTTGTCTACTTGTAGTTAGATTGGTGGTCGAGCAGCTATTTGCAAGCTGTTATGTTTTGTTGGGCGTTGGGATTTAAGCGGCATGCCCTGCTCGGGGCGAACTGCGGCTGTTGCTCGGCTCGTATTTTTGGGCAGTGGTGGCGGTGTCCTCGTCATCGCCATTTAATGCGGCTGCTGGCAATTTGCGCAAAATTTCCGAAAACTTCCAGGGTTGCGGACCAACAAAAATGCACCTGCAGAGACAAAAACAACCTCGAACGAACAGGACAACTGCATTGGTAATGCGGCACCGACACCTGTGTCTGTGCATGTGCCCGTGCGGCGTGTTGCAGTTATACGGCTTGTCTTGGGGTGCAGAATTCTACAAGTGTGTGAGGGTGAGGTAACAAGGGCGACTGTCGGCCTGCCACATTGCGGCATAGCTCGTTAAATGTTTCCTTATTTTGCGGCTGCGTTTCCGTGTACGACTACCGCAGTTGCATTTCCGTTGCAACACATAATGACATACACATACATACATACAGTGTACATTCATTGCAGCCCACCTGAATGGGCCGCCGTAATGGCAGTGGGGTGGCTTGGCCCTGCACGAGCTGACATCACTGCTGCGTGCAACGCTGCAATGTAAATGGCTCAGATTAAATTTATTTTAGTTTTACCAAATTTGTTCTTTTTACCTTTTTTGCCCATGCTTTTATTGGTATTCTTGTTATTCTGCTGCTTTGTTGCAGTTGCTTCCGCTGTCCGCCATTGTTGGGTATTGTTGCAACATTTAGTGGTGATGTTGAGTATTTGGGCAATCAGTATAGTCCTTTAGCCAAGCTTATGGTGTTGCACAAATGTTCTGATGTTCTGTGGAATAGATTGCATGAAGGGAAAACAAGAATAACAATAAACATGGATGCAAAGCAAAAGAACTCGCGAACTATAAAGGCTTTTACAAAAAATGCGCACAACAAGTGTTGTAACAATGCAAATACAATTTACAAACACTTATGTAGATATACATACATACATATGTACGTGTGTATCTATGAAAGAAGACAAACTGCTACAGCAATTGCTAAATAGGTGCAAAATTGTTACAAAAGCAAATCAACAACACTGCGGTAAAAGTGTCAGTCTAGCGGTGTGGTTTTCCGCATTTGTGGCAGATGTTGCGGCCGCTGAGAAAATTCCATCCACCTACACACATGTGCATAAATGCACTCAATTATCCACGAAATGGAAAATTGGTTTGAGTGGAAAACGTTGCTCGTAAATATTACAAAAGCTACAATTTTCCAGACAAAATTTGTTGATGCGTTGTGGTGGGCTCCAATAATAACACCACCCTGAACTAATTGTAGGCTTTTGCTAAACGGAAGCGATAAAACATTATTCTGCTTTCACATAAATATATAAATAATCAGTGGGTCCTTGCAACTTCTACTATAGCGGCTATGCAAACCGATGTCGGATTTGTGGTAGGGGAAACACTTCGTCGCCGGGTACTGTCGTTCCCTCCAGCGGAGGCGCGTCTCGCTACAATCCGCATCAACGCGAGATTCTTCAACATCTCGCTTATTTCCGCCCACGTCTCGACGAAAGAGAACGACGAGGCGTCCAAATATTCCTCCTATAATCACTTGGAGCGCATTCACGAGCGCCAGCCCTGTCACGATATCACTGCCGGGGTGCACAGTAGTACAACCGCATACATTTTTAGTAAAAAAATTAGAAGGAATCGGCGTAGAACCGCAATTTTCTGCATGTAATATTTATGGACATAAATCAAGAAAAACAAGTAAGAAAGTCTAAGTTCGGGCGGAGCCGAACATTAAATACCCGGCGCAAGTATTAAATATGTTTTTTCACCTTTCCGAAACCTTCCGCTAGATGGTAAGCCGGGGTGTATCAATTTTGAGTAAATTAGCGTCCTTCAATTTCGAAATATTGAAGTTTCAAGCATTTCTGAAATTTACCGTTATATGAGAAGCGGCCGTTATTTTAGTCCGATTTCAATAATTTTCAACGTTTTGCTTATATTTGGCAAGCACAACAACCACACCGCGTTTGGTACAAATTGGTAGAACGGTTACCGATATACTTATATGTGATCATAAGTGGGCGGTGCCACGCCCGTTTTCCAAAATTGTATCCTAAACGTATTTCTTGGTAACGAATTGTTGCAAGCATCAATTTTGAATAAATTAGCTTCAATATTTAATGATTTATCGAAGATTTTGTATTTCTCTAAATTACCGTTATATGGGATGTGGGCGTGGTTATTGTCCGATTTTAAAGAGTTTCGGCCATTTAGTATGTTGTGCGAAGGCCAACAACTGTGCCAAGTTTGGAAGAAATTGGTGCAGCGGTTACCAAGATATACGCATATAACCATAAGTGGGCGTGGCTACGCCCATTTTCCAAAAATTTATAATATTCTTATTTTTCGTCTAAAACTTATTATAAATATCAATTTTGAGTGAATTATCTTTAGTAGTTACTAAAATATCGCAGTTTTCGTATTTCTGGAAATTACCGTTATATGGGAAGTGGGCGTGGTTAAAGTCCGATTTCGCCCATTTTCAATACCAACCTACCTTGGATTAAGGGAAACCTACATACCAAATTTCGTTAAGATATCTCAATTTTTGCTCGAGTTATCGTGTACACGGACAGACGGACAGACGGACAGACGGACAGACGGACAGACGGACAGACGGACGGACAGACAGACATGGCTTAATCGATTTCTTTTTTCATCCTGATCATTTATGTATACATTTGTCTATATCTATCTCGATTCGTTTTGGCTGTTACAAACAACCGTTATGTGAACAAAATTAATATACCCTTGTGCACAAGTGCGCTCGGGTATAAAAACGAAAAATAGATGTAATCGATTTATTATAAAGCATACCTTCCATAAAACTTAACCACAAAAATTCCTTAAAATGCCATAAGAAGCACACCAATGAATATATGACTCCCGTGACGTATATATGACGTGTCATGTCCGTTTTTGGATGCTACTTGGTTAGCGCTAATCAACTTACTATTCTCTGCAAACCACATAATTCGTTTCGCTGCTATTTTTGCTAATAGCTTTCCTAAACAAGGGCGGCAGCTGGTAAGTTCCGATATTAGTTTGAGTGGTTTTGCTATTGGTACGGCGTCTGCTATCTTCCAACTTTGTGGATAAATACCTTTGGAGAGAATTTCGTTATAGAGGTTAACTATTCGTTTTTAGGAATACAAGGAGTTTTTCAACATGGAATATGAAAATCTATCAAGATCAGGTGTTTTCCCCTTAGAGTTGACGACTGCGTCCCCAAACTCGGCAGTAGTAACATTCGATTCTAAATATTTAGCCGAAATGCTTAGTTTTCCATGTAGCTGAAAGTGACGGTAAATCGCAAGGTTGTTTTTTTGCTATTCGCACGAGAAATTTTGTGTTTTTTGAGTAGGAACTTATATATTTTGCGAACTGCTTTGCTAAACTACTCGGGTCGTTATAATAATTAACTACTTAATTACTATTTGACGCTTACACATTTGCTAGTGCTTGCCCGGGCTTCTCCTTCGATTTGTGGTGTGCGCCTTACTGCCGTTCCTAAATTGACGCGTTAAGCGCCAAACAACTGTCGAAAATCCTCATGCCCGTACAATTTTTTTTGGAGCATCCCCCAATAACGCGGCGCTAGCACCGAGCAAATTTAATTTTCATTTTTGGCGTGTTGAAGTTGGAAGCAGAAGACGGAAAAAAAAGAGAAAGGACAAAAAAGTGAAAGAGGAAACGCTGTTTTTCGGACCAGCGATCGAACCCTGCAGCAACCGAATGGTAGTGCGCTCCACTGACCACTCGACCACGTATATACATACATAGGTACATACTGATGCACTGTTTCGGTACTATCCGGTGTAGGAATAAAACCAGCCCTACGCTTCAGTGGTATCACAATGCCACTGCACGGCGTAAGTGAGTTGGTCATATTGACTGCCGCATCAATCTAACCTTCATAGCCTATATACTGATGCATAATGTTCCATTTCCAGCCTGGGATTGCAAATGGCGCACTTGCCACTAAAAAACTAAACGATCCCCGAAGGAAACATTTTTGGTATCAACAGTTTACTGTCAATATTCCCATCAAGTCTCATAAAAAAAATCATAATAGTTTAAGTAATAGTAGGAATGGCGCATTATACTAAAGCCAACTTCTCAGCTTAAGGTGTTATGGCTTGTCTCCACAGATATATGCAACGATAAAAGCAGTAACATCCGCTATGGTCCAGCCGCTTAAGGCATGGCTGTGTTGGATCACGATAGAAGAACTTTACGTAAACGGGCGCTGGGTGCTTAGACAAAGAGGGATATATGCAAATTAAACAAATTATGGGTAGACGATATGTGTAAGTTTCAAAAAAACCCCTGATCGAAACTAAATTTTTCTAAGATCAGAAAGATTCAGTAAAAGAAAAATTGTTACAAGAATTATAAGTAGGGAACTATACAAGGTCTTAGGCATTTTTGTCACCTCCGTTCATGGAAGATCCGCTGGAAATGATACTAATAATACTTCTGATCTTTTTATATGAATTGACGACGCTCACTTACAAGTTATTTGGTTTCTGTAGCCGAATGGTTAGAGGTTCATACTGCCGCTCGAGGTCCAAAGCTCAATTCCTGGTCCCAGCAACATAATAAAACCCTCATGAAAAAGTTTCCCATGCATATACGACGAATTGCCTTTCAGAGTTGATGTAATAATGTATGTTGAGTCACATCAAGTCCCAGGTAGACGAATTTCAGGAGAAGCTCAGCCAAACACATACGTACAAAATGTGTAAGCTCAAATTCCTATTATTATTAATTTGGTTACTGAAGAAAGAATATTCATACTTATATATTCCAAGTCTATAGTTGAAGGATATCGGATATATTTTTTTAATTTTAATACACACAATGTATAGATAAATATATAAATGTTCGAACATATGCATATATGCATGTAGAATGTGTCAGTTGAAAGTCAGTTTAATAAAATAGGGCCCGTTTTGAAAACAAGGAGGCCTCAAAAGTGCCTACGAAGCCAAAAACAACATACGGTCAATATAAATTAGCTCAACGCAATCCAATTTCACCGCCACTAGTTATGCCGAACGCGAGTTGAAACAACGCGATTCATTGGCTGGTTGTCAGGATCAACATGACGAATTCCCATGAACTTGTAATGTAAGTGGGCGATGCGAGAGAAACCTGAGTAGCTATGGAAAATGCCACCACATGGAATACTCGTACAAATGAAATTGCGGCAAGCGGTGGGTTCGACCGGACAAGAAGGAAGTGCGTGGCTGCGAGCGAATGTCAATCAAATTTCATCCATTTCAATTGTGTCCCACGCTTGTCCGAAAGCGAAATTACAACGAAAACTTCAAAACAAAAACAACTCCAACATTGCATGTACAAATTAACGTACCCCGCCTCTACTTTTTTTAATTTGTTTGAGCAATTCAACATTTCCCATAAAACACACAAAATTCACTTTCTCGCTGCAGCTCAATTAAACGCAGGCAAATATTTTACAATGTGACGTGCGTGGCCATTGAAATATGTATTGTAATTATCCTGCGGAACAATATCCTTTTTTAACTATTCGAAGGGAATAAACGTCAGGAGTATTGACACAATACTTTGCCAAGTTTCATGTTTTTATTGCTTTTTAATTGTTTGTGTTTCCCATAACTTCTGCGATCGATCAAGTGTAAACCACAAGTAAGTATTGAGTAGGTAAGTATGTAGAAATATGGATAAGTATATGCATTTGTATTTACTTACCAGAATACAGTAATTCATGATCAATTTTAGTGTAACGGACCTTTTCATTGAAACTAAGTAGGTAAGTAGTAAAATTTTCACCCCGAAATCTAATAATTCATTTCTGGAAACTGTAGTAATGCGTGGTGCATATGTATGTATGTAGATATCAAGTATTGAAGTTCTTCAGAGAGCTTCACTTTTCTAATAAGCCTATTGCAACTTGATTTAAATGCATTTAGAGAAGACCGTGCGAGGTCAGATATTTCTCGACCAATTTTTATCCCACAATATGCAAGCCAAAAGTTCTGGTAAACGATGAGAATAATTCTCATGGGAATAGGAATTCACTCTACGAGTAAATATCGACTCTCCTTACTAATAAGACGGCGAGAATAAGAGTGAATTCCTATTCTTATCGTTTATTGATCTACTTGAAAACTCCTAAAGAAATCTAGAAGCCTAAAATTGTGATTGGGGGGATATGTTCAACGCCTCCAACTCTACAGTCAAATTTCAACTCATCTGTGAACACATACATACCCCTCTCTCGCTCATCTTCACCAAGTTAGCTGACGATTAGTTGTGAGACCAAAAACTTTGCCAATTACCACTTTCCTTAAGAAGTTCCCGCCAGTTGTACATTAGAAGTGCGAGCAGGTCCTCCTGACGCAAATATTTTAATTGTCAAACTAATGATTTCTTAAAACTCTTTCGTTAAACGCTCAAATTTTATTATTTCACGCACATAACTCCTTTATCATTCTAAATTGTACTTCTCAAATAGGTCGTAGCCCTTTTCAAAAGTATTTTTAAACGAAAACCTTCTTAAACCTCTTTTGTTTCACATTGCGAGAGATATGTATGTATACAGGGCGTCCAAGAAGTAGCCTGCGAAACTTGAGGAGAAGGTAAGCGGAGGGTGAGTTCCCTGAAAAACAGACTTATTTCAGGTAAAAGTGGCACCGCTTTTGAAATATTGAAATTTAAAAAAGGTCGGGACTTTTCACGTAATTTCTTTAACTGCATCTACAAACAAGGCTATGCTTAGAAAAATTTTTATGCAAAATACTTCCAAATAGTAGTTGCTTCACCATGTAATGTGCTTCATGCAATGTAGTTAAAATATATTGAGGATCAATTAAAAAATTAGGATTATTTTGAGATTTTTAACTTTTTGATATTTTCTTCCCCAAATTTGACTATCTGTGGTGAAAAAATGTACTGAGCTATAATTGCACGTTACAAAAAAAAAAAGATCATTTAATAAAGATTTCAGAAAGGTGCCACTCTTACTATTTCGAATAGAAAAAAAGTTATAGCCGCTTGTGTGGGTAAGGGACTGAGACACGCTAGAAAGTCTCTCTTGTTACCGACCAATGGCATGCTAAATAATACAAAGGTACATTGTTACCTGTGGTGTAGCGGTAAGCAGTGCGCGCTTTCACTCATCAACACCTGGGTTCAAGCCCTGGTCAAAGCAACATCGCAAAAAATATAGAAAAAAGGTTTTCTTAACAACGGTCGTCCCTCGGCAGGCAATGGCAAACCTCCGAGTGTATTTCTGCCATGAAAAACAGCTTCTCGTAAAATTACAATCGCCGTTCGGAGTCGGCGTAAAACTGTAGGTCCCTCCGCTCTGTGTAACAACATCAAGGCGCACACCACAAATCGGAGGAGAAGCTCGGCCATACACTAACATATGTGTAAGCGCCAATCTATTATTATTATTATTACATTGTTACCTGCCCTTGACATTATTTTATGATACTTACCGGAATTGGTGAAAGTGGATTTTGTGAAATTGGACCCTTAATGTAATACCTGAGCTGCTCAAAGACTCTATGCAGAGCGAAACCCCAATCGTCAAAGAACCAAGAACATTCGCGGGAACAAATAAATGGAGCTGCTGCTGAGATAGCTCAATTGAGTTTAAGAACTCTAAAAGCGTTTTTTCTTAAGAGGTGCCGAGCTTGTATTAGAGTAGAAGATCGCCAATTTGAGCATATGTTATCAATAAATGAATACATTTATCTTCAAACAACGCATGTATATTTTATTTCACGTGAACCCATCCTTCACAAAAATAATGTTAGATATAACCCTTGTTATCGACTCTAGTCCGAATTCCGGTAAGTATCATAAGATAATGTCAGGAGCAGATAATAATGTACCTTTGTACTATTTAGCATGCCATTGGTCGGTAACAAGAGCAACTTAAATTTAAATCTATTAAATACATTCTAGCGTGTCTTAGTCCCTTATCTACACAAACGGCTATAACTTTTTTTCTATTCGAAATAGCAAGAAAGGAACCTTTCTGAAATCGTTATTAAATGAGCAATTTTTTATGTAATATGCAGTTAAAGCTCAGTACATTTTTTGCACCACAGATAGTCAAAGTTGGGGGGAAAATATCAAAAAGTTAAGAATCCCGAAATAGTCCTTATTTTATAATGGTTCCTTAATATATTTCAACTACATTGCATTTTAGCATGGAGAAGCAACTATCTGAAAGTATTTTGCACAAAAAATTTACTAAGTATAGCCTTGTTTGTAGATGCAGTTAAAGAAAATACATGAAAAGGCCAGATTTTTTATTAAGTTCAAAAAAATTTCGATATTTCTAAAACGGTGCCACTTTTACCTGAAAAATGTTTGCTTTCAGGGAGCCGAAAGGAAAGGAATAATCATTAGAAATATATTTATGTAGTATATTTATTTGATGTCGAATCATAAAAAGATGTTAAAACTGTCAACTTTGAAGAATATTTTAACTAAAATTCAGTCAGCTTCCCCTTCCCTGCCCCTACCTGGCTACGCCCTTGCTCTGATACACGTACTCTGAATCGATTCAAAGCACTCAGTATTAAGGGTCGAATAGATACATAAAAGTACTGAGTTCTATTTAAATATATTTACCGGTATTCAGAAATGATTGTACTCAATATCAAGTTTCAATAATTTTCAAGTACAGTACTTGTACCCAGTATAGTTAGCCATTCATTTGTCGTAACTTGGGATTAGTAAATTAATTTGAACTGCCAGCTTGTGAATTTCTACGCTAAGTATTGAAATGTTACCATCATGTATATATTTAAAGAAAGTAATCAGTACTCTCGAAAATAGCCGATCCTTAAGAGTATCGATACCAAAAAATTCTATCCTCAAAAGAACTCGATACTTCCCAACACGAATAATTATATTATTGTCCCCTAGTCTCTACAATCGGTTTTCATAGGCGAAGCTCCCCTGGGCTGCTTTTATTTCATATTTTTGGATTTTCTGCGATTTTATTATACATTCCAAAATATCGGTACGGAGTATCGAAAGTATCTATTGGATACTTTTTACATCGGTTCCGAGTATCGATCAATACTTAAAAATATAGCCTCAGTACATCACTATAAAACACTACAAACTGGCGGATCTGGCTCGCATTTAATTGGAGCGCGTTCAGTGTAAGCACTTGTTCAGTGCAAGCCTCTAAGAAATCGCATCACTGGCTTAGATGCGGAAATGTTACTTCTTTTAATATAATATGCTTTTGAATTTTGACTATTAGATGTATTAAAACACTGTATATGTTCTAATAATTTTTTGTATTCCAATTGTAATTTATCCAATTTGTAAGTAACAAACACAATGCCTCAAGTTGCTTATAGCTTTTGCAATGGCATTCCTGAACATTCGCATTCGTGAATGTGAAGTATAGATATAACATTCGTAACATCCCTGTCACTAGTTAATATGAGAAATACTCGAAATGGCCATATGCATTTAATGATTTTCACGAGGTAGCTTCCCTTTTTTCCACCACTTAAATTAATTAAGACGAGAGCAAGCAGCAGGCAATGCGTCATGGTATTTGCCCAAATTGGCCACTATAAATCGAATAAATCGAGGAACAAACCATTTCGAGACATTAATTCTACACAGACGAACGCTTATGCACATGGAACAACCTGACTATACCTTCTACAAGGGATACCCCCATTGTGGCCAATGATTTGCTGCAGACATACAACACCAGCCAGAGCATGCGCTCGTAAGTTCCACAGAGCCGAAATGGTAAAATTAAATTTTGATCTATTATGTAAAGTACCTACATATGTATGTATGTATATGTGTGCGTGTGTATGTTTGTATGTATGCTGTTATGAATATTTCCATGGACGGAGTGCATCCAATGCAACCGATTTGTACACTGTACTGTTGACTTTTCGAATCCTTGTTTTGTGGTGTTGCTTATGTTGGCTTAAGCCAATCGACCGGTTTTCCAATTTGCATGACGTTGGGCCATTCATCGATGTCTGTTCTGCCATTCATTGTTATTTGTTTTTGTTGGTATGCATAGGCAGAGTTATAGGTGTTGGTCCAATTCGCCACGCTTAACTGGCCAATTATTGTTGCAATTCGACATTGGCATACAAATACCGTTATGACACAAAGTATGCTCAGGCAACGCAATATATGTATGTAAGTATTCGTAAGCGCTAGTACATATCCATACTTACATGCTGGGCCATTATTCAAAATTCAGGCAAAGGCACAGCATTCCGCTGCACATCGATGCTATCCAAATATTTTCGTTTCTGGTAAGTTGGTACCAAGCAACTGGTTGACAACTCTTTCTAGTACCTTTTTGGCTGGTTTTCAACACTCATGCCTCTGCTTAAATGTTTCAGGTTGTACACTTTAGTAAATCAGTACCCATGGCAAAAGTTGTTGGTGTACCAAAATGAAATGCAATGACTTTTCAAAGTGGTTGTACCTGTGTACTCGTATATGCGAATTATCCAATTTAGCTTGTTTGAGTTGTCCCTTACAGATTAATTGGTTATCCACAAAAATATCAAAATTTATACAAATAAGTGATGTTCACACTTATTTATGTATTTTTTAAATTTAAAATTAAATTTTAAAGTAGGGGCATTTATTATCATTTATTTAAGAAAACTTTTAATAAATCACTACAGTTCTGCTCAACAACGCAATATGTAATTTGTAATAAATATTAGATACAAATGATCTGCGTTCGATACCGACCTAAAATTTGCCTGCAATCGAAAATTGGGAGAGCAAAGTGACATATCGATAGAAGAAAGGCGTTCATTTTGGGATGGATGTCATATGAAAAAAATTTGTTGAATTGAGTATGCAAAATGACCGCCACTTCTCCTTATAAGTTGTGTGAAAATTGCATAGCTTTATCGATTAACCATAGCTCATTAGAAGAAAATGTGCCTTCATCAGGCAAACTGTAAACTTTAAAACAGTTTTTCTAGAGTTTTTGTTTTTTTTTTATTTTGCCACCTTGCATCAAGTGAGCTATATTTGGGCATGTGCTGCAAATCGTATGATTTGAAATCCAATGCCAAGAAGGAATAACAGCCAAACTCAATTTTAATATTTTATTTTTTTTTTGTAGAAAAAAGCCAAGTTTTTTTTCTGATTTTTTGTTTTAGTTCTATAGAGGTTTTAAGTTGGCGGCATGAAGTTTTTGCCTAGTAAAATTTTCCGAACAATAATTTTCTAGAATATATCAATCCTCTAACAAACTTCCAAATTTGCTTTTTGCGGGGTTTCTTGAGTTAAGGGTCGAAACGACTTTTCAGGCGGGAGCTAATGGGTTAAAATGTGCCACGAAAATATTTCGCATGAAATTTTACTATATATGTCTTAACCTTTAATTTCGCTCAGACATATATTTTAACCATTTTATCCACTTTTTTGGCAACTACTTTGGCCGGGACATGAAAACTTTAGTAGGCCATAAAATGAAAATACGAGCTAACTTTTTAGAACATGATAATAAAGTCTGGGCTGGTGTGAATTGTCATTAAATGGTCGCACAGTGTAACCAGCACCACATAAGGCCACATTTCAAACTTCGTAAAAAAATTATAAAAATTCAACAAACTTTAACAATTATATACATCGAAGAATTCTTATTCAGAACTTTTAGAAAAATTTTAGCTATGCAGCTTAGTTTATGCAGTTTAGCCCATTAAATTTTAGGAGGTTAAATTGCAAATCCCTTGTATCAAAATTGTAACTTTTGAATTGTATTTACTGTAGTTGAAATAATTCATTCAAATGGTTCGTAAGATTTTTTAAATTTTTTATATTTCTATTTCACTATTTAATTACTCTATTTAACATTACATATTTGCTTATTTGTTTACATGTTCTGTTGTCTCATCTTTGAAATCGATCAGACATAACATCAAAATGATAATATAAAATTTCAACCTTTATTTTATTTATCCTCAATACGAAAAAGAATCTGCGAAGTGCAGAAAAAAAGTGTATTGAAAGTAATTTTTGAGGATATTTAAATAGAAACTTGTAAAGAAAACAAACTCCCGGTAACGTCTAACTTAAAGTTAGTTTTGTCATAGCTAATTAAAAGTTAGGTATTTATCGAAATCCCGCAAAAAAGCTAACTAGAAGTTGGTTACTTTAATCAATTGATATTTTTTTCTGCAGGGTAGTGCTAACTATTACATAACTGTATATTTTGCTCGAAAAAAGCTAACTACTTTTGTGGGTGATGGCAGCAAAAAAGTCAGTCTTCCATACCTCTGCATTACATGTCACCTAACTTGTAACTAACTACTTTAGGACATAAAATATCAATAAAAAACATTTTGTTAATTTTTTATGTATTTTTATTTTTTACATTTTTATTTATTTAGTTTATTTATATTCAACATTACATATTTCTTTATCTGTTTACATATTCTGCAGTAGGTGGTCCTATATTGGAGCACCGTCAGACATCAGATACGTATATTTGCTTTACGGAATTCTGTATTGAAAAATTTGGAAAACTTAAACTCAAAAAAAAAAGTCAGCTAAATATATTTCTCTCAACAAAAATAATTGATAACTCTTACCAAATAACGTAGCTATGGCTATGTCATGTGTTGGACGTGTCGCATGCATGGATGAAAACGCCCCAGCGAATTCTTTTTATGGTCAGATCTGTATCATAAGTATTCAAAACGTAGTTTGAGAAGAAAAACTTTTTATACATACATACATAAAGAAGTAATACTTATAGTTTAAAAAGGTAAAACAAAAAACACCTTCTAAATAATACAAAAATTTTAAAATAATTTTCATTAATTAAGATGTCGCTCAACAGTAATAGGCAGTCCCACTTAATCATAATGTATAATTAAATGACTGAAATCCATTTTAAATGAAACCCAACAGATTAAGAAAGTAGATGAAACCTAAAAGTTTAAAATACATATGACTTAGAATTGTCTTAACTCAAATCGTACTAAAAATTCCAAAATCCCATTTTCATAAATTAAAGCAAAATAATATTTGCCAAATTAGCAGTGAAAGTCACAAGGGTGACTAATCAAGTCGAGGTATAAACTTCTTGTTGCGTCAAAATCATCCGTACATACATGCATACGTACATTGTACATTAGGTTCGTCCAAAACAAAGTAAAGTAGGAATTTTAGGATTGTTCTATACCAAAAAAATATAGCCCTCTTTAGGGATGAAACGATACCATGCAGGTATCGATACTTTTACTTAGAAGTAGTATCGAAAGAAAGTATCTATACCTGAAAAATATCGGATCTATAGTATCTATACCTACTCATATCGATACTTTTGGGAAGTTACTGCTTATAAAGGAAATAAGTTACATTTTGTTATTTTATGTTATAAGTTCACCGGTCAACAAAAAAAAATTTTTTCTTTGGGTTTCTGTTCTCATGCTTAGATTCTCATTAATAATAATAATAATAGATTGGCGCTTACACATATGTTAGTGTTTGGCCGAGCTTCTCCTCCGATTTGTGGCGTGCGCCTTGATGTTGTCACACAAAGCGGAGGGACCTACAGTTTTACGCCGACTCCGAACGGCGATTGTATTTTTATGAGAAGCTGTTTTTCATGGCAGAAATACACTCGGAGGTTTTCCATTGCCTGCCGAGGGACGACTGCTGTTAAGAAAAAACCTTTTTCTATATTTTTTTTTGCGATGTTGCTTTGACTAGGGCTTGAACCCATGCATTGCGGAGTGGAAGCGCGCACTGCTTACCACTACACCACAGCGGCCGACAGATTCTCATTCCAAACATTAAAAAACACTTGAATTTTCATTTTTAGCTCTTAAAGTTTGCTTTTGTCTGATTTACGTCGATAAGTATAAGAAATACGAAAAATATTCACTTTTAGGAAGAATTGCCGAAGCAAAATTTTCCTTAGAATAGGGTTTTGGGGCGAGTATTTGGTTTTCGATACCTACTCAGTACTTGGTTCAAAAGTATCGATACCAAAATTACTTGGTATCGATCGAAAAGTATCGAGCAAGTACCTGTATTTACTAGTATCGTCTCATCCCTACCCCTGTTTATTTTTTGTGAAATCAAAAAATATTTACAGGTCGCTCAAAATGGTTCATGTATTTTGTATGTGAAAAATTGAATTTTTCGTAGAATTTGTATAGCATTCTTTAAAATAAATATTTTTCGATCAGAAAAAGGGAAAGGGAATCAAAAATTGTGTACGCCCAAGCATGATAAAAATATAGTAAGGTAGAACCGCTGAGAGTCACTTTTAAGATTCTTGATGTTTCCAAACAATTTAATTTTTAAATTTACTCACAAACTCACACACACATTTTCATTTTCAATCTCAAGCAACAACAATTTCGAACAATTTCAATTTTTTATTTTCACTTTTATATGATTTTAAAATGTTGGCAAACTTCAAAAAAAATCATGGCCGACAAATTGAGAGAACGGTTATACCTTGCTATGTTTTTATCATGCGCCCAAGTATGATAGACATTTCATTTTATTTTATTATATATTGTTTATAAATGAATTATATTTTTATAAATCATATGTTTTCAGTCATATGTTTGGTCAAAAATATTGTTCATGCAAACATGCAAAATCCAACGGATATATTAAAAAAAAAAAAACATTTTTGGTACTTTTTATTATACTAATATTATAGATTTTGAGACGAGAAACACGATTCCATTGTTTAAAAAACGAAAAAAAATTTAAGCCAAGGTAGAATTCTGAGAACTAAATTGTTACGATTCTGAAATTTGATTCGACATTTTACGCAATTTTTTTTTTCTAATTTCGGAGTAAAAACTAGCACAGCAGTTTCGAAGTTTGGTTTAAAATTGTGATAACTTGGCTCTTAGATGGCCTAAAGGCTTCTACCTTGGCTCAAATTAAAGGTCTTGAAATGCACTGAATGATCGATGGATATAAAATTGAGTGAAGGATGCACAGCTGCATGCAAATCATAAAAAATGCAATACATAATGCATTTTTCAAATTGAGAGGTTGACATTTTTTTCGAATTTTGAACAGTGGAATCGTGTTTCTCGTCTCAAAATCTATAATACTACTATAATAAGAAATATATAAATTTTTTGTTTTGGAATAAATCCCGTGGATTTTGCATATTTTTTCGAAGAACACTACTTTTGACCAATTTTTTTTAAGGTCAAGGCGTAATTCAATGGCTCAATGGCAATATTTTTTCGAGAAAGGGACTTACTTTAGCTTTCAAGATCATTTTGTTTCGTATCAAAGTGCTGCTTCTGTCGAAAGCGCTACGATTAATTCGCATGCAGTGTTCAAAAGGCACACTGTGCGGTTTGTGAAAGGACAAGAGATGTATTATAAAATTGCTGTGCATATTTTTCAGATATGAGTTCAGCGACAAAATCTATTAAAAATGGCCAACTTCATATCAGAAAAAATTTCAATTAGCACGAAATTGTTCCGGAAGTAGAATCACAATACCAAGAGTGTGATTGATATTCTTAACCTCGATTTCTCGACCGACTCGGATTTGGGGGTGGGGGGTGGCTGAAATTTCCCCTATTTCCCTATAATTAATCAGAAAATGAGAAAAAATTTTAAATTTACTGCAACTTTGGACAAAATTCTCTATTCAAATGAAATTCTCCACCTCGATGATTTCGGCCCCTATATCTTTTTCGGTATAGAACAATCCTAGGGGGTGACAGCATTAAAATTCCGACTTTACTTATTTTGGACCACCCTAATGTATATACATATGTGCATATATGTACATATGTAGTAAAAAATTTAAGATTTGAGGGTACGAAGTAATTGCACAATAAATATTTAAGGTTTGGTGGGCGGGGTAGTCTGCATATGGCGGCAAAGCAACAATCGATTGAGTAAGTTCATAAACGCAACGAATAGCAACTGGTGCCGACTGAGAAAAGAAGTTGATAAAGCAGCCAACAGTGACAAGAAAAGCTACGAAAAGCAATTGTTGAAAATACATTGTGAGAAGTTAGTCTACTTTGTGCAAAATTAACATAAAATTAAAAAAGTTTTAACAGAAGTTACAAAAGGGGTGGAGGATGTGAAAGTCATATTTCAACAGGGCTTCAGTAATAAGTAATAAGTACTTACATCTGCGCAGTGTGAGGTGAGAGCTTTCTCAAAGAACTGATAACCACAAAAACGATAAATAACTTGGTAACACTAATTTCTTAAAAGAAGCTAGTAAGTAGAAAGGTTAAATTTTGGTTTTGGTAGTCGACATGCCGAGTTTTAAGAACCTAAAAAATTGGAAAATACATCGTTATACATATAGAGAATTCGTTACATAGAAAAGATAAAAAAATGTTGTTCTGTATAATTTCTATTTGAATTAATCAGTTTTTTAGTTTGAGCTATATTTTTCCCCTTCAACTAAAATTTCGAACACATTAACCAAAGCAAATACAGTGTTTGGTTCGTTGCGTTTAAGACTTGTTGATAAGTTACTGGTAAGAATCCGAAATTGCTTAGCAATGACTTGTTTTTGGAACTTCTGTTCTTTCAACTTGTAATATCAATAGCCTTTCCATGGAAGTGCTCACTAGTTGTTTTTGTTTTTAAGCGTCCACTTGCAGAAAGAAGTTCAATAAAAAGTGAATCAAGTATTTCAACAGTTTTAGCCTTAAAACATTTATTTACGCGGAAAAGTACCGAAATTACTAATTTTTTCAATGTCGCTCAAAAAAATCATAACTGTGTTTTTTTAATAACTTTGGAAAGTTTTCAGATAGCATGTTCATATTAGAGGCAATGAAAGTTGGCACTAAACACAACATATCTGTAAAGCTTTAAAAGTGTGCCACCAAATTAAAAATAAATGACAGCATGCAGAATATCTGTCGCAGCTATTTTGTAATTTTTACAACGCTTTTATCAACTTGCAATGTTGTGCGTCCAGAAACTTTCAATGTTGTGGATCCAGAAACTTTCAATGTTGTGTGTCCGACACCAAAGCAAAGCTTTGAAAAGTTCCTATAAAAAAGCATAGTGCATAGGGCGACAGCTGTAGTGAATAGGGCGAGGTAGATGACATCTAGATGTCGCCCTATGTACTACGTTTGCTACAGCGGAAATAGACGACACGCCATTTCTTTAAATAAAATTAATTGGTGCTCGTTTGTATGTACATACATATGTAAATGCATGTGTGTGCACCTTTCTATTAATATCGTTGAATTATTTTAATATCTATTGCAAACTTTTATTCAGACAGGACTAAAAAGTAGAAAATAAATAATATAAAAAAAAACTTTTTAATATACAACGCTTTTATAAATGGACTAAAAAGTAGAAAATAATATTTCTCAGTCCCATAGAATTTGTTTTGATAACTTTTGATTTTGAAATTTTAGCAAAAGTCATTATAAACAATCTATGAAATTGAAAATGAAAAGCGTGGGGCGCATGAATTGTTGAAAACGGACTAAAATTGAGGCCGCTTTTCATATAACGGTAAATTTCAGATATGCTTGACATTTCAATATTTCGAAATTTAAGGACGCTAATTTACTTAAAATGTATACACCCCGGCTTATCATGTAGCGGTAGCTTTCGGAAAGGTGGAAAACATATATTTAATACTTGCGCCGGGTATTTAATGTTCGGCTCCGCCCGAACTTAGACTTTCTTACTTGTTTTATATTATTTATTTAAACTTAAGGTTTTATTAATGTTTTAGCTGGCTATGTATGGTGCTACATATACGTTACATACACATCAGGGTTGTTGCGAATATTATTCCGAAATAAAAGTCCTTTCCGGATAATAAACAAACCGCCTATCCAAATTAAACAAGTTTGGTATCAAATGAAAGAGGACTTATTAAATAGCTTTAAAACTGAAATGTCTTAACGAGGAAAGCCACATATTGAAAAATATTTCAATAAAAAATTTAAGTTAATTAACATAGAGCAAACGTTGTGTCAGGTATTATTATTATATTTAGTATTAAATTATAAAAAAAATATATTCTTTTTAAAAGTTATTTCAGTCCTCTTTCATTTGATACCAAATTTTTTTTAATTTTTATAAGCGGTTTATTTATTATCCAGAAAGGACTTTTATTTCAGAATAATATTCGCAACAACCCTGATACACATCTACGAGTATATAAGCACGAGTTGTTATTTTGCTTTTTTTGAATATTTCATTTAAGTTTTGATTTAAATGCAATTTCCCAATGCAATCCTGTTATCTATCCAAAACTTAAGGTAATGCAATGTCTATGGTAAGTGTGCCACCATTTTGGACCAAAAACACGTTTTTGTCGAAAACTGCAACAACTGTATATGGAAATTTGTTTAAAGGAGAACAAACTCCACGAAGAGCAGGACAAAGCAACATTCTTAAAGTTGATTTGCAATAGAAAAGACTTCGCAATTTAGTTAGTGTAGTGGTAAGCAGTGCGCGCTTCCACTACGCAGCACCTGGGTTCAAGCCCTGGTCAAAGCAACATCGCAAAAAATGGTTTATCTTAACAGCGATCGCCCCTGGCAGGCAATGGCAAACCTCCGAATGTATTTCTGCAATGAAAAGCAGCTTCCCATAAAAATACAATCGCCGTTCGGAGTCGGCGTAAAACTGTGGGTCCTCCCCCTTTGCGTGACAACATCAAGGCGCACGCCACAGTTCGAAGAAGAAGCTCGGCCAAACACTAACATATGTGTAAGCTCCAATCTATTATTATTTTTATTATAGATATGTTTGATTATAGACGTCCTAATCGCTAGCTATTTTGTAACTTTTTATAAAAGTAAATGTTTCCAAACATACATAAATATGACGCACACCCTCTTCAAAAGAGGCACAATTCAAAAATCAGATCCAGATATATAACTGCCTATGCAAATACGAATTTTTAAAATACCTGCATATGTCGACTCTGGCGCTACCTATTTAGCTTTTCCAAATGAGCATACAAACCTTCTTGAGTGGGCATCCTACTCACCAACTTCGTAGAGGAAAAACATATACATAACTTAGAGTAAAACTTTGCTAAGGCCACTTTTTGTGAAAACTCATACTTTGATAGAGGAGGCAAGAGGATTTAAAAATGCGTCGTTTCCAAAACTATTCATTTTATATTAGAGAATTTTGATAATAAAATGCTCTCTGGACATACGAAAAAGCATGGACAATGACAACATCCGATATGGCGGCTCTTGGAGTATTAGAAAGAAAGACTTTGTAGAGTATTAGAAAGAAAGATATTGCAGAAGATTTACGGGCCTTTACGCATTGGCGACGGCAAGTCCCGTAGACAATGGAAAGATGGGCTGTATGAGCTTCACACCGACAGGGGCAGGGAACTAATATACAGCGACTCTGTTGGCTTGAGCATGACGCTCGGATGGACACTGACGCTCCAGATTTGAGCGTATTCAACTCGGAACCCGCTGATGGTAGCAGAGGAAGAGGGGGGCCTCACTGCGTTGGAAAGACCAAGTGGAAAAGGACTAGGCTGCTCTTGACGTTTCCTATTGTTGGCAGTTGGTACAGCAGAGAAACGACTGGCGTGCTTTATTGAACTCGGCCAAAATCGCTAAACAGCGCTAAATAATAAGAAGAAGATAAAGTTACTGGACCATAGGGAATAATTAGGTTCAACTGAAAAGTTTCGGTTTCAAGTACTTAAGTATTATTTTTAAAAGGACATACGAGTATAACATGTTTTCTTAGTATTGTCGACATTTTATCAGTTGTTGAAAAATAGGAATTTTTAGCGAATTTACAGGAAAACTTAAAATCGAATTATGAAAGTTAATACCGGATTGATTAATGATAATTCCGCCAAGTCTTCTCCAAACTTATTCAGTACCTTTTGAAATTAGACCGAAAAAGGGACCTCGATTTACATTTATAAAAAATACGCATATGTATTTGTATGTATAAATGAGATGTTCATCACTGACTAATTTTGCAAACATATACCACTTCAGACTGTAAATAAGTTTTTCGATTATATTTGGCTGAGAGCCTCTTGGAGGTTAAAAACTAAATTTCCCATTCTTTTTTCATCAGACTCGTTAATGGTTGAGAAAGTATCTTGAAGGTTTATAACAAAAGATAATATTTCCTTCTATAACGGCGGTTTCACACGGGTTTTTGTCAAGACTGGGCCAAAGCCCAATATTTTTTCATTACACGACTGGGCTACCAAGTTATACCAAATTTTATCAAAAAGTGAAACAAATCTGATCATAAATAGGGTTTTTTAGGATAGCTCTCAAACCCTGCGCCACCTATCGGAAGACAAACACACTCTTCCTTCTAAAAACTTTAGCACAAAACAACAATCATTCAATCCGATTTTAAAATCTGGGAGAAAATGGTTCCCAATTGAATGATTCTTGCGATTTTATATGTATGTATATAAATGTAGGTGTATAAAGTTTACCTTACAATAAGTGGTTCCAGAGATAAGCGATATGCGAATATCAGTTTGAATGGGCGGCGCCACGCCCCTTTCGCCATAAGTACGTTATTGATATCATAAATAGCTGTGTAAAATTTCAGGATGTTAGCATAAGCGATATGAGAATTTCCGTTTGTATGAGCGGTGCCACTCCCCCTTTTCCAAAATCTACCACTTTTTGCCATAAGTAAATTATTTACAGCATAAATAGTTGTGCCAAAATTCAGGACGTTAGCATAAGTGGTTCCAGAGATAAGCGATATGAGAATTTCAGCTTGTATGGGAAGTGCCACGCCCACTTTCCCGGTACCTACGATTTTCACCGTAAGTATTTATATATAGATAATTTCATTATGCCAAATAAAATTTCTGCTAAAAATCCCTTTCTATTATTTTTAATAGAATCCTAGTTGAATGTGATAGTACATATGAACTATAGAAATTTACACCAACCAGCTAAAAACGAGAATGTATGTAGAACACACCTTTTATAATTTTTGTAGAATGCACAGTTACAAAAAAAAATCACAAGTACATAGCAGTGATTACAGTCTTACTTGCACGTGCATCATTTATGTGGTAATTTTTCAAAAATTTCTGCATCTTGCAAAGGCAGTTCAAGCAGCCTGCATTGCTACGTGCCACAATTGCTACCGAGAATTCCCACATTGCTCTGAATGCGTGAAGCACATAGCCACTTAAACGTCCCATAATGTAAGCTCTTACTTAACATATCTAAGTGACAACGCATTTTTCAAAGGATTTGCCAGTCGCAGTTTGTGGTCGCAGTGCTCTTTCAACATGCGGCGTGGTCCGAATGTGATATCAGAGCTGGTAAAGAGTTTGCATTTCTTTTAAACAAATTTAGTTGTGGAAATGACACAGAGTCCAATATAAATACTTCTATGAAAATACACATACATATATATGTACATATACAATGTATCTTGTATACAAAATACTATTTCGTATGCCTCCTGCATGCGTGGTCCTCCAACTAACTTGAAGTTAAAAATTAAAATTAAATTACAAAAAAAAAGTATTTCTGCGTTAGGTCTGAAAGACTTCCAAATTCCATTTAAGAGCTTTCATGCAGATGTTATCACGATTGAGAGAAATAGAAGTTGCGCCAATCACGGTACCGCTATTCCTCTCTCAGTGAATTTGACAGAATCGTTCTTTGTATGACGTAACACTTGTGCAACTTGTTTACGTTTTCCTTGCAACATTTTTTCTTCTTCTTCCATTCTTGCTCACGTTTTGGCATTTCTCTCTCGCAATTGCACCAGTGTGATGTCACACAAAAGTTATTCTCAAAAATCCTCTCTGATAGGCGCAATCTTGTATTCTATCATTCTTGAGATGTTATGCTAAGTGGTTGGGACAAGTCTAGAAAATTCCTTAGGCTACGATGGGGCTTCTGGGTATACGGTTTCAGCTGCACGGCTGTGCTCAGCCCGACTCCTTCTTCTCCGGTCGGGGACTCGGTTTAAGGGCTCAACAAGTCAGTAGCAAGGTTGTTCTAACATACGGCGCTCCAGCCCGGAAAGTATTCAATTCGCAACCCGCTGGTGGTAGCAGAGGAAGTGGGATGCCCCCACTGCGATAAAAAAAAACCAGGTGGAGAAGAACTAGGCTTCACTTGGCATTTCCAATTGGCATAGAAGAGAAACGACTTGCGTGTTTCATCGAACTCGGCCAAAATCGCTTAGGCGGTTACAGCACCAAACGAGAAGAAGAATATACAAACCTTTGCTGATATAGAACTTTAGACTTTTATGCTTCAGTATAAAAAAATACTCATTTGTTTGTATGTACATATATATTGTCGTGAAAATTCGGACGTGTTTTTCACATGTCACACTTGTGAAATTTATGACAGTGGATGGTGCGGTGCATGTACAAAGCCACAAATGTATTCAACCAAAACAAGGAGGCACACTCTCGCATATGTACGAACTTTTCCTCTTCACGACAAGCATCGTTTTCACTTATGGAAAGCTTTGACGTACCCCCTTTATACAAGAAACACGCGCAGCAGTTAGTAACTATGTATTGTTGCATATACATATGTTTGTACATGAAGAGGATAACAGATAAGAAAATTAGTCATGGAAGTGGGGCACATCAGCCAATAAGCCCGACTGTCGCCTGCCGCCATGTTCAACCACTTCCAAATGCCATCACCGTTAGCTCTTCTGTTTCCGCTAAGTAGCACAGCTTTGCCGATAATTAATCATCAGTTTTGCAGGATTTATAGCAAATACTTTCCGCGCCTTTTAAGCTCCGGCGAGAGCGGCAGCAAAAAAAAGATAACTTCTGATAGCTACCAAACAGCGTAGAGAAAACAAATAACCATTATAGAAACGGAATGGCGGGGTGGCATGTGGCAAAAAGCAAGTCACTCAGCCTGCCAGTGACTTTTTTCGCCCACAGCAGCCTAGTGCTTAATACATCGCCAGATATGTAAGTTGTACATTGCTTGGATACAAGTTGTCAGAAAAATAAGAAATAAATAAAACGACAACTAACTTACTCATTCTTATGTGTGTATTTCTTGTCGGTAGTTTTTGTGTTAGATCTGATAACAATGACTAAGAACTTAAAAAATCCAGCGGAGGAAACAAAAGTTTCATTGGCTTCGGCTCAGAGCTTATTGTGTATCGATATGAAGTATAACAGATTGGCGTGACGCTGCCACCAGTACGAAAACAGCTTGTTTTTTCCGCGGTTACGTCATCTTAAGCCAACTACAAATTTATATGAGCGCCTAATAAAGCAAATGTTCGGAAAGTTCACATAATTTATTACTTGATTTCAATGCCTCGCACCACCCCTCGTTCTACCGCATTTTTCTAATCTACAACTACAGTCGTCGTTGGAATTGTTTGGACGATTTGTGGGCACCAGATGAATTTAGTCTAAAACTTATCAACGCAAAGGAAAACATAACTCGCCTGTTCTATGCTTTCAACCGACGCTGCTAGCCTATAAACATAATTGCTTACGAACTGCAGTTTCCGACCCAGTCCCCATGTCATGGAATGGGTGAAATCCTTACTGCACCCTCCGCATTTTATGCAATGGCTGTAGGCTGTTGTCGCGCTGGCCTGACGCATTCCGCCAGCTGCTTTAGCTATTTATTTCCTTGTTTCCTAATTTTGATAAGACCTACTATTTTTTATTTTTCGCCCCAAGCATTTTATTAAATGACTTTTACTGTTTGCTCCTTAAAAACATTTTTAAGTTTGTAATTAGCGTAATTGTTGTTTTAATGTTTCCTTGTGTTGTGTTAAAAAAAATCATAATGTAATAAATAATCAGTTCAAGCAACTGTTGTAAATAGCCATAAATAAATGCTGAAACATTTCGAACAAGATTTCCAACGCAATTACTGGCAAATATGCATACATATTGTCATTTGAATGTTTGTACTTTTGTTTTTGCTATTAGCAGCAGTTATCACTGGCAAATGTAGATAGACTATCCAAATGGAAATGCTTAATTTCATGAGTATAGGTTTGAGAAAATTCATTAAAAAAGGTAGCCCATTTTTATTTATTTGGAGAACTCATCCCTTCTCATTTAGTCAGTTTTCTTAGATTCGCGTATTACTATATTTTCTTGATTGCATTTGAAATTCTTGAGACATTCACCACACTGATAAAAAGGGGTGTCCTAAATATATACATACATACCAAGTCAGAAATATGTAGTAGGAACAAATGTATCTTTTCTCGACATTTAAAGCCTAAAAGGATCTATGAGCTGACTTATCCCAACATCTTATTTCACGGACCGTTTTTTAATTACTTAATTACTGTAGTTAGATAAGCCTTGCCATTAATTTTTCATACAATTTTTTTTTTTTTAATAATAGGCAGCAGTTTCCGTGTTGAAATCGGATCGCAAAACATTGTACATCATAACTTCGCTGATGGACCTAACATCCGACATTCATTCCAGCTATTTTTCTGCAATGTTAGTTAACTGAAGAAAGTACTGAAGGGCATTGTTAAACTAATCAAGTACAGGAAGCTAAGGACATACTGTGTCCCATACTTTCTCAATTTTTACAGCCTGCCTAACCATGACTCACATACCACAAAGGCAAAAGTTGTATTCCTACCAAAAGGAGGCAATGTCGCTCATGTGAAACTGAAGGTTTTCAGGCCTATACGCCTCACCTCATACTTTCTTAAAATTCTAGAGAGGCTCATCGACGAATATATTCGACGGAATATTAAAACTGACAACCTATTGCAAAACGCACTCTGTCTGGTAAACATCTGGTCTAAGGACTGTGGACTTAGTGTCAATCCTGCCAAGACGGAAATGATACTTTTCACAAGGAAGTATAAAACTCCCTTATTTAAACCTCCTACCCTAAACGGGGTGGCACTTACTCTCTCAACCGAGATCAAATACCTTGGACTCATTCTAGATAAGAAACTGGACTGGAAACGAAACATTGAAGACCGCTCCAGAAAGGCCAATACTGCCCTCTATGCCTGTAAGACGGCTATAGGCAAAAAATGGGGAATAAAACCACATATAGAACACTGGATGTACACAGCTGTGATAAGACCCATCCTTTTCTATGGGATCACCGTATGGTGGCCTGCGCTTAACAATACCTTATCCAAATCCAAGGTGGAACGTGTGCAGAGGACGGCTGCTATGCTTAAATCTTGGGTCTCTACGGCCAATTTTGGGCCGACTGTAGTGGGGTCAGGTTTAATACAATCCAGCCGTGGAGAGACCTCAGACGGATAGATTATACGAGTCCTCTACTCTGTTTAGACAACAAATTTTTCACAAGAATCCCAGAGAGAAACGAGTGGGAAAGGGCCATAAACCTGAACCCAGGGTCTACGGCCATATTTACAGATGGTTCCAAGCTTAACAAAAGAGTGGGTAGCGGGATTTACTCTGATGAACTCGCGCTAAATCTCAGTTTTTGCTTACCGGACCATTGTAGCATTTTTCAAGCAGAATTAAACGCCATAATGGAGGCGGCTCGGTGGCTTATAACCTCCGCCTATTGCTATCTATTCTGACAGCCAGCAAATACCTATAGTCAATTCTGCTCGGAATGCGGGCATACCTCTAACCTCCTGCAAACACAGACTAAAGGCGAAACTCGTTGAGTAGATAAATATAAGGTTGGGCTGTGGAAACCACCTGCCATACTACCAGGCAAATTTGGCTAAAGATGGATGTAAAGCGATCCATAGCTCTCACCCGGCTGGACCGCTCCTCTCATATAATATTATTCGGGGTAATCACCGGACACTGCCTGATGGGCACACACGGAAAAAGGTTAGGATACCCCACCAACGATTTCTGTCGCAGTTGTTAGGGCGAGGAAGAGGTGGAGACCATCGAATACTATCTCTGCCATTGTCCCGCCCTGGCTAACATGCGCAACCAATTCTTCAACAACTACTTTCTAGATTGATTAGCCGATTTTAACTCGGCGAACGTTCTCGACTTTTTGTGCTACATAAAATGCACTCGGTGGTTCAATTACTAAGGGAGGGAAAGAAACAAATGGCTTCGGCCAGTGGTATCACAACGGGCTCCTCCAGTCCACGTGTGCTCCGTGCTATGCGCGGGACAGCTACTCTAACCTTACCTAAACTAACCTAACTATTTATAACCTTTTCAATATGTTTACTTGTTAGTTTCGTTTAATGACTTGTGTTACAAATAATGTTAACAAGATACTGCTTTATTGAATAAGAGGAACTTTTACTGAGAAAAACAAGTAAAATGTACAATCAGGGCCGGAAAGTAATCGTTATTATTAAAATTTTAACCAAAAAAATCAGCAAGTTGTAATCGTCATAAAACAATTTTAACTATACTCACGTATTCTTGTTTGAGGTCCTACCGTAATTTACAATGATTTTTATTTTTCAAGTTTAACAAATAAAGATTACAAATAATAATTAATACTTGAGTTTTAATTTTTCGCTCAAAAGTAATTATTATTACTTGATTTTAATTTTTTTGATCAAAAATTAAAATTATTTTATGATTTCTATTTTTTCGCTCAAAGACAAAAATTATGTATTATTGAGTTTTATTTTTTTAACTTAAGAATAATGATCATTCAAAAAACTCACCAGCTATACCAGAGTGATTTCCGCCATATCCTTTCCAAAGGTATTGACACCCTAATAAAAGGAACAAGTCAAAAAATGTCAGGTCACAATTTCAGTAATTTGCGTCTGTATGGCTTTTTGAATTTTATAAACAATCGAAAAAAAAAAATATAAAATAATCATTATTTGTGGTCGAAAAAATAAAAATCAAATAATAATCATTTTAGTTGAGCGAAAATATATTAATCAAAATTAATTATGATTTTTGAGGGGAAAAAAATAACAATTAAATGCTGATTTAAATTATTTTACACTTAACAATGAAAGGAATGTCAAATAATCAGGACTCGAAACATTTTTCTACGAAATCCAATTAAAAAGCTAGAAATTTTTACAAAAGTTAGTTGAGTTTCTTCTATATATTGCGAGAACATTGAAACTTGGATTTATACGGTATTTATTAAATAGAAACCTAAACTTTTATTCAAAAATAATTCAACTTCCAAAATAATAAAATAAATAGTAAAATCTTGTCAATATGTGAAAATTCTATAGTTATGATGAGCTCTATACTTTTATTATAACTTATTGAATGTTTAGGGTTCTTTTAAAGAAATGTTATGTGGTGATTTACTACCATACTGTATCAGTTGGACACCATATATCGACTTTATTATGTATTAGAAAATACTCGACATGCTTCACTGCGCCTTAAATGTATTTTTGTGCTGTTTGATACCCGTTTTTTTATATTTCATTTATTTTATAAATTTAATTAAATAAAATTTTAGAAACAGTTGGCAACCCTCCTCAAATATATTTTCGGCGCTAAACTTTCCTAAACCGCTTCACTTTGATACCGATATTGCAATATTCAATTATCTTATAAATAATAAATTTAATAAAAAAATTTCAGTTAGGTGGCAACCTTCAACAAAAATATTTTCGGCTTTAATTCTTCCTCAGCCATATTGCAATATTTACTTTATCTTATAAATTTATTTAAACTGCAATTTTGAAACAGGCGGCAACTCTGTAATTTTTATTCTTTCTTCATTCTAAGCTAGAGCTCTAGCAATACATCGGTGGAAACTGCATTCACTTGCATGTATTAGTTTTCGACTGATGCACGTAGAAACATACAGACAGATAACAGATAAACAAAAATGCTAAAAATTGGTTTCTGTTGCTCTAATAAAGACCCCTCATATTAATTTTTCTTTAAAATCTATAATGCACAGACATCGGCCTGTTACAATTTTATTATATGTATAGATGAAAAACGTTTGTAATTGTAATTGTTAGTATGCTCGAAAATTTCTTTTATATGGAAAAAATGCACAATGCCGTCACCGGAATAAAAAATATTAAAAACCAACGCGACTTTCTAGCGTCTTCACATTTGCACTCCTAACTAGGGCATACATAAAATTGTTGGGTGTATTTATTAAAGTTTGTTGAATTTTTGTAATTTTTGTACGAAGTTTGAAATGTGGATTTATATGGTGCAGGTTATGTCATGTTAGTAATATAAACACTAAATCAACAAAAGAAAAATAGCTAAAACTGGTCAAAATGTCACTTAACTTAATCAGCTGTATATATGTATGTACAATCGAATCAGATATGTATGTAGATACATATATATCTATGTGTGTACTTTTATGCACAAATTCGTTTGTTTCCTAAAACATTCAACCCTAAAGTTTACGGCAATAAAATCACAACAACAAAAAACTAAATATTATTTTCGCTGCATTTTTCTGAGGGTAAAATATTAACAAATATATATTATTGTCGCAACTATTGAAACTGAAACTGTCAGCAACATGTGCGCTTTTTCTATATTTTCAGTTATTCGGTAAAACTAGCAAACAGGCGGTGCTACAAAAAAGGTCGAAATGGGCCAATATTATGTTGCAATCAAATCGAACATGGGGCTATCGAGTTCAGTCGGTCATTTGAGCACAGTTGCAGCAATAACAGTAACGGACCAACCATTTCTCTGCTTATATTTACTATGTTATACAATAAATTGGATAGAGCAAATTACAGATGTACACCCACATATGTATGTATATGTAACTATAAGTATGTTAAAATGCTAAATTAAATGAAATTGGCAAAAAACTGAACGTTAAAACACACCAAAAGCTTGAAACAAAAATTTTGGTGACCAATGCAGAAAAACAAATTCAATATTGAAATGATAAATGCATTACTACTAGCCCCCAAGAGAGTCGACTGCGTATGAAGGTCCGAACAATGAAATGAAATGTGTGTGCGAAATTTGTATTACGAAAGGGTATTCGTAGTATAATATGCGGCAGTTGGCCAAATTCGATATATTGTATGAGCAAGCAACACTTTGAAGTTGCTAGGAAAGCGAAAAAAGCGAAATGGCTCACAAAAAATTATGCACATAAATGTACGCACGTATTTATTCATGTGTGTGATTTTCATTCTCTGCATCCACACTTATTTTTTTATATATGGGTCATTCCATGCAAAATTTACACTTCAAAATTTTTTTGTTGGTGTGAAATATCTTTTCTTTTCATTCTTTACCAAAAAAACGAAGATACGTGTATTTCGGAAAATTTTTTCGGAATTATAGAATATCACGATGAATTAAAAAAATTAGGGGGGAGGGGGCGAGATACTGTAACAAGCTAGCGACGATTTTCGGATCGCTTTCGCACTTTTAACGCATGATATGAATGTTTTTGCGTCAAAAAGTGAGATAGCCATTCGAAAATTGTCACTATCTGGTTACAGAAACTCCCCCCAGGTGTCAACTTTTTCGACAACGAATGTCAAGCAAAAAATATTTCACACCAAAAAAATATTTAGCTATAAATTTTGCATGGAATGACCCATATGTAGCGTATATGAGCCCTACGGTGAAAATCCTAGCTTTGCATGCAAACTAGAATTGATAATTTTTCTAAGTCGCTTGAAAGACTACTCGTATAAAGGAACATTTTTAACCACGATACTTTTTAGTTCTCTATACATACATACATTGAGGGAAATAACGCATAGTAAATATGTATATTTTTAATTTGATTATCGTTTAAAAATGTTTTAAGATAATAGTTTCATACCAAAATTTTGCACGCGCGTATTCAAATCAAACGTATTTAAGGTAAATGAAAACGTGTTCAAAAATAGTGTATGTGTAACGGAATTATTCAACAAATACGCTCATATTAAAATGAAGCTGCTTTTTCATAATTAAGAAAGTGTACATACGTATGTTTGTATACCAAGCATGCAGAGCGGTATTAACACACACATACCTAAATAGCACATCCCTGTGGGGAAAATGGGAATGCACTACCTTTTTCCACCAAGAAAAGATTAACAGCTACGGTTGAAGGTAAAGATGCATCGCAATGTAAGCGAGCGGATGATGTGTAGTTTTGAAGCCACAAACAAAATAAAAAGTTTGAGAACTAACTCAAGTATGTTTTTTTCATGTTATCTCAACAGCTGCTGCAGCCGAATGGATGCATGTTCGACTGCCGTGTTGTTGGTGACGGGTTCAAAACCTGTGGCACGGACTTTATTTTTATGTTTTTAATTCTATTTATAGATTTTATTTGTAGTTTCGTAAAGCGACATGCGACACATTACTTTCGTATGGCGTCGCTGTAGAGAAATTCGCGCATCTTTTCGTGCGTTGGTTATAGGGGCTATCCATTACTTTGTGCATTCCTAGACATTACCTTTCCCCACTGGGATGTGTATCTGTACAAATTCACTAATCGCGTGCTATGGTGTCGATTCAAACTCAACATTTGAAAGCACATTTACTTGTCTGGCTGTAGCTGAGTGCGCAAAGATGCTTGCCACAATTTGTTGATTTCCAGTCAGGGTTCGAATTCCATTGCAGGCAACATGCAATTTAAATATATATAATTTTTTTGTTTTTGTTTTTATCTTGTGTATGAAAAAGCATCTGTGAAGTGCAAAACGAACGCTTCATTTTAATACGCACGTATTTCAATTGAATATTTTCCACTATTCATACAGTACTTTCATTGACGTTGACATACGTGCATATTAAAATTTCTGGCGAATTTTTTAAGTTTACCATTCGAGGGAACAATATAAAGTGCATATTGATACCAAGTAATACTTTTAATAAAATGCTGTTAAAGTCTGTTTGCAGAAGGGAGTAAAGAAAACGGACCTCATATGTAATGGATAAAGCCCTCGGTTGAAGATCCTTCGACTTGGTAACTACGCAGTAGGTCGCGTCGGGTCGGTGGTCTTCATACAAAATACAGTTTAAAAAAAAACCTAAATTAAAAATATATTAGAAGTAATTTATTTCCATAAAACTTAAAAATATTCACTTTCATAACTGAAACTTTTCTAAAGCTCTTTCTTCTGACATCCATATTGTGCTACATATTTCAGTTACCGAATTTCCTTAATCCAAGTTGAATTTAACTCTTTCAACAGTTGGCAACCTTCCTACATATAATTTAGAATTAAAGAACTTTCAAAAACATTTTGATTGATACCCATATTGTAATAATTCATTTCACATTAAATAATTTAAATTGAGTTTAATTTTTAAATAGGAGGCATCACTTTGACATCCCAAAATACTCTAAATGACCAAACAAAAGATTTCTTATAACTTTTCCGTTTTATACCCATATATGTAACTTAGCAATTATATCTTTTCAAAATCATATCGACTGATAGCCATGAAAAACTAATTCATTTACCTTAATCAATTTTGAACATAATATTTAAAACAGATGGCCACCCTCTTCAAAATGTTTTCAGTCTGGATCGTTCTCGAACCCACTTCGTCTGACACCCATGTTGTTATACATATTTCAATTCCTTTACTCCCTTAATTCAAGTTGGATTTAATGTTGAAGACGGGTGGCATCCCCCCAACATGTAGTTTAAAATGAAGCCTTTTCAAAATCATTTCGATTGATACTGGGTATTGTAGTAATTCATATAAGTTCATTGAACTTAATTTTTTCACAGAAGGCAATTCTTTTCTTTTTCTAGATAAAAACCTTTTCCTCGCCGAGACGAACACGTATACTGCAATCGGACGACGGCAACATAGAGTCTATCAATGTCAAACTATAAGCAACTGTACTGTACTATTCAAAAAGGTGGCAACCGTCTTTAGAAAATTTAGAAAATGAGCTTCCTTAAATATCTTTCGTTTGACACGCTTAGAGTAATATTTCTTTCATCTATCTAAGAAGAATAAAATGTTCCACAAAAATGTAAATCAGCAAATTTCAAACGAAAATATTTTGCGAATTAAGGGCTAATTGTAAATACATATTGTTGCATGGAAAATAATAGAATATTTCCTCACAAAAAGGAAAGTTTAGCCATCTGTAAAAGAAATTGTGATGATATGGTTCTCCCTCAACGTATAAAAACAATTGGGATTAGTTTGGTTGAGTTCCAAAAATAATTTTCCTTGAGGAAAAAAGCCTTAACTTCAAGATGACGACGATTCCACCGATCAAGTTTTACATTCAAAAGAATTGAACAACATGAAAAAATTTTCAGTTTACCAGTTTCCCACCATAATTATGGTACAAAAGATAAAGTGAAATTGGTATAATTAAGACATTAAAAATTTTTGTTTAGAGTCAAAAACTAACAATATTGCAGACTCCTGCAAAATATTTATTTCCCCATATCCAACTATTTCATTTGGATACTACAAACAAATCCTGATAATGATAAGAACAGAATCTTGTCCATTCAAAATATAAACTAAATATTCTAGTCAAATATAAAGTTTTTTTTTCAAAATAATTGTTAGACAGGAACGTTTTAAAAACGGCGGCCATAAATAAGTCAGCTAAATATATGTATGAATTCCTCTCAAACCCCATGTTCGACCGAAAAGTCTTCGACCGGCCCACATGGCACGGGTTTTTTTTGCTAAGAGCTTTGTCTATATGCGAATTCCAACTTAGTTTCTTGTCCAGGGTAATCCCGAGATATTTCACTTCGTTGGAGGTTCTGGTAAACGATGAGATTAAGTCTCGTGGGAATAGAAATTCACTCTTGTGAGAATGGTGAGAATTACTCTCATCGTTTCCCAGCATCTTTATGCAAAATGCTAAATGGAATTGTATATGTATTAGATAAAAGTAAGAAAGTAGTTATTATTTTCTATACAAGATAGCGGACTTCTTACTTGCCCTTATTTGATTTTCTACTTTTATAACGTATTCGCTGCTGACCAAAATCGATCAGCCGCCAACAGCAAAAGCTGAAGGCCAAGTATCCCCTTCTTACGCACCAATAAGTACGTAAGGATATGTTCACACATACATACATACATATTTAAATGCGAGCGTGTATGTTCATGTGTTGGCCACTTGAGTTCAGCTGTTTGGGATCGAATAAATTGAACGGGTTTTGTGAAAACAATCGATTCAGCAGATTGAGCCAATGAGCTGTTTAGCAAGTTAGGGCACGAGTGAATGTAATATAACTGTGTACGTATGTACAGCATACATTTCTACATATGAGCATATAAATATATACATACATATCCATATGTACATCCAAACACGCATGGACATGCGACGCTTACAAATATATATTACCAACCTTTTCCTCTACCACCTTTAAACAAAAGTCCTTGCTTGGCTACTGCGTTTTATATTAAACAAACTTGTCCACACATATTTATGTACATATTAAGGTGCGTTTATATGTGCATATGTATGTACATATGTATGCACATATTTATGCTAGTATCTTTGACCGACTGGTTTATGCACTGTGGCGGACAGCTGTTGCTGATGTGTCATTGTGTTAAATTTGTTTGTTGAGAACCATTTTCATTTTTATGCTTCTATGACCAGACCAAAATGAGCAACAACCCAGTCAAGTTAATAATAAGCGTCAACAGCAACAGCAACAATAACAACCACATCGGCACAGCAAGTTCAACCATAACGGTGACATGTTGTGTGCTTCGAGTATGCTCGGCCCTTGGAGCAACGGTGCGTATGAGTAACCGACCATTGCAATGTCAAGAGCGCTTGTTTGTTCGTAGCTATGCTACGCAACATATAAACGAGAATTTTCCTGCCAAACTGTGCATAAATAATGCTCAACGATTTGTCAAACTAAATTGAAGGCAATTTTGATATAAATATGATTTTTTAGTGCCACTTAGTACCACTTAGGGCAACGTTTTGTCTTTTCAAGCGCACCCACATTTAAATGTATGAACTTTTTTGGGTAAAAAATATTGTATTCGATGTCCAATAGTCCAAAGTTAAAGTTTGAATGCGTTGATTGCTTATAGCGATGTAGATGGCAGAGTGGTGCAGGGAGATATGCTACTACCTAAACTTTATTTGGTTCTAAGCTCCGGTGAGCGAAATGAGCCAGCGTGCATAGTGGTTAATGAGTTTTCAGTTGGTGTGAATGCATAAATACATATTCAAAAGGAATCTAGTAAAAATAAACAAAAAACTAGTGAACCCGCATGGCGTTCAAACGCCCAATATTTTAATTCAAAACCCTAGAAACTATTCCAAATGTAAATCAGAGTTATAAGCGATGCGAGTGCCATATTTCATCAAAATCCGTAAAGCCGATTCTGAGTGAAGAGAGGTCTCGCGTAGTGTCGGGTTTTAATATTATAAAATTTCAAATCACCCTATACCGACAAAAAAGTTCTCACTTCAAAAAATAAAATCTTATCGTACATCTACAGGCCAAGGTTTTTACTTTGACCTCTCATATTTCAAATTTGAAAGAACGATGCAAATCTAATGACCTTCAAAATAATTCCTTCTCGTATAATACAAGTACAATAACAAAAAGTTGGCAAGCATGATCAAAGATATTTTTAAACTAAAGCTCATAAATCTCTTTCGATTGACACGCATATTTTAATATTTCATTAAACATGCGCATAAGTTAACTTAATTCGACTATTAAAACAGGTGTAAATCCTTTTCAAAAGTATTTTCAAACTAAAATCTACTTAAATCTATTTCGTCTAGCATTGTAATACATATGAATTAAGTTGAACTTGATTTTTCAAACACGAGGCAACCCATTTCAATTGATACCCTCCTTTTAATAATTCATCCAACTTTTTAAATAATTTCAATGCCACTTTTTAATCACGTGAAAACCCTCTTCAAAAATTCTAAACTGAAGATTTCTTAACACTCTTTCGCTTGACACCCGTATTTTCATATTTCAAATAGTTTGTGTATATAAGTTAATAAAATTCGACTTTTAAAACCCTCTTCAAAAGTAGTTTAAAGCTATACATAAATTAATTAAGTGTTGAATTAGGTTGAATTTGATTTTTAAACATGAGGCAACCCTCTTAATATGGCTTTGAAATAAAGCCTTGTCAAACTCATTTCGATTGATGCCAATATTTTAGCAATTCATATCACTTATTAGATAATTTGAATTTAACTTTTAAATGGGTGGCAACCCTCTTTAAATCGCTCAAAAATATTCTAAGTGTTGAAACTAAAAATTTCTCAACACACTTTTGTTTAGCATATTCTATTATGTATAAGTTAACTTAATTAGACTTTTCAAACAGGTGGCAACACTCTTCAAAATATTTACAAACTACTACGTTCTTCAACTTTTTCGTCTGGTGCCCATATATATTTATATTACCTCATTCCTTTAATTCAAATTGAATTTTAATTTTTTCAAAATGTGGCAACCCTCCTACAGTTAAGTTATGAAACAAAGCTTTTCAAAACCATTTCGACTGATACCCATTTTGTAATAATGGGTTTCATTTTTTTAATAATTTGAACTGAACTTTTTAAAAGGTGGCAACTCTTTTCGAAAAAGATTAACCCTATTGCACATCTACAGCCCAGCCCTTTAATTTTACACCTCACTTTTGAAAATCGAATGAATGGTACGCATCGATGATATGATTATTAGATAATTTTAATTCAACTGTTCAACAGGTGGCAACTCCGTTCGGAAAAATAAAACAAGTTTGCACATCTAGTTGCGCTTGCAATTTGACACCCCATTTTTGAAAACCCAGCGAACGGTGCAGTTCTTTTGTCCTGAACAAAAAATCCCTTCGCGTATTATATATAGAGATAATGCAAACATGAACATTTGCAAACAAGATTTCTTAAATTTATACAACAAACTTACATACCTTCCACATTGCGTAAAAAATTTCACGTGGGTGAACACATACGCATTTTTGGTCTTTCACCAAAACAATTCTGTCTCTAACATCGCTGCCACTTCCAGCCAAAAACGCACTAAACAACCACAATAAAGTGGTATTTGACTTTTGCAATTTTCAGAAAGTCACTCCCATCCCCGACAACTCCCAAATAAACGCAATGGCCCAAAATACCAGCTTACCACAACAAAAACACAAACCAATGAATTCAACATGAAAGAACGGTATTTCCAAAAAAAACCGTGGAATTCAAATTCGGTACTTCGTAAAACAAAAAATTGCCAAACATAAGCGAGAGCGGGGAGGAGAAAGCTAGCCATTTCCACCTATCAGAGTCCAAGTGACGTTTGAAATTGGGTTTCTGCGCAAAAATAATAGCGACAAGGACAGCAACAACAACAACCAATTACAAAAACGATGCCACATACATACGTACCTCCAAACAATTCCGCCAACTACAAGTTGTGTTTTTTATTGGCGTTCATTTTAAGGGTCAAACCGGCATCAATCAAATGGCGAATAAAGAATACAAAGGCCAAATAATAGAAATATAAAAATAAAATTTAAAAGTAAAATAGAAAACCAAGGAAGGCAGTTATTTGAGATGGAAAACGGAAATAGGCTATTAAAAAGGTTGAAGCGATTCGCGTAAGCCAAAGCTGCGGGCGAAATCGGTGCGATAAATAAATTACCAAACCTTGTAGAAATTAATTGAATAGAACCAAACGAAGTTGCAGCAGGCGCTGTTGCGTGGATTAAGACTTAAAGTAATTTTTGTGTTTTCGAATTGCAAGCATTTAAATTCAGTTTTCTTTGAATGCTGTTAGTGATTTCACACATTAATAACTGCCGAATCAAAATAGAACTTTGAGTCTGTTTCTGCAAAACGTAAGCCTTCTTCCTAAAATATTTAACTTTTGGTTAACTTATTAACGTGGATGCAAGACGCAGTGTTGCAAAAAACTAAAAGAAACTAACCTCAATTCTGCTCTCTAATGTGTCTGGCTTTCGTTTTCAAAATTTTTTGCAAAAAACGGAAACGACCACGTAAATCAAATTAGACATCAACACTCAAGATCAATATCAGGGGATAAAATAACGGAGAGTTCTTGCCAGTATCGCGATATTTGTTTAGATTGTTTGTACCCGCTACGTCGTTTGTGGTGGGAAAGGGAGTACATGGCCTAGTACAGGGCATTTACCCCAGTGGACGAAGGTCTAGACACAATCCTCATCAACGCGAGATTCTTCACATCTCGCTCATCTGTGTCTATGCTCCGACGGAAGATAAGTACGAGGCGTCCAAGGATCTCTGCTATGCATGCGTGGAGCGTACATATGATCATTGCCGCCGACACGATATCAAAATCGTCCTCCACGATGAAATGTCCGATAACGGACTGAGGCTGATCGACTTCGTAGGGGCCCGAAACATGGTTATATTAGGGAACTGAAGAGGGAAGCGAAACGTATTTGCGGCAATAAAAAGAGAAAGGCCGTAATACGTTAGTCCGAAGAGCATGAGATGCTGGCCGACAGGAAAAGGAGAGTTAGCCGATTATGGAGAGAACTCTTTCCCACCCTATTGAATGGCAACAGGACTGAAATTAGTGGAGAACACGAACCTAAGCACCCGGTCGACGACGAAGGAGTCGATGTGTCATCGCCTGATTATGACCAGGTACGAATAGCAATTACGCGATTGAAAAACAACAAAGCTGCTGGAGCTGACGGCCTGCCACCCGAGCTATTCAAGTACGGTGGCGAGGAGCTAATTAGGTGAATGCATCAACTCTTATATAGAATATGGTCAGATGAATGCATGCCTGACGACTAGAATTCAAGTGTGCTTTGCCCAATCCACAAGAAAGGTGACCTCTCCATACGCGCCAACTACCGCGCAGTCAGCCTTCTAATCAGAAGTTACAAGGTCCTCGAGCATATCTGTGAAAGACCGAACACCACCGTCAACGAACTGTTTGGGCCTTATCAGTGTAGCTTTATACCTGGCAAATTCACAATAGGCCAGATATTTACAACACGTCAAATCCTGGAAAAGACGCGCGAGAAAAGGATCGACACCCACCATCTATTTGCCGACTTCAAAGCCGCTTTCGACAGCACTAAAAAGAATTGGGTATCCAAAACTTAATATTATTACGCCACTATAATAACAAAAATTTAGATTTTCAAAAATTATTGGTGATTTTTGAAAACTTTTTTGCCGACAGTCTTGTGTAATTTTTTCCATGTAAAGAATGATTTTTATATGGGAAAAATGTGCAACATCGTATGGCAAAAAAATTGTCAAAAATCAACCAGAACTTTGAGCTATGTACTTCAAACTTGCACTTTATTAAATAAACTACTAAAGCGCATACCCGAAATTTTTGAAATTTTTATGAAATTTTCTTGTTGCCGTTTTAACTATATTAAAAAAGTATTATTTTTTATTAATTTATAAAATTCCAGCAAATTCAAAAACCAAAAAGTGGCGGTGATGTTTGTGTAGCCACGAGTGGATATGTAAATATATATAAGAGAACAGATAAAAAAAATTACATCCACGTAGGTGTACTACGGAACTCAAAAATCAGTAACTCAAACTAAATTTTAACGCAGCTCCAGCAATTACATATACTATATACCAGACAAACGCTTTTACCTTACCCATCCTAAGAAAAAACGCTGGTGTTACGCAGCCCCTTTACCCCAGCATATGAAGGTTTGGTGTAAAATCGATTTTTTTCTTTTCATGTTCGCCGGATATATGAGCCATTATTTTTTAAGTCGGACGGATTTCGTAAAAAAATTATGTCATGTCCCCGATCCGCTTCAATTTTTTTTGTGGGTTCTATACATGCAATAAGCTAACACGTGTTCGAGGAATTTTTTTTCTTCTTTTTTTTTGGAGATATGATCTGTCAATGTTTGCATATTTTCGTGATTCTGACTAATCATGTACTTCTTCAAATCGTTATATCTCGGGCTCTGCTGATCGTAGAGACTTGATATTAACGCCATTTTAAAGCTAAGAAACGGGCTTAACATTTCTGTATATAAGATGGTCAAGACTGTCCTAAAGCTAATTTCGCTATTAACAGTTAAACTTTTTGAAGTTATTTTGCATAGTGAAGACCAGTAAATTAGGGATTTAAAATTATACCATCGTAATCCTTTTTTAATTCTCTATAAAAAACGTGGTTTAAAAAAATTTGGGCATATCAAGAACTATTTTAAAATATTTTTTTTTATTACGAGATGGTTTATTTTGTGAGAATCAAAAATTTTTTGTATTTTTTTTCGAAAACTTATATTAAGATATATTTGGTAAGATATTAAAAATCGGGTTTTTGCAAAAAGTAAAATTTTATTGCAGATTCCTATAGAATACCTATCCAGATATAATATTTGTGTGGCAAGGTTTTTCTTTAAGGCGACAAACCCCTAGAAATGGGCGTGGCAATTGCAGGACTAAAATTAGCAAAACGCAAATTTTATTGCGGATTTCGGCAGAATATCGCTTCCTTAACAATATTTGTTCCACAATTTTTTCAATCCATATAGATATTTTGACGAAATCCACAATAAAGTCTAAATTTTTGAACTTTGGTTTTAATATAGCCACGCCCATTTCTAGAATATTCTTTGATTGAAAAAGTTGTGGAACAAATGTTGTTAACGAAGCGATATTCTGCCGAAATCCGCAACAAAAGTTGCGTTTTGCAAACTTTAGTCCTAAAATTGCCACGCCCATTTTTAGGGGTTTGTCGCCTTAAAGAAAAATCTTGTCATACAAATATTATACCTGGATAGGTATTCTCTTGGAATCTGCAATAAAATTTAAATTCTTGACAAAACTCGATGTTTAACACCTTACTAAATATATCTCAAGATAAGTTTTGAAAAAAAATACAAAAACTTGTTGATTCTCACAAAATAAACCATCTCGTCATAAAGAAAAATATTTTAAAAATAGTTCTTGAAAAACCCCCACGTTTTCATAGAGAATTAAACAAGGATTACGAGGGTATAATTTTAAATCCCTAATTTACTGGTCTTCACTATGCAAATCAACTTCAAAAAGTGCAACTGTTAATAGCGTAGTTTGCTTTAGGACAATCTAGACCATCTTATATATATTGAAATATTAAACCCGTTTCTTTAGTTTTAATCAAAACTATCGATAGTACTATCGATAGTGTCGACATTTTCGATAGTATCGATACTATCGGTGGTTGTGACTATCGACTGTCGAATCTATCGATGGCCACGACCATCGATAGTTTTCCAGCTCTAATGGGCAGAAACCGAGATATAACGATTTGAAGGAGTACATGATTAGTCAGAATCACGAAAAAATGCAAACTTTGACAGATCATATCTCCAAAGAAAAAATCGAATAAAAAATTCCTCGAACACGTGTTAGCTTCTTTCGTGTATAGAACCCATAAAAAAAATTGTCAACTAATCGAAAGTGTGACACCAAATTTGGTATCCGATATAAAAAAGAATGTCTCATATGTATGTCATATGCCAATATCGATGGTTTCCGATGTTTCACAATTTGTTAGGTTTCTAGTCACATTTAAAAGAAAATGTAATACTTTTCTGTACCAACCAATGCACAGTGGTCGCCTTTGTAGGGAGAGCTTGTCAAAATTGAATTTCTCAGTAACGGATAAACTTATCGAAACCAAATTTTGCACATTAGTGTCTCACTATAAGACTCGCCTTTCAGTTAAATTAGAAGCTAAAATGTTGTAAGTTACGCCCACCGCCAACGCAAAGATTTTTCTTAAATTTGTTTAATTGATGCATGTGGATGTGTGGTGCATGCGAGTCTAATAAAAGGCCTCGGGGAAAAGCATACAAAAATGCGTACTTTGAGCTCGTACTTGTACGCGTTAAGCAGATTTTAATAGTCAAAGATCAAAGCTATCTATTTTTATGGAGTCTGTAGCTCCGCAATATAAACTCTAAATCATTTTTGAGGTTTTTCGTTGAAGTAAGTTTATTTAAAAAAAGAATGCAATAACAAAAGAGTCTAGCTGTGGGATTCTAAACATCGCTACGCCAAATCTATATAACATAAATATGTGACTAACAAGTAAGAAAGTCTAAGTTCGGGCGGAGCCGAACATTAAATACCCGGCGCAAGTATTAAATATATGTTTTTTCACCCTTCCGAAACCTTCCGCTAGATGGTAAGCCGAGGTGTATCAATTTTGAGTAAATTAGCGTCCTTCAATTTCGAAATACTGAAGTTTCAAGCATTTCTTAAATTTACCGTTATATGAGAATCGGCCGTTATTTTAGTCCGATTTCAATAATTTTCAACGTTTTGCTTACACGTGGCAAGTACAATAACCATACCGAGTTTGGTACAAATTGGTAGAACGGTTACTGATATACTTATATGTGATCATAAGTGGGCGGTGCCACGCCCATTTTCCAAAATTTTACCATAAACGTATTTCTTGGTAAAGAATTGTGGCAAGCATCAATTTTGAATAAATTAGCTTCAATCGAAGATTTTGTATTTCTCTAAATTACCGTTATATGGGATGTGGGCGTGGTTATTGTCCGATTTTAAAAAGTTTCGGCGGTTTTTTATGCTGTACCAAGGCCAACAACTGTGCCAAGTTTGGAAGAAATTGGTGTAGCGGTTACCAAGATATACACATGTAACCATAAGTGGGCGTGGCTACGCCCATTTTCCAGAAATTTATAATATTCTTATTTTTCGTCTAAAACTTATTATAAATATCAATTTTGAGTGAATAATCTCCAGTAGTTACTAAAATATCGCAGTTTTCGTATTTCTGAAAATTACCGTTATATGGGAAGTAGGCGTGGTTATTGAGCGATTTTAAAAATTTTCGGCCATTTGGTATGTTATGCGAAGGCCAACAACTGTGCCAAGTTTGGAAGAAATTGGTGCAGCGGTTACCAAGATATACACATGTAACCATAAGTGGGCGTGGCTACGCCCATTTTCCAAAAATTTATAATATTCTTATTTTTCGTCTAAAAATTATTGTAAATATCAATTTTGAGTGAATTATCTTCAATAGTTACTAAAATATCGCAGTTTTCGTATTTCTGGAAATTACCGTTATATGGGAAGTGGGCGTGGTTAAAGTCCGATTTCGCCCATTTTCAATACCAACCTACCTTGGATTAAGGGAAACCTACATACCAAATTTCGAGTTATCGTGTACACGGACAGACGGACAGACGGACAGACGGACAGACGGACAGACGGACGGACGGACGGACAGACAGACATGGCTTAATCGATTTCTTTTTTCATCCTGATCATTTATGTATACATTTGTCTATATCTATCTCGATTCGTTTTGGCTGTTACAAACAACCGTTATGTGAACAAAATTAATATACCCTTGTGCACAAGTGCGCTCGGGTATAAAAATATGCCAAGCTAAAGCCGAAGTGATTCAATATAAAATCGTAAGCACTATGGAGTTGTTATATTTCCCTTGAGGCGTTGTATCTTAAGGTTTACGGTTTTGAGGTTTTTTTTAAGTAAGTTTATTGAAGAAAAGAATGCAATAACAAAAGACTCCTGGTTTGTATTAGACCAGTAATAAATAAATCAGTGAAACTAAAACTTATCGAAAATTATCGGATTAATAAAAACATCTCTGGCAACAATGCAAGTATTTTTTGATAGACCAGTGGCGTTTAATTGGTATTCAAGGAAAAGGAGGAAAAAAAGGGAAAAGTATCTAAACAAGCTTTTAAACAGTACATTTGAAGGAACTGAAACCTGTTTTTAAGACCTGATTCTGAGCGATCCATAGTTGTCAAAATACGAAAGCTCCAAAATTGCGTTCGTGAAAGCACCAATACTTAATCACCTTGCATTTTGATAAAATTTAATTGTTCTCACTATTTTCTTTGGCTAACTTACAAAACATACCTGTTTTTTTTTTGTTTCTATCGTTATTTATGGCTTTTTTCACATGATTCACATGATTTCACGAAATTACCGACTCATGTGTCAAATGCGTATAAAGAACACAAAAGTCAATATATTTGCTATAAAAAGGCATTCCAGAAATATGTTTTTGAAAAATCAAAATTTATGACTTTTGTTTATGAGGCAGTCCATTGTGCAATACTATCTCTGTAATTAGAGAAATACATACATATGGATTTATTTCCCTGTATTTAATTAGGCTCCCTTCGCCCTTCTTTCTTCTTCTTCCTATTTGGCGCTGTAACCGCCTAAGCGATTTAAAGTGAAAGTACATAACGTCCATTGCGTCACCGTCACCGTCACCGGCAGTTTTCAAAAAAGCTGATTCGGTGTATTTGTATGAAGTAAGTTACAGGAACAAGCTGACGTTGGCGGTGCCACACAAATTAGCTCCACTCTCAATTTTGCTTATGCGATTGCGTCAAATGACAACAATTCAGTGTTTTGTTTACATGTTTGAACGTAAATTTTTCCAGTTTGTGAAAATTTTAATATGTATATGTATCTGGAAAACCGAAATATAAAAAATAATGGAGGAAAACCTAATATAAGAAGTGAAAAAGTGAAATGCTAATTTTGCAAAGAGTATCAGCGAGTTTATGATTTTTCGGGCGCAATATCAAACGAATTGCATGTAACTTGACGCAGAAGCATCGTTGACGGTGATGGTGACGGTGGCGGTGACGCTGTCGCAATGGATGGTATGTACTTTCACTTTTAGGCCGATTCCAAGAAAGCACGCCGGACGTTTCTCTTCTGCACCAACTGATGTCAATTGCATATACAAAGTGAAACCTGGTCCACATAGTCTTTCCATCGCAGGGGGGGCCTCCCGCTTCCTCTGCCACCACCAGCGTTTTCAAAGTTGAATACTTTCAAAGCTGGATCGTCGGTATCTATTCGAATCACATGGCCCAGCGAGTGGAGCCGCTGTATTTTATCTTTCCTTTACCCCTCCTATAATTAAAGTAAAAATGCATACTGTCTTAAGTTCCCCGGGCCCTACAGTTCCAAGGCCTGATTTTGTTGAAATTCTTTTTTAATTATTAGGTTAGCAGTCCTAATACTGGAAACTCCCGCTGTGGTGTAGTGGTAAGCAGTGCGCGCTTCCACTCCCAACGCCTGGGTTCAAACCCTGGTCAAAGCAACGTCCAAAAAAAATATAGAAAAAAGGTTTTTTTCTTAACAGCGGTCGTCCCTCGGCAGGCAATGGCAAACCTCCGAGTGTATTTCTGCCATGAAAAACAGCTTCTCATAAAAATACAATCGCCGTTCGGAGTCGGCGTAAAACTGTAGGTCCCTCCGCTTTGTGTGACAACATCAAGGCGCACGCCACAAATCGGAGGAGAAGCTCGGCCAAACACTAACATATGTGTAAGCGCCAATCTATTATTATTATTATTAGTCCTAATACTGGAAACTAAACTTAAAATTTCTAAATGTTCCCCAAAAGAATGAGTAATAAAATTTATGAGTTGTAAAAAAATTTTAGGATATTGTAGTTGATGGCGAGCTTAAAATTTTTAACCGATTTTATAGATGCTTTAAAAATATCGATGCATCATCTGCAGCCCTAATTGTCGTCAAATTTTAACAAGTTAACGAAGAAAGACGGTATACGACTTTGAAAATAGAAATGGCTTGCGTAGGCCAAATCGCACAACGCTTTGCAACGGAAGGTTAAATATTTATACATACATACATTTTGCATTGATTTATAATAACAATTTAGTGCCTAAATGTAATATCACAAATTTACAAAATATTTAATGGTGATTTCGTTTCCACCAAAAAATTTCGCCTTTTGATTGCCCCTTTCTCTTTTTGTGTTCGATTCTAAATTAAAGGCAAAGGGTGAGACAACTTTGCGTTAATTTGTTAAAATGTCACACTCTTGTAAGGCAAAAAAGGCACTTTCTCTGCCCTGTGAACCTTTGTCAGGGGAGATGGTTGCCTTGAAAATCAGATGGTTGTTTAAAACGACAATATTATGAAATGCGTGAGCTAGACAAGGACAAGAAGGCAAAAACTTGCCCTTTTAGAGGGTTGAGTATAACATCAAACACATTTTTTACCGGGGAAGGGCATACATTTTTTGGAAGAAACGAAATCACCATACGTTTTCAAGTGTGATTTTCGGTGCTACCAACGCGAATACTCATTATCATTATTAGATAACAAACTAATTATAAATTTAACTATACAGGTATAATCTATGTAGATTCGAGAAAAAAAAACAAAAAAGTTCAAATCTGCAGTTATTATCTGCACTTATCTTACCAGAAACGATGGTGTGCTTGCACCTGTTTCATTAAACATTTTTTATGATGAATGTGGAAGGTGGAGCGGTAAATACATACACATGCACATACATGAGACATACTCTAGTATTGTTTATGACATCGTAAATCGCTATCAACGTGACGACACTTTGGCCGATGGAAACGGTTTTCGTAAAGGTAAAAATGCAATTACATACATGCATACTTATGGATGTACCCTGTAGACAAACGCCCTATTGCCGAACTGGTTCGGTTCTAGAATATTTAGAACCATGACTAAGGGTCGGTTGTTCAATATTTGGTTATCACTACATCGCAGTTAAACATTGCTATCAACGTTTTCGACATCATGCGCATAACATGTGATCGATACAACCTGATTAACTCAGTTAGAGAAGAGACCAGTAAGTTGCAAAACTTAAGAAAGTTTTATTACATTGCTGTTGAGAAGTACATATGCAAATATTTCATAAATTGCATAAAGGAAATTTTTGCACATGCAGCAGTACATAGCATGCATTTAGGCGCCCGGTGTTAGCCGTCGCGCCTAAACACATCCGAAGCTTCTACCTCCGATTTGTGTTAACCAAACGTTTAACAACCGGCCCTAAGTAGTACGGTCAATGATCTCCTGAATGATTTCCTACGAAGTGTGAATTGCCCACCGCTGCATACCATTTTAGATCTGAATCCCGTTTTCTGTAGTTCCGAACAAGTTCTAAATTCATCATCTTAGTTCTGGATTTTAAATGAAACGTTTTTGTATGCTTTGGGACTTATCATTTTTTCTGTGACTATTTTGGGCTTAGAAATTTGCGCATCACTCACTGGAAACGTTTAAAAATAAAGTATGTACTAGGTAGTTCAATCTTTCAGAAAACAATTAATTTGTAATTGTTCTTGCATCAAAATATATTTTTTTTCAAAAAAGGTGGACTTATCAACTTTCACAGCTATGTACTTCATAATATGTATGTACATAATTGTAAAAAGTAAAGTAAAATAGTTTTGTAACAGAGCCACATTTCACCGCTTTTGGACTCGCGAGGATGTACTAACTGTCGAACCGGTTAATTTTTCGCGATAAATAACTAGTACTCAACTAGAAATTTCATCCACTAGTTCGGGTTTTCCCTGCAGGGTACATACATATGTATCTGCTTACATACATACATATATGAGTGTGTAAATATTTCTTGGGCATGCTACCGCATACGCACAAATGAGTAGAATTAAAGGATGCTTGCCAACTTGAAAATAAAATTTAGTGAATCCTCAACCTGGGCTCCCTGTCGTTGATATTTTTAAAAGAAAAAATATTGAAAAGATGAAAACAAGTAAAAAAGCGTTTATGGCCACAAATCTTTTGTGGTTGTGGTGTTGGCAAGGTTGTGGAAATTTGCATGTGTCATAAATCCTAATTTTGCACCAACGCCAAGGCGACTCGACAGCAACAAATCGCAAAATTATTGCCGACACAAGTTTTGAGAAGTGTCAAAATAACCAGAACGTGGCAAGGCTATGTAACAAGTCGTATGATTTGGGTGCATGCAATACAAGAGAATGAAATGGTCTCATAAGAAAGCGGCAAAGAAAACCACAAGCACTGGCGGGGGAGGAATTCTAGCAGATTGGGCGGTTTGGTAGTAATTTCATAGCTCCAAACATACAAATTCCGCTTCTGTGCAACCTATTTACAAACATACATACATACATACATACATACATATGTATGTACATGTGTAATGCATATGTCATACGAATGTATTTACTATTACAAATTCTCACTGTAGATGCTTACGGGCACTGCCGTCTTTGTATGATTGCGTCGAAATATCGCCCGATATGTGGTTACACATATCTACGTATGTATTTACTCGTATAGCATACACTCATGTACATTTGTCCTCCAGGCCATGTACATTTGTCCTCCAGGCAGGCCGCCAGACAGTTTGTTTCCATTTCGAGTTTGGTGAATTATTCACTAGAACGCTCTGCCTTGCACCCACCCACGTGAACATAAACTCATTTGAGTATTTGCTATTGTGTTGCATGTGTGTTTGCCGAAATGCCTTTCAGGTCATGTATGTACATAAATATTATAATATTAAAACGACGTTATTTATTGTTTCACCTCATTCCTCATGAATTGCCACCCCCTTCTGCATTTGCTTGCTGCTGCTGTTTATTTAATGCATTTATGGTCCAGCAGCTACCACACAACCGCCAGACAGTGTTGCCTGCCAACATTGGTACGAATTTTGGTAGATCTTGATCACTTCTAAAAATGTAAAACATACTCAAATGTAAATATGAACATTCTGCACTGCAATCCGCATTATTTCTATATTTAGCGTTTCTGCCTGAAAATGGACATGCTCATACATACATATGTTTTCCACTGAATTTAGGGTATCTAAACCTCGATCCGAATGCACCTGTACTGTCAATGGATCATCTGTGTGTCACGATGTCATATGTTGATTCATCCAATATGTTTGGAATACACCTGCCAAATTCCTTTTGCCACTAACTTCTGTTATAACTCTTTAGGTAAAACTATATAATTTTACAATTTCCAGTTCTTGCTTCATAAGAAAATCGATCTTCCTAAAACCCAGAAAGACTTCCGCCCCAATGCTGTTACCTATAATCCTTCTGTCAGCCCTCCTCTGTGTAGGTAGGGGATCAGCAATTTTTTCACTCAACCACACATAGTAAAGTAAGTAGCGATTTTATAGAAAACAATCTTTTAAAAATGTACATTTATGCATTTATATACTACATACATACATACATACACAGTGGTGGAGAATAAATAGGGACACGACATTTTAATAAAGTTTGAATATTTTTCTTTTGTTTCTTTAATATTCATTATTTTTGTATAAAAATATAGCTCATTGTAAAACAAAAGACAATATAAATTCATATTTCAAACTTTGTGCAAATTTTATAAAAATTAGGCAAAGTTGCATCTAAATTTTCAACTCTTTAATCAGATTTTTCAGAATTTTTCTGAGTATGCACTTTTACAGCCTATTAAATTAATAGAATAAAGTGTAAGTTTTCAGTTGCTAAAGAATCGCGTTGATTTTTTTTTGAAGTTTCTCTGAATCTATTACGTACTTTTTTCCATACAAAAAAAAATTGTTGAACATACTTTGTCGTTGGGTTCGTAACGCTGGATTGTTAAATAAACGCTCAAGATGACCAAATTACCGTACAATTAACTTTATTGTACAACAAACACTTTACAATACTCGTTAAAGCAATTAAAACACATTACAAAACTTGCTAATTTGCAACTGAACTTCTGGCGCGCTGTAGCAGCTTCCTTAACTCTAGAACGTTCTGTTGTCTATCGGACATTCTCTCATTCAAATTATTTCATTTTTTAACAATCTATTCGAAATTTGAGTTCAGAAAAGCACTAAAAAGTCACTTGGTACTGAACCGTCTTTTTTTCTGAGTTTTAATTTTCAAAAAGCACTAAATGTAGTGCTTACGGCACCAAGTTGGCAACTATGCTTATTGTTATTCGACCATTGCTCGTGTTTTAACGATCGTAATCACTACACGATGTTCATTGGGCTGTGTGGCCATGAGGTAGGTAGGTACTCCTTGAACTAAACCCTTGGAATAGTTTTGTGCTATTCTGATGCAATGCCGGGCTGGAGTATTTGGTCCTGCCCTAGGGCTTCGCAATGTTATTTGGACCACATGAACCATGAATTTGGGTTAATTTTGGAGTAATCCCTTACCCTTAGGGAGTACTCTTTACACGCGTGCTTGGAGTAGTCGCAATATTTGCAGGGCTCTTGCATATGATATTTAAATACATACATAGTCAATATAGTATCAATTTTTCATTACCATGTAGCAATTGTACTCGTATTATTATGAAACTCTTTTCCACGAGTTTTTAAACCACTAATATTTACTTAGTGGGTACTTTGTCAGCCCCCCCCCCCCCCCGCAGTGGAAAGCCTGTTGCAATCCCAGTAAAAAACATTTGGTAGTGAGAACATTGGCTTTTTTCACAAAAATATATAAATGGCAAATTTGTAGGAAATTGGAACACCAAATCGCTAATATCGATATTTCTTGAGATATTGGGCTTTGAAGTTGAGGTATTGTGGAATTTTCATAGATTATTAAGCTAAATTGTAAAGATTGGTGATCAACTTCAAAGTCCAATAACTCAAGAAATGTGGATACTATCGATTTGGTGATGTAGAGCCTTTTTGTAGGAAATTCAATGTCCTACAAGTTTGTGATTTATATTTTTCCGTGGCTCTTTTTATTTTCGAGATAGAGGCAATTAAAACGAGAATTTCATGAAAAAATTGGGTTTATTGACCCGTACTACCTCGCTGGTGGGAGTTAGGATTACACCGCAATGAGAACTTTTGTAGTGCATTCAATTCTGAAGAAACCCCGTCATTGACCAAGATTGTGTACCATAAAATGGCTCTGAGCTGTAGACTTTTGAAGAAAAATAGTCATGGGAAATCTTTGCACGCCTTGAGCGAATACTTAACGCTAATATTAAGGGTTAAAATTTTCAGGGAGTTTTTTTAGGTGTTTTCCACAAAATTTCGAGGTAGGAGTGAAAAAAAACAATAGTCGCAAAAAAAGCACCATAATATGTATACATAAATACTTATACATATGTATGCATGTAAATGTGGATATTATTTTATGGTCCTATAGCTGAGACTTTTGGCAAAGCATAATCGGTATGAAAGTATAAAATAAAGGTTGTGATTTTAATTTCGCTACAACTTAATCTTGTTTTTAACTTAACTTTATAATGCTATAATGCATGGCAACATACATATGTACATATGTATAAAGTAAGTATATAAATATGTACGTTAGTGCATTCCTACCTCTCTAAAAATAATTTATATCACCTTCATGGAAATGTGGTTCCAATTGGCTAACCGAAACGAGAACCTTGAATTGACTATAATCCGGGTTAAGTCCTGTATTTTATGCACTACAACAATTTTGTGGATTTTTAGACGTAGTTTTTTACCTCATTTCGGTTACATATTGCTTAAATAAAAGCTCTACGATTTCTTGCGCTAGGTCAGTCTCGAAATCAGCTGATCTTGCGGCGCAAGTGATACGTAAAATAAACGGTGTTATCTTGTGTACATACAACGGTTTTTTTCGGATTACAGATGAACTGCTGTACATACATATGTACATAATAAGGAATGTATCAAAAAATATCGAAATATTTAGTATATAAACCAGAAGAGCGAGCGAACTTCATCAGAATCATTTTTAACTCTCAACAGAACAAAGATCTATTCAGTGAACATGGTGCGCACAGTTTTCCGAGTTTTTGCATTGATGTTGGTTGCCATGGTAAGACAATTTTTTTGCCTACTGGAAATTATAAACGTTCAAATGTAACAATTTAATTAATTCTTCTTTTTAGACATTCTTTGTAGCAGCAACTGTAAGTATGCCTTTCAAGCTTTAGATCCATTTACAAACAGTTAAACTTTCTTTAGCCACAATTGCCATGGGGTGTACCTGCCATTAGACCAACAATCAGTACTGAGAATATCGAAGGCCTACAGGGCACCTGTCCTGAGCCCACAGAAGAATTGAAGGCGGTAAGTTTTTATGGGTCGACAACTAAGAAAGTAGCGCATGGTATAGTGTAGTAGAGACACATAGCGTAGAGTTCTCAGTATCATTAGGAAATGAGCGCACCATAAACTTTCTGGCACAGTTTGTTTAAATTAATCTCTCCTTCATAGACAGTAACAAAGAGCAAAGGCCGTAAGCAGCCTTAAAATAGCAATTTTGCACCGTCGAGCTTTATATTTTTGTATTTTTTTATCGAATGCTGACATTTTTCACAGAGTTGCTATACTCATAGTTTTTATGTTTTGTAATACCCAAATACCCACAACGAGCCAGTGGAGGCCAACAAATTATGTAGTCGAAAATCTACTACTTTCCAATAACAATTTCAGATGCCTTAGCTTCATATTTAACATCCCTTCTTGATCTACATCGCTTCAGAAATTGTTCTATATTTTCAAGACAAGAATAAAGAAATTTATTTAAATTTATGATCATCATTTTTTATATGTACCTAACTTGTCTACTTAGAAACAAAGGCATTTATGTATCCTCTTATAGAGATTTACTTCGAGAATTTTTAATATACACATCTTTATTCCACAGTGCATACGCCAATGGGGTTGTCAAGAATTGCTACGTCTCGATCTGCGGTAAGTATTAAATTATTTCTAATGGATGAAACAATAAATATTATGCCGAGTTTCCATTAGGCTTTGAAATTACAATAATGACAAAAAATTTCCAAATGTCACGGGAAACGGACAGATTGTCATTTGGGTAATTACGGGATATTTAATACCTAGTTTTGTCATTAAAATGTCTGTCAATTCAATGTCAAGTGGAAATCCGCCATAAGAGCCGTTCTCGCAATGCGAGCTAACTCATCTTTGGCCGTTAATTTATAACGTGAGTTAACTCGCCACTCTGAAACCGCCTCTAAATATTAATTTTTATTAACTATAAAAGCGATAATCATTGCAGTACATTTGTGGCTAATTTGTATATCTATTTCTTCTCTTTTTAGTTGCCTGCTAAACTTGAATGGTATCCCGGTAGTTGGCAATGTTTTGGGTGGTTTATTGGGTGGACTTGGTGGACAGTCTCCAAGGCCAGGTGGCGCACAAGGCGGCTTGTTAGGAGGCTTGTTAGGAGGTTCTGGTGGCTTGTTAGGAGGTTCTGGTGGCCTACTCGGATCACTATTGGGTTGATCACATACGTATCTACATATATACACTTAGAATTTATTTTAAGCTTTCGCTATATTAAATATTCAACGAGAATCAAAAAAAAATGCATAATACGTATATATATTATATATACAAAATTAATTAAATTTGTGTTTTTCATGACCTTTCGGGCGTTCAATTTTATAATAGTGTGGAAATTAAAAAGTTTTATTAAAACTTATGTGTCTGTGTGCGCATAGCAGTAACTGACGCAATGAAAGCGTTAATATTCTACTTCGCCCGAATTTCGAGATAGCACCTTCGTTGTTGTTATTGCCAGCAGCGGTAACCCTCTAATTAAAGTTTACACTGTGTCAGCCATTACAAAAGGATCAAAAAGTGATAACCATATGAGTGCAGCGGTATCGCATCGCAACGTTGTGCAGACAACGGTGAAATCGTTTCCAATATTCGATTATTACCATTGAGGCCATTTCGCTAATTTTCGTATATTACAAAGGAAGCACTGATACTTGCAGCCACTGGAAACGAAATTGCATTAGCAATCTGTAAAACTGCCTAAGGCGCAGGATGCGCATTGGGAGCACCGTTGGACAATTTATATTTAATTTTTTACCTAACAAGTAAAGAAGTATAAGTTCGAGCGAAACCGAAATTTATATACCCGGCGCACGTATTAAATATCGTTTTTTACCTTTCAGTAAACTGCATGATAAGCAAAAATATTTTTCCAGATGTCAAACAATTTCGATGATATACTTTCAAATATGGATAATGGGAGCAAGTTGGGTGGAAATCGATAAGGGGGCTATCAATATACACTTATGAATGTAGTCATAAGTGGGTGGTGCCACGCCCATTTTACAAAAACCAATAATTTTGTGTTAAGAGATTGGTGTAAGTTGGCGGAATTGTCGTATTTCTGAAATTTACCATTATATGGTAGGTGACGGTAATTTTAGTCCGATTTAAAAAATTTTCAACACATCGCTTTTTTGAGCCAAGGTTGATAAATGTACCGAGTTTGGTAGAAATTGATTAATCGGTTACCGAGATACACATACATATATAGGCGCCCATTTCCCTAACTAGCATTTTCTGCTGAGAGGTTATTGTAGATATATTATCGCTTTTGAGTAAATTAATTTAAATAGGTACTAATTTATAGCAGTTTTCGCATTTCTGTAAATTACCGTTATATGGGAGGTGGGCGTGGTTCTTGTCTGAATTCAAAAATTTTCAAAGGGTTTCTTAGTGAGACTCTAAGCAATGTTCGTACCGAGTTTGGTGGGGATTGGTGAAGGGACTACAGAGATACAGCATTTAATCATAAGTGGGCGGTACCGTGCCCATTTTCAAAAAATTTCATAACTGTCTTTTTTTATGCCGAAATTCAACTTCGCCTACCAACTTCCAACGAATTGGATCCAGTATTTACGTAAACATCGTAGTTTTTGCATATTTCGAAAATACCGTTACATGGGAGGGAGCGCGGTTATTGCGTGTGCGCAAAATGACGTTGTTCTATACGACCAGCACTAGCGACTTAAATCCAACGCTGGAGAATATAATAAGAGCTGCAGAATTGTATCGCGCATGTAAAAACTTTTACAAAAGAATCAATATTTTGCGGTGAGGTGTATGAGATTTACAACTCCGTAGACATACATATGTATATAAATAGTACAGCGAATTATAATATACAGTGGCTTTGACGTGCCATTGCTTTAAACTTATATTTATGATGGCCAAACTTGCCTCTTCATTTCCTTAAAATTATAAATTTGAAAAATTTCCTTAACTGAAAAGTCTAGAGCATGCCTTTAAACAAGACAAAAGTCTTTCGTAAGATAATTGTGACGCCGTTAAAGGCCCTCCGCACATTGCCGTAATTGGGAATACGGGTTCGACTCGGCAGATGACTAATGCAGAAATGAAACACGGCCATTTGATTCGGACCCTCATTGCCTGTGGCACTGGAGCCAATGCTCGTAGGTATGAGGAGAGGGGTAGAACCATTGTGATTGAATGCCTCTCCCAAGCTAACTGGGAAAGGCTCAAGGCCGTAGTACAAAAAATACCGCGAAAAGGGGGAAGAGGCTTCACTCTTTAGAGTACCCCTCTCAGGAAAGCGATCTGCTGGATTCCAGATCCTGATCTGAAAACGGCGGACGTGCTCTCTTGCTTCCGTGCTCAAAATCCGTGAGTTAACACCAAGCACTGGCGTGTGAAAAAAAACCGGCTGGCCCTGTTTTAGGGAGGAGCTTGGGAACCAGACCACGACGGCATATAGGATACGATGCACTCAAGCCATTGATGAGCAGTAGTTGATTTAACCGCTACCTTACGTGCTAGTCCCACCTCTTAGCCGTACGCCTGTTCCCTGGGGGAACAAGGGGCTTCATAAGTTGAGGGGTGAATCGGGAAAACGTCTAAACCGGGTCCTCAAAACAATTTTAGAGATGGACTGGGAACTCTTTCGCTGCACGCAAAGATAGCGAAAGAGGCTAATTTGCTCTGCGAAAAGGGCTTTTTCAAAGAATACTGCAGGGGGATTGAAACCTTGGGTCAAACCACTAGGCTGGTAAAAGTTCTGAGGAAGGACCAAACCACAAAGTTGGGATAACTCAAGAGGGCTGATGGCTCTTTAACGTAGACTATGATTGAGACTCTCTCTTATTTTGTTTTTGAGACTCACTCTTCTGCGTCAAGGTACAATTGGTTCATTTCCAGAACTGTGGCGGATGATCATGCCATAAGATATGCTGTTGAGTCTTTTGACTATTACTACTTACAGAAAGTGCTCAGCTTTTGTTGGCGACCTTGAAAAAGATTTTCACAGTGTCGCTTGCATTTGCCCACACACCACAACCTACGAGACCGGTGGATGTCGCCTTTATACCCTAGGTTGGTAAGGATGACTATACTAGCCACAGAAGCTACAGGCCTATTAGCATGGCATGCTTTCTGCTAAAATTTCGGGAAAGGTTGGTAGAGTTGCGCATTCGTAGGAAGGCGCGCTCATCACTTTCACTGCTTTTGAATCAACATGCCTATTAGGCGGGAAATCCTGTGAGACGGCTTTGCAAAACCTGGTGGCCAGAATTAGTAATGCAATCAATAGGAAATAATTTGCTGTGGGCATTTTTGTAGACATTGAGGGTGCTTTTGACAATGCCACCATCGACAGCATGTACTATTCTGCTCTACGGCATGAATTCAGATTCTGTACTGGTAAATTGAATTCGTTCAATGCTGGCGCAGCGGGTTATCAGGATTCAGGCAGAAGAATATATCACGTGCGGAGTTAACAGGCGATGCCCTCGAGGTGGTGTGCTTTCCCTTTGGCTCTGGTTTCTGGTAATTGATTCTCTTCTTGTCCATCTTTATGACTGTGATCTGGGAAATCTTACATGGACACAAGACTTCCAAAGCATTGGCAGCTTTGTGGCAATGTAAACAGTTATTTGGCAAAACGTGGGGTCTGTCACCAAAGAGAGTCCTCTGAATATTTTACCTTTATGGTCGGACCCATATTCAGCTATGCAAATTTATTGCCTTGGCAGTGCATGCTCCGGATTTACCGTGCGAGGTATTTACATTTCGCCTATCCATGGGATGCAACTCCTATCGACAATTTCCAAGAATGCCCCTCCTACAGGTTTGGAAGCATTTTTATTGCTTCCTTTATCCATGTTAGCGAGGTTTCGTTCTTGTATTTAATAATTTTGACTCCGTTAAAGGACCCTGGTCCTTCAAATGTTGGCATGGGTGAGTTAGGCTAAAGCTTTACAGCCTCGCCCTTGTGATTCTCATCACGGCTTTCTCAAACCGATTTTTGAACATCTGATCCGAGGAACTAAACCTTTACCTTGTCGCGAAGTGAACTCACCAAGCCAGTCGTTCTTCCTCCTCTTTCGTTAGACTGCACTTGTGGCTAAGTCTTTCCTGAACCCTAAGGGCGGCCTTGTATAGCGCTTTCGCCTTCATTCCCTCCTTGTTGGGCTTGACCCTAGGCCTTTTCGTTGCCTCTGAAGAAGCACCTTCGGGTTTTGCTTTAGAGCGTAAAAGGACGTCCTCGTTCCACGTGTCAACGCTGACTACGCTTTCGAGATCCAAGCCTTAAGAAACTTGGAAATCTCTGTGTTTCGATCGTCGGTTGGCATTAGCAGTGCAACTGCTGTGAACTGCTCCCTTCACAGCAGAGGTGTGGCCGCCGGCGACGCGGCTTGCAAGCTCGCCGGGCCCGCCGGGCCCGCCGTGCCCGCCGGCCACCCGCCAACCCCACTAATATTTAATTAGTGGGAATTTTGTCAGCTCCACTACCACTCAGCTCCACTTTCACTATCATAGTGGTCAGAGTTCGAAAATAAACGAAATGAATCGTATTGTTTTGTTTCGTTTCACTCATTAAAGAGAGCAAAACACAACCGAAACCCAAACAAAGAAAACTATAGTTATATTGGGTTTTGTTCTGCTTTTGTGTGCGAGTTCAAACGAAACCAAAGCATAAAGTGCGCAGCTGGGTGAAACAAAACTCGCAGGAATGATTTGCAAACGTTCGCTTGGCGCTTTGCTCATAACCAGAGTTCGAAAATAAATTAAATGATTCTTATTGACTCTAGTTAAATTGGGTTTTGTTCTGCATAGAGTGCGCAGCTGAGTGAGGCAAAATTCGCAGGAATGATTCGCAAACATTTGCTTGATATTATACTTACAAAGAATGAAATGGAAAAGACGGTTAAATTTTAAAAAACCCCTATTTAGGTACTTAAATATACTATATATGTATGTACATATATGCAAACTTAGTAATTGGTAATATGTACTGTTGAGAAGCAACCCTGCATCTGCAATGCACATAGCACGCAACGGCCACCCTCACAGTTTTTGACATTTTCCTTATGATAGAGAGTTTCGTTTTCTTTTCGTTTTGCTCTCAAGAGCTGACCTCGTGTTAATTTGCAAAATACTTATCAATTAAATCGTATAAGCTCACATAAACTTTATTAATCGATATTAAAGAAATAAAACCTGCGCTTCTTTTGATTTCAAACATTGGCATCCCTTGCAGGGAACTGTGCGATAGTTTCCGTAAAATTTTCATCTACTCAGATAACCTCAACTGCACTAATAAGTATGGCCTTGCAAAGGGAAGAGCCCACCGCAAAGCTCATTTTGCATTGTTCGGCAAATACGCGTAAGGTGGCAAAGCAAAAGCAGACAAAAGGTTACTTTGTTGCCCGAAAAGGAGGACTATTGGGCGAGATATACCACTACGTATGACGAAATCTTGACCATGGAGTCCACCAAAGAAAATGAGGCGCAGCTGGCACGTGTCTTAAGTGGAGATTATTTCGGCAACATAGAGGCTGTTTACTGCGAAACTATTGGTGAGCTCAATGGTTGCATTGATGAGTTGACGGCTGCTATTCAACCTGCCGAAAAATTCGATTCAGTCAATAGCCAATGAATCACAGCCGGCTTCGATAGCCGCACCAAAATCAATTTTACCGAAAATAGAACTTCCGAAGTTCGAAGGTACATATCAAGGGTGGCTGCAGTTTAAAGATATGTTCACTACAATTGTAATAAACGATGCAGCACTTTTGAATGTACAACGATTACATTACCTCAAAAGCTGTGCTCAAGGTGAAGCGCAAAACCTGCTGAAAAATATACCGGTAACCGACAAAAATTTCCAAATTGCTTGGGACATTTTAACTAACCGATTTGATAACAAGAGGCGCCTTGATAAAACATTCTTACAAGAAATAGTTCGAATTGCACCTGCCCAAAGTGAGTCTGCAGCTTCGTTGACTAAAATCTTAGACAGTATAGCTGAGGCTCTTCGCGCCCTTTGCAAACTGAGGTGTCCTAATTCGCATTGGAACGACTGGCTTATATTTTTGGTTACAAAGAAACTGGATCCGATCACTATAAGAGGTTGGGATATATCACTTCCATCCCCAAATTATATTCCAAAATACGACGAGTTGATTAAGTTTCTCTAAGCTCGTATCCAAGGCCTAGACACCATGGTAGACAAAGCGAATTCAAGGTCAGGGGACAACGTTGGTCGACGAAATCCATCTTCAATGCACCACTCAACCGGGAATGCGTCGCGTTACAGCAGTTGCTCGGGGAAATTTGCTCTTTTGTTTTGTCCAGACTTTCGAAAACTCTCTTCGTCATTAAAACTTAATTTCGTCCAAAAATCTAAGCTGTGCATGAATTGCTTAAAACCAGGGCATGTGGTCAAAACATGTTCATCCAAATATTTGTGTCAGAGGTGTCAACAAAAGCACCACACTATGCTACATGACGGTCTAAAAGCGCAATCAGACGTCACTCACGTTCGTTTGAAGCTTCTATATCAAAACCGGGCCAAGTAGTGCTTGCTACAGTGCAGATTGAGGTAAGTTGACTGGTCATCGCATGCGACTCAGGGTGCTATTAGATAGTGGCTCTCAAGCCTCATTTATCAGTGAGTTTGCTGCACAGCAGTTACACTTACGACGCACCCGACTTAAAGTGCCTGTTACGGGAATAGGTTGGTCATCGGTCGGAACGTCCACTGGCATGGTCGAGATTACCGTGCACTCAATACAGAAATCAGATTTCAACATTCGATGTTCAGCTTTAATACTGCCACACTTAAGTCAGCAGCTACCGAGCTCTCCCATGAATCCCACTCATGTCTCCAATTTTAAAGATCTAAGTCTTGCAGATCCCCAATTTTATCAGCCCGGGTCCATAAATATTATTTTGGGGGCTGATATCTATGGGCACCTTATTTGTGGTCAAATGCGGCAGACCACGACTGCAATGTAATTCAAATAGCAAACTTCTAAAACTAAATCCCATGATTGACGAACACGGACGTTTGAATGGACGTCTAAAGAATGCACTGCTACCCGCCTGTGAACGATTCCCAATAATTTTACCAAAAGAAAGTCGCCTTAGTAAATTAATGATCTCACACGCACACGAGGCTACGCTCCATGGCGGAACAAAGGTCACTTTTCACGCGCTCAGACGACGTTATTGGCTAATTGATGCTCGCACTTGTATAAAAAGTTTTATTCATCGGTGTATAAAATGCTTCCGACAGAAATCATCTGCTGCAACCCAAATAATGGGAAGTTTGCCTGTACATCGATGCACTCCTGCTCCTGCTTTCAAGCATAGCGGTTTAGACTATGGGGGACCTTTTAAAGTACGTGCCACAAAAGGACGCGGTGCTCGCAGCTTGAAGGGCTACGTCGCTCTTTTCGTATGCCTCAGTATACGCGCAATTCACTTAGAGCTGGTAACCGATATGACCACGGAAGCGTTTTTGAGGGCACTTCGGAGATTCTTTTCTGAACGTGGATACTGCTCGTCGCATTCCGAAATAAACTCGAAGCAGGTGCACGATCGGTTGCAGCCAATAACATATCATGGCATTTCATTCCGCCGGAGTCTCCAAACTTCGGAGGTGTATGGGAAGCAGGCATCAAAAGTATGAAGCACCACCTTCGACGTGTTATCGGTGATGCTCTGCTAACGTTTGAAGAGTTGTATACCGTGTTAAAACAAATTGAAGCTGTTTTAAATTCAAGGCCCATCTCGGCTATATCCGATGATCCAACGGACTTTACGGCCTTGGCTCCTGGTCATTTTTCCTGGGCGGACCACAGATTGCACTTCCTGAACCTAATATTTTGGATATAAAGGTGGGGCGACAACAAAAAATTTAATCTGTTTACATTCTACATTTTCTCTTTAATTTGATACCCATGCTTTGCTGGTTTTGGTTTTGCTCATGTACAAAACGATTCGAATTCATCGCAAAGTTTTGTATCTTTGAACGAATCATTCGTGAAATGTTTCGTTTTTTTTCGAACTCTGATAGTGGTAGTTAATTGCGTAGTGCCCAAGGGCTCAAAATATTTAAGATATACATATATACATATGTACATATAAATACGTACATACTTAAACATATGTACTATGTATGTAAATGTGGAGATTATTTTATAAGTATAAAATAAATATTGCCATTTTAATTTCATTTCAACCTAGTCTTGTCTTCACTTAACTTCATAATGACTTAATGACCTCCCTATGTATTAAGTAAGGGCACACATATCTACAAAAGCTCATTCATATTTCCATTTAATTTATATCACCGTCATGGAAATGTGGTTCCAATTGGCAAACAGAAACGAGAACCTTGAAATAACTATAATCCGGGTTTAGTACTATGTTTTATGCACTACAACAATTTTGTGCTTAAATAAAAGCTGTACGATTTTTTGCGCTAGGTCAGTCTCGAAATCAGCTGATCTTGCGGCGCAAGTGATACGTAAAATAAACGGTGTTATCTTGTGTTCATATAACGGGTTTTTACGGATTACAGATGAACTGCTGTACATACATATGTACATAATAAGGAATGTATCAAAAAATATCGAAATATTAAGTATATAAACCAGAAGAGCGAGCGAAATTCATCAGAATCATTTTTAACTCTCAACAGAACAAAGATCTATTCAGTGAACATGGTGCGCACAGTTTTCCGAGTTTTTGCATTGATGTTGATTGCCATGGTAAGAAAATTGTTTTGCCTACTGGAAATTATAAACATTCAAATGTAACAATTTAATTAATTCTTCTTTTTAGACATTCTTTGTAGCAGCAACTGTAAGTATGCCTTTCAAGCTTTAGACCCATTTACAAACAATTAAACTTTCTTTAGCCACAATTGCCATGGGGTGTACCTGCCATTACCCCAACAATCACTACTGAGAATATCGACGGTCTACAAGGCACCTGTCCTGAGCCCACAGAAGAATTGAAGGCGGTAAGTTTTAATAAGTCGACAATCAAAAAAAACAAGAGCATGGTATATTGTAGTAGAGATACATAGCGTAGAGTTCTCAATATCATTAGGGAAGGAGTACGCGATAAAGTTTCTGGCACGGGACGCGTATTAAGTGATCTGGTTTTGTTTAAATTAATCTCTCCTTCTCCGACAGAACAAGGATCAAAGGAGGTAAAAATCTACTACTTTCCAGTAACATTTTCAGTTGCTCCATGCAAACAATTGGGGTATTCACGAACCGGTGCATACTGTCTAGCAAGGTGCATAGATAGCATAAATAGCATGATTGTTGTTGTTTCATGTGTTCACACAACAACAAAATTAGCCAATCATGCTACTTATTCTATCTATGCACCATGCTAGACAGTATGCACCGGATCGTGAATACCCCTAATGATTTATATTTTCAAAGCAAGAACAAAGATATGTATGTATTCAAATGCATTATCATCATTTCACTTCATTTCACAATCTATGCAACAGTGTGTTTTCTAATATTTTTCCGCCAATTTTGTATAAAAATATGGTTCATTCTACAACAAGAAACATAAAAATGTAATAACCTAAACTCTGCGCAAAGCTCGCGAAAATTCAGCAAATTCTCAACTTTTTAATCCGATTTTTTATAACTTTTTTGAGTATGCAGTTTTGCAGCCCATTAAATTCTAGTAAAAAAATGCAAGTTAGAAGAAGAATCGCATTGATTTTTGAGAACTTTTTTTGTTGAAGGTGTTTTTTCCATATAAAGTATTTTCGAAAAAAATTTTTTTGTATGGATGAGACTGCGTGAAAAAAATTACCAAAAATCAACGGTAATTCCTAGGTACTTAAAACGTGTACTTTTAATAAAATTAAAATTTGCTGAATTTTCGCGAGTTTTGCACAAAGTTTAGGAATTATATGTTTTTTATTTTTTTTTTTTGTAGAATAAACCATATTTTGATACTAAATTGGCGGAAAATTTTAAGAATAAAAATTGTTGCTATATTGTGTGTGTGAAAAAATTGCTGTGCCAATACTTTGTTCCGGCAGTGTACCTAACTTGTCTACTGAGAAACAAAGGCATTTTTGTATCCTGTCATTGAAATTTACTTTCAAAATATTTAATGTACATACATATGTATCTTTATTCCACAGTGCATACGCCAATGGGGTTGTGAAGAGTTGCTACGTCTCGATCTGCGGTAAGTAATAAATTATCTCATATAATAATGGCTAAGATAAAAAATTTACATTTAATTTTTTTTTTTCGAAAACATTTAGTTGGTGGGTTTTTTAAATCTTTCAAGTCGTAATTTTTTTACGCATAAACTATGTTCACATTACAGCATAAATTACTTTGTTTCGATCAAATTACTTCACATAAACCAAGTACGTTAACATTTTCTTTCATAATTTCTATAGACTCGAGTGTGTGGTTTGTACTTGATTTCAAAAAACAAATGGTTGCATAACGTTAGGCATTTTTTTCAAATTTCCTCAACAGTGGGGGCTAAGATAAATGAAACATCTTTATTTATCTTCATTTGGTTTTTGATTTAGGATAAGTTATTTCATTTTTCTTTAATTTATTGACAGATTTTACAAAGCGCAATTACTTGATTTCAGCATGACTTGCTTAAAAATTACAAATAAGCCGTCAATTACGATAATGTGAACATGCTCTTACTTTTACAATCATAATTTATCTTTAATTTTTAATTTTCCACACAAACAAGTCGTATAAATTTTATATACATATATATGTACATTCTTTACACACTCTTTTATATCGTATTAAAAATTTTAATTACAAAATATCGCACAGGATTAAAGAGTTGATAAAAATATTGAAAGAAACTACAAACATTACCGAAAACCTAAAAACCAAATTAATAATCATCTAAAGCCAAGTTTCCGCTAGGCTTTGAAATTACAAAAAATTTAGGAATGTCATAGGAAAAGGACAGATTTATTTGCATAATAAAAAAACATTTAATGTCTAGTTTTTTTATTGAAGTGCCTGTCAATTCAATGTCAAGTGGAAATCCGCCATAAGAGCCGTTCTCGCACTGCGAGCTAACTAATCTTTGGCCGTTAATTTGTAATGTGAGTTAACTTGTAACGCTAAAACCGCCTCTAAGTATTAATTTTTATTAACTATAAAAGCGATAATCATTGCAGTACATTTGTGGCTAATTTGTATATCTATTTCTTCTCTTTTTAGCTGCCTGCTAAACTTGAATGGTATCCCGCTAGTTGGCAATGTTTTGGGTGGTTTATTGGGTGGACTTGGTGGACAGTCTCCAAGGCCAGGTGGCGCACAAGACGGCTTGTTAGGAGGCTTGTTAGGAGGTTCTGGTGGCTTGTTAGGTTCTGGTGGCCTACTCGGATCACTATTGGGTTGACCATACGCGTATCTACATGCACGTACTATTAAGTTTAAGCTTTCGCTACATTAAATACATATTCAATGAGAATCAAATAAAATGCATAATACGTATACATACGTATATATATTATATATATAAACGATTTGAATTTGTGTTTCCTTTCGGGTATACAATTTTAAAGATTTTAAAAAGATTTATTACAAGTAATTTTTAGCAAAAAAAAACCGACTTAAAAAAATATATATATCTATATATATAAAAATGGTGTGAAAAATGTATAGTAATTCATCAATTGAGAACGGTTGGGCCGATTTGGCTAAAATTTTTTGTTAGTTGTTCGTAATTGCCAGGAGAAGGTTCTTACAAAAGAAAATTTTGGGAAAACTATCCGGGAAAGTCGGGAAATCGGAAAAATCGAAAATTGATTTTTTTGTATGGAATTTTTTGTGCAATTCCTTTGGAATGGCTTTCGAATGGAAAAATAGAAAATTCTAAACTCGGTAAAATCCGGAATAACGCGAAAAATTTGAATTTTTTTCGACGAAGTTTTGCATTTTATCACATGAGTTTTATGATGTGAAGCTTAGACAATTTAGGGTGATTGTGAAATTCATTTTGAGCATAATCAGTTAGGACCAATTTTTTCCTATGTTTCGTAACCGATTCGAATGGTTGCTGCTTTTTTGGAAAGGTGTTTAGAAGGAGGAAGAAGGAGTTTTAATTTGTCCGATAGGTAGTGCAGGGGTCGAGCTACGCTAAAAAAAAAAATGCATTTGGTACGTAGGTAGCCTTTTCCTGGATTAGCATATAGGATTAACTTTTACCGTTAAGTGGACCAGTGACCGATCTATTCGAAAAAGTCTCATTTATGGTCCGATTTGCTTGAAATTCGGCACGTAGGTAGCCAGGATTAACATATAGGATATTTTTTCTGATAGGTGAACCAGATACCGATCTATATCTGGAGCTGATGAAAACTTTATACTTACGGATTCGTAAATAGCACAAAAATGTCTATCAAAAACATCTTTAACATTTGCCGCGTCAAAATCGGTGTTGCCCTGTGTTACCTACACTAAATTTATGAAGAAAAGCTCCTTCTTTTTATAAGAGGTGATCTCGCGAACTGCACAACTGAACCGCTCAGGAACACTTTACTACAAGAGCGTGCAATTGCTGGCTTATGCCGGTGACATCGAAATCATCGGTAACCAAAACCGCGAATTCTGTTCTGCCTTTTCCAAGTTTTATACGGAACCAAAGCGAATGGGTCTGGTGGTAAACGAGGACAAGACGAAGTATCTCCTGTCATCAAACAAACAGTCAGCACATTCGCGCCTTGGCACCCACGTCACCGTTGAAAGTTATAATTTCGAGAAGGTGGAGAATTTCGTTTACTTGGGAACCAGCATCAACACCGATAATAATGTCAGCATAGAAATCCAATGCAGAATCACTCTTGCCAACAAGTGCTACTTTGGACTGAGTAGGCAGTTCAGGAGCAAAGTCCTCTCTCGACGTAAGAAAATCACACTCTATAAGTCACTCATCATGCCTGTGCTGGTATATGGCGCAGAAGCATGGACAATGACAACACCCGATGGGCCGGCTCTTGGAGTACATATTTACGCGTTGGCGACGACGAGTACCGAAGACGATGGAACGATGAGCTGTATGAGCTTAACAACGACATGGACATAATGCAGCGAATTAAAATACAGCGGCTCCCTTGGCTTGGCCATGTCATTCGAATGGACACCGACGCTCCAACTCTGAAAGTATTCAACTCGGAACCCGCTGGTGGTAGCGGCAATGGAGGATATGCCTTCTGTCGACCACAAAACCAAACGTGAACGTGAATTGCTGGCGAAAACGTTCGACTAAATATTTCAATAAAAAAAATAATTTTGGGCGGGACGAAGTTCGCCGGGCCTGCTAGTATGTATATATATTTCATGATCCAATGATCGGATCTAAACCAAATTAGTATGGTACCTTTCTATTGCAAAAAGAATTATCGAAATCGGTTGACGTGGTTGAAGTTATGCGGTAACATACATAAAAAAAAAAAAAAAAATATTCCGACGAACTGATAACCTCTTCCTTTTTTGGAAGTCGGTTAAAAATGTATGTATATGTCTGCGTGCGCATAGCAGTAACTGATGCAATAAAAAGTTAATATTCCACTTCGCCCGAATTTAAATTTGGCTCACTTTTACCTGTACCAACTCTTCGAAGTAGAATACTCATCGTTGTTGTTGCCGTTGCTTGCTGGTAGCGGTAAGCCTCTAATTAAAGTTTGTACTGTGTCAGCCATTACAAAAGGGTCAAAATGTAATAACCATATCAGTGCAGCGGAACGGTGAAGTCGTTTGCAATATTCGATTATCACCATTGAGGCCATTGCGGATTTCTGTTAATTTTTGCATATAACAGATGAAATACTGATATTCGCATCTGTAAAAATGCTTAAGGTGTATGCATGGGGCGGTACAACTGTGCGCTGTACCGTTTTCCAGGTAGAGCTAAACGCTCACAGCTTCCGCCATTCAAGAACGGCCTATTAAAATATAGATATTCTGACAGCCAAGCTGCTATTAAATCTCAAAAATCTAACATGCTGGCGTCTAAATGCTACGTGATTGTGTTGTATGTCCGTGAGCACAGGGAACTCCTCACCAATTGCATGATCGACGAGTTGGCAAGGAAAGGTACGAAAGTATCCGTGGCTGATTATGCTCTAGACGTGGTATATCACTAACCACCTGCAAACACAGATGAAAGACCACTTCTCAGACTACCCGACAAATTTGGCTCTCATTCGGTTTGACCGTTTTTCTATTAGATTAAAATCGGGGTAATAACCGAACGCTGCCTTATGGGCACAACTGGACCATGTACTTTTTGGAATGAACTCAGTAAACTTTAACAAATTTCTGTGCGCACTAAGTGGTTTAACTTTTAAGAAAAGGGAGGAAATAAATGGCTTCCGCGAGTGGTATCATAACGAGCTTATTCAACCTACGTGTACTCTAACCTAACCTTACACCGAAGTACTTTTGAATAAATACATATTTATTTAGTCATGATGATTTGACTACAACTAAAAAGTAGTTTCAAGCTAAAACATTCTTAAATAACCTTTTTCTGACATTGTGATACACTAACTGATGAAATAAGTTGAATTTGATTTTCTAAACATATGACAATCCTCCGCATATAGCTCAGAAATAAAGCCTTGTCAAACCCAATTCGATTGATACCAATATTTTAATAATTCATTAAACGGCAACCTCAAAAATGTTCTTAGTGTTAAAACTAAACTTTTAGTGTAAACTGTAAAAGTTAACTGGTGGCACCACACCTACAATAAATACGGTGACCATCCGTCCTGTATTATACGGGACAGTCCTCTTTTTTGACCCATTGTCCTGGTAATTAATTTATTTTATACGGGACACCAAATGTTCTGTATTTCTTTTAATGTCCCGTATTTGTCCCGTATTCGGTGCTCTGACGCCTTAACAGCTCATTAAAATGGCATGCCTATGAACGAGTTTTAAGTGATCTTGTTATAAGTATGATCGTAAGTTTTTTATAAACAGTTATTATTTTCTAACCTGAATGCCTGTGATTCGAATCGAGGAATAATTACAGTGGCCAAAATAGAAATTAGGACTCGACATTTTAGTAAGTTTTGGCTATTTTTCCTTAGTTTATTTAATGTTTATATTTTTATTTTATAAAAGTAAAGCTCTTTTCCTAACAAAACCCATATACATACATAATACCAAACTTCCAACTTTGTGCAAAAAACTATAAAAATTAATTCTGCGCTGTTTCGCCAAAATTTCAAAACTTTTAATTAGAATCTTTAGAAAAAAATTCGGTTTGCAGTTTTGTAACTCATTAAAATTGAGTACAATAAAGTGCGAGTGGAAAGTGCTGCTTCTCTTTCAAAACTTACTTTGTACGAAAAAAATGCTTAACACCGTCAACAAAAAAAAATTGCCAAAAATTAGTGGTAAGCCTTACCGACTTAAAATTGCACTTTATTATACTAAAATTTAACGATTTTTTTTAAGAAACTTTACGGGGTAAAAATCTCGAGAAAATTATCCTACAAATTTGTGATGTTACTATAGGTATATTGTTTCAGGGAAAACAATGTGGAAAAAACTTGCAAAATTATTTTTTGTACCGTATTCGGCTCTCATAAATATGGTCACCGTAACAATAAAGGCTCTTTAAAACCATTTCGAAAGTTCCCCGTTTTGTAATAATTGGTTTAACTTTTTAAATACTTTGACCTTTATTTTTTAAAAGGTGGCAAATTTTTTCAAAAATTTTATATTGAAAATCGAACGAACAGTGCAGATCTGATGATCTGGACAAAAAATCCCTTCGCGTATTATATATGTATGTATATGTATATGTAGAGATTTAAAATCTAAAACTAGGCCGCGCGAGCACCGCCCACTACTCATTGACTTCGAAAGTGTCCTTCACACACGTAGACAAGCAGAAATTTTTGCGGTTGGCAATAGATGTGGCTTCTTGCCTATTTCTTCAATCTTCGTGGAAACCACTTGAGGTGGCATGTGCTGTGGATTGCATGTTGCTGCTAGGTATATGTATATGTATGCATTTCTGTGGCATCAAGTGCCCATACGTTATTTCTCATTTCCAGCTTGGCATCCTGTTGAAATGATGGCAAACTTTCGGGTATTAAATTTCAAATTCTTGGCATGTATGTATGTATGAACATATATGTACATATATGTACATATGTATGTAGCCAAAGTAAGTGTAGGTGAAAAAGGCAGTTGTCTGGCAAGTGGCCTAACCTGCTAAATGCCTAACTGTTTGCGTATCATAGCTTATGGCATTTCCATTTACTTAGAAAACAAAAGTTATTCTCCTGCCACTTTCATATGTACATATGATGCCGCATTTCATTTCGAACCAATACGCCGTGGGCTACTCGGCGAAGAGAGTGGGGTGCGCGATGATTGTGGTGGCGGTGGCAGTGGCAGTGGCGGTGCTGCGTGCCGCCTGACACCGTTATGGCATATTCATATCCGATATCCAAAACACTTTTGGGTGCTAGTACTATACATATTAGAAAATACGTACATATCTACATAAACATTTTGGTATACATATATGCACAAATTACATACATTAATTTGTACATGCATCCATATGTGTATGGATGATATGTCGACTCAGTCAGACTCGGCTGTTTGCGGTTTTCCTGGAAATGAAATATGTTGCCGCTTAAGGTTTATTCCACATATTTTTTGTTCAAGTAACTGTTGTTTGCTGCAACTTTTATTCTGGCATTTGTTGAGAAGTGCCAAAAAGATTTTCCATACTTTTTTAAACTTACCACATTACAAATACGCAAATGAATTACATAGATACAATGCATACCCGGTAGGACAGAGATTCACTCTGATCAGAAAATGTATGAAATTTTCTTTGGAGCAGTAGTTTTGCGTCACTGCTGTACAGAAGAGAAAACAGTAACAATCTTTAAAGTTATATGTACATCCGTTGAAAATCGCTGGCTTATATACATATTATTTCCACGTCTTAGTACGAGCGCTACTTTATTTACGAATATCAAACCGCTCCAAAGAACACAAAGAGAACATTAAACTTTGGCTGCTGGGCTAAGCTAAAGCGACGGCAATTATATGAATTACTTAGAGTAAAACTAAATATAAAATTATTATATTTTCGTCCAATGTGTGCATGCAATACATATGAACATTAATGTGGTCCAATTTTTGTATGGGGAAAAAAAATTTCATCCTAGAAAAGGAGGCACCCCCTTAGTTTTTCCTTTTAATATTTGTAATATCTATACCAACTTTCAGTTTTCTACTGCAACCAATACAGGGTGCTCAATGACCTTGAAAGGCGCTACTAGATCGCTGTGAATATGGCAAAAATATTGGTGATTTTTATAAAAAGGTACTGTTGCCATGACAAATGAAGCTTGTGATATTTTTTTAGATAATTTAAAATTGAAATATTCTTAGGTTACTTAACTAATTGTTTGATTAATATGTGTATATAATACTTCTAGAGTAAAATATGATCATCATGAGCATCCTTTAAATTTATACTTGGAAACGTAAAGTTTGGTACCAGCACCTCTTTCGGCAAGAGGAAAAATTTTGGAAAGTGCGCCAAACCCTATCTTTGAAATTATTATTTTTTTTTTTACCACTCTAATGTACATTTGTACTATTATAGATTATATTATGAATGACCTACTAACACGATCAAGCTGTTTGTAGACGAACGAGAATGGCATGATACAAATGGTGTTAAGTCTTGTTGCTGCCACATAAATCAAGCCAAAAATGTCTAAAATAAAGAGGTAAGGGTAAGGATACGCTTTCAGCTCTTCCCGCTAAGTAGCTAATTTTACCAATTGGAAACTGTTACATACATATTAGAGGGCTGCATGTATTCATTCCAAACGGCATATGAATAATTCATATACAAAACAAATGAATGAGTTTGGCTTAACAATTTTTTGAATTTGAGTGAATACCTGTTCTGTAGCCCGTTTCTGTAACTTTTCTCTACCGATTATTTCTCTACTGGTAGAGAAAATACGTCACTCTCACCTACTAATTAGCAGTAGAGAACAGGGCGGCGAATTCATATCTCAATTCGCCTTGGTAGAGAATTGTTACAGAAACGAGCTACAGATATGTGTGTCGTCATAACACTATTCAAACAACGTGAAAATAAATTGAATTGAAATGAGTGAAAATTTTTTATATTGTCGCTACCATGTCAAACGATCGAATGTGCAGAAACGCATATTGCATCATTTCACTTAACATATATAATTGCCTCATCTTAGTTAACAGATGGGTGGCCAGTGGACACTGAATATCGTTGACACTTGGTGTGGTGAGATTGGCTGTCCGCTAATCCAACTAAAACTATTGTTGTGCTCTTCGCTAGAAAGAGGTTGGACGGCCTTGTTCTCCTGTCTTTAAAGAAGTAAGCTTTTATTGAAATCTCACGTTGAGCAATGACCTCCAAAGCATTAACAGCGATCTGGCAATATAAAAATCCTCCAGTACTGCTGGAGTCAATCGCTACTTTTGAACCGCTACTGCACCGACTCCTAGGTAAGTAGCTTTTCTATTAACCCGTGGTAGTGCACATGGTAGTGCAGAGTCGAACCAGTCGTAAGGAGTAGTGCTGCAAAACCATCGATAGTGGCTCCATCGATGGTTTTCGATAGTTTTGTAGACAACCATCGATATTCAGTAGGGTGACCCGTTAAAGGGAAAGAGGGTACTCAAATAGTATTTTATTTAAACATAATAAATTAGACGGATATAAAAGTTCAAACAATACAACTTTTCATTCATGTTTAAACTAATAAAGCATTATAAAATTCAAAATAAAGCAAAGTTTATGTAAGAAAGTTCAAAACAAAACAGTGTATTCATTTATTTTTCTTACAACCAATAAAAAAATTTCGCGAGAACCAAAATTGGCTTTTCGCAGGTTAACGTAAGTGTAAAGGAACTTTATATTTATGAGATCATAGTAATATCATTATTTTTAATTTAACAGCCATTGATTTTTATTTAAAAATATTAGCATATTTAAATTCTTTGGTTTTAGCCACGATCGCCTGTCGCTGGCTATGTAGCCTGCCTTACTAAACGTACGCTCTGACTCTGTTGAGCTTGCAGGAATAATAAGGTACTTATTAGCGCATTCCTTTAAGAATTTAAACTTTGGTTCGGACATCTAAAAAAGACTTTTTAGCTATAATGTTCCGAAACAATAATGCCTTTTATAGTTACCTGCCAATATTCAAGAGGATCACTATCCGTAGGTATATTTACATCCTCAAAATATTGTCTCATTGTCAAAATTGTGTCAACACGTTGAGACTTTATTTTGTCTTCACGGTTTTTCTTTAAAAACCCAAACATATCTCGTTTTCCTAATTGTGTTGAGTCGGCAGTCTGTGGTAGTGTTGAAACCGAAGGATCAGTGAAGACAACTGGATTCGACAACTTCATTGCCGCAAGTTCATCCTGCAAGAGTTTTGCGGAAGCTTCTGCATTGGAAGCAGATCTAAATGCTTCTTTTTTGAAGCGAGCATCTAAGAGGGTGGCTTTTCTCACAGGGCTCCGGTTTTCATACGGCACAATTCTTTCCCTGAGGCGATCTAACAGAAAGTTCGCAATAACAGCTCCTTTTTCAGTTTTCAAATTTTTAATGGATCCTTTGATGTTACTCAAAAGGCCATAGATAATTGGCAAAATCAATGAGATCGTCACAGTATTTCCAGCTGATACTCTTTTTGTAGCATCGTCCATTTGGCAAAACAGATCATCAAGATCCTCCAAAAGCTCTATTTCATCGGCGTTAAGGATGCTAGGCGCTTTGTGTGTCTTTAGAATGACAGATGTAATTGCATCTTTAGTTGCAAGTATCCGACTTATCATTTTGTAAGCGCTATTCCATCGCGTTGTGACTTCCTGGACCAGGCACAACGGATTTTCGCCTTGTGCTGCACAAAACTTTGCATATGCAATGGAACTGCTTTTGAAAAAAGCCACAATTTTCTTGCATTTTGAAATAAGTTCCTTTAAATTATCATGTGATAAAACGTCTTGCATAACTAAATTTAGGCTATGCGCAAAACAAGGCAGGTGACATTTTTTCAACAGTCTGCATGCCTTGACCATGCTCTGTGCATTATCAGTTACTATTGTGGTCACTTTATCAAAGATTTTCCATTCAGTCAGCACATGGCGTATAGAGCTCGCAATATTCTCTCCCGAATGGTTGGTGTCATCATTTAAGGGGTTAGTTGACAGCACAGCTGTTTTTAATTTGCCGTCCACAATGAAGTGGCATGTGACTGTTAAGTAATTTATGTTGTTTTTTGATGTCCAGCCATCAGAAGTAATCGAGCAATAATTTATGTTATTTAACATAGTTTTGAGACTTTTCACGGCGTTGTCAAACATTTCAACAAGTAGGACGTTTTGGAAAGTTGTCCTGCTTGGCAACTTATATCTCGGTTCTAAAACTCCCAGTAGATTTCTAAAGCCAACGTCATCAACAACACGAGTAGGCTGCATATCCGTAACTATCATTGATATTACTGCATTGTCGATTAAATTTTTTCGAGGATTATTGTCTTCATAGTAATTAGATTCCTTGAAAAAGTCTTTAATTGTTGATTTTTTGCATTCTGTCCCAGCATAATTCGGATGCACGCGATTTTGGTGCTCCCTTAAATTGGAGGTGTTACCACTAGTCTTGTAAATTTTCTTACAAATGCGGCATTTTGACGTAGTTTTACTTACTTTGTCAAACCATTTCCACACATTCGAAGTACCATGTTTCGCCCCAGATTTTCCAACTTCCTTGCGCTCTTTATTTTCATCATTCTCGTTTGCATCTATACAAACACACAGAAACACATTTTAGCTAAGCCAATATAGAATAAATTGTATCTACAATTGATCTTACCATTGTCGTCCAACACTTCTAAAAACCTCTCCATTTTCAACACAACCACTGAAATGTGCACACACTGAAATATATCCTGAGTTAAAACGTATAATAAACGAAATATTTTAGCATACCGTAAACTTTGCCTCAGTCTTTGCAAACATATGACGTAGTGGTGTGCAAAGTAAAATAGTGGCTAAAGAATTGGCCCCATCGATAACATCGATGGTACCATCGATAGTTTTGCAGCACTAGTAAGCAGGATAGCGAAAAACTACGACAGAGGGCGCCCATAAATCACGCATGTGACTACTTTAGTAACTCCCGGTAGTAGTGCAGAGAAAACCGATGGTGACTACCGCCTAGGACATTGCCTTGTAAAAGTAATCGATGAAATACACTGCAAGTAGTCGGTCGGTAATTGACGGAGTTTATCAGGTAGCTACCGATTCAACAGTCCTGTAGTCGCTCCCCCGTACTGTAGGGAAGGTATTTGGTTAAACGTGTGGTCTGTCACCTAGAAGAATCCTGTAGGTTTATACCTCTATGATAATACCCAGCTATGCATCTGTGGTATAGTTAATCAGTCTCCCAATTAATTGCTTGGGAAATCTGCTCGTCCAACATCACGAAACGGTCGCAGTCAATCGAAAATTCGTGCGGAATTTTCTGTGGGTGCTTTGTAGTACCTAAATCATGTATTTATGGAGTTAGCAGCTTTTCATTGCAAAAAATTATTTTTTTTTAAGCTAGCAGATTTTATTTTGAATGATTTTTAACGATTCTAAATACTAAAACAAAGTATTTGCTTTCACCACCATGTAGAGATATTTCCCCTCTTTCGCTCAGTATCAAAAAGTTAGTTTTACCGAAAAGTGGAGTTAGCAGATTTTACCGCGGCGGTGACGACATACTAAATTTTTCAGAAAAATCACGAAAATATATAATAATTATTACTGATACAACCATGTCCCTTGTCAAAAAAAAAAAAACCATGGAGCTCCGATCCCATTATTGGTTACGTACAGAACTCTAATAGAAAGTTAACTAAAAATTTAATTTATCGTCAAAATTATATCCGATTCGAATTTCTCGTGCCCACAGTAGCCTGCATACTAAATTTTAGCTGAAAATCACTAAAAAGTTAAATATTGTGAACCTTTACAATACCCAACTTTCAAACCAATTTTTCTTGAAATGTTTGAAATATTTGACTAGTGCAACTACATACAGTGACTGAAACAAGTGATCACGAGCTGTTTTCTTTTTAATATTCGTAAATTTTTTCGAGCTGCAATTTTTTTGTTATTTTTCTATAAAAACTACCGTCTAAAGTTTAACCAAAACCATATAAATCACAGTTTCAAACTTTGTATACAAGTAAGGAAAATTTCACAAATTCTCATAAAATTTTCAACTTTTTAATCTGAATCTTTGGAACATTTTTGGGTAAGCAGTTTTATAGCCCCCACAATTCTAGTCTGAGTCGTGTTGATTTTCGAGAATAATAATTTTTTTTTTTGAGATTGCTTTTGCGTTTTTTTCTTTATATACTATAATAAGTGAAATTTACACAAACTGGCGTTGAATTTGTTGGGAACGGTCTCCCACATTTTATTTCATAAGAAACTCATGCTTATATGGAAAAAGTGCAAAAATTCTCAAAAATCAACGGGATTTTTTAGCCGTTTGAAACTTGAACTTGTTTGGGCTATAAAACTGCAGACCCAAAAATGTTCTAAAGATCCAGATTTAGAATTTGGCATTTTTATGAGAATTTTTTATAAAGTTTGAAACTATATGGTTTTGCTTAATGCTTGGTCATTATAGAAAAATAACAAAAAAAAATTTACTCGAAAAACGTTATGAATATTTTAAAAAAATCAACACCTAGCCACTTATTTGAGTCACTGTATATTTGTTCTTTTTCAAACACTTTTATTTCTGGTAATTTTTTTAGTATCGTTGCAACTGTTTTCTCTACATTATTAACAACTTCCTGTACAACATGCACTCCAGGAGCAAATCGCTGTCGTAATGCTCGTGATGACTTTGCTGTGTATAGTTTGCTGTATAAAGTTTCAAAAGAAACAAACTTATCCAAAGAGACATTGTGTTATTTTATAAACATTTTGTTTTCAAGTCCCTCTCGTAGATATTTGCATACCACTTTTTTATAAGCAGTGCCGCGTGCGATTAAAAGTTTAACGGATTTCATGAGCAACGCAAACACTCTTAAAATAAGGGGCGATAAATTTCAACAACTCAGCACAGTCAATGAATTGAAAAAACGTTATGATGGAAAAGATGGTACGCGGCAACATAAAACCGACAATGTTGCAAACAAATAGTCTTCAATCAGTGTGATGACCAGAATGCGGTAAATCGTAGAGCGTTTTCGGTGCAGAAAACTATATAGCGTTGAAATAATGCAATTGTTGTATATTTATTGCCGCGGGAACGCACGCGTTAAAAGCAACAAATCGTAACTATGTACGAAACAAAGAATGGCTATCGCAATTGCGATCGCTAATAAAAGCCAAGCAAAGCCAACAAGCTCTTGAAGCCAGACAGTAATGGCAATGTGTGTGTGTGGAATTGTGCTTATGGTGCAATTGCAATAATTTTGCCATAGCATATCTGCCTTCCACATATCCCAATATGCGCATCTACATACTAACAAACATCTGATTGTCTACTTTTGCGAGCTTTTTGATTGCGGCTGTTACAATGATTACTATGACAACCACTCGATTTTTAAGTAAACGTAAAATTTGTTCACGATGTTTCTCGCTTTATTGCTTCCTGTAACCCTTCCATGCGTATACTTAACCAATTGCCGAAAGCTCAAACTACTGGCGCTTTTGAGAATCAGTACAATCTCTAAATTTATAGCGTATGTAGGTAGTTATGTATGTACATAAGTACGTGTGTACTTGTATGTAGAATATATCCTTTTTGCGAGTAGCAATTATGGCCTGCGAGTGTACAAATCTGGGGGTGTTGCCACTTTAAAAGCTCCTCAAGTTAAATGTGTGTCACTTTTAGTGCATAATTTTAAAAAGGCACGTGCTAGGATATAGCTATCGCAAAAGTAAAACGTTTATTTTGACGTTAAATAGCTATTGTCGCTATTGTAGAAGTGCCACATGATACGCGGTTAGCGGCGGCATAATTCTCATTTCAGCAATGTATTCGAAGAAATTCTGTTGCGCAGTAAGCTGAATCTAAAAGCGAATTGCATTAAGTTAGGAAAAGTATTTTTAAAACTTATTTAAGACTCATATGTGAGTATGCATGTTTGCTCTCTATATGAAGGCAAATACATATTTTAAAGCTTCCTACACACGAAAAACACCGAACTGCGCACTTATATTTGCAAAATTATAATTCACATATGAACATTAGGGTGTCCCAGAAAAGATTTTTGCAACATTATATATGCATACCGTATAATCAGGGATGGAAAAGAATCATAATTTTAGTTAAAAAAAATGTACGTGTTCTATGCGTCGTGAAAGACTCTCGATTACACAAACATACTTTTTTTGTGATTTTACATGATTTTTTTAGCGTTGGGAACTATCGGATAATTTGAGGATCGAGTTTTTTTTTAGTATCAATACTTTTAAGAATGGGGTATTTTTGAGAGTCAAATTAATATGTTAAAAACAAAATACGTCAAATTAATGGGTGCAAGTATTGTAAAGGGTTGATCCATCTAGACCTTTTTTAATTTTAAATAAAACACTCAAAACAGGAGCGGTTGTCGGTATATTATACTATCGCCCGAAAGAAGAATCTCTGACATTTACTTTTTAAAAATAATTTCATTTAAATTTTGGTCGCAATTACATTTCGGAAGGTCCAATCTTCAATTGCTCTTACCAGCATTGGGCGAATTACGCGAGTAATGTTGGCTTCCAAGTTTTAGATCATAACTGACTTATCGACGAAGACTTCTGACTTCACATAACCCCTAAGAAAAAAATCCAGAGGTGTTATATCAAATGATAACTTGCTGAAACCAAATGTTGCCGACATCACTTGCAGCAATTTCAGGCAACAAAAAGGCAGTTACTATGGTGCGGTAGCGATCGTTATTTACGGTTATGTTCTGTCTGCGGCTAACAAATGAATGAAATTATTTTTAAAAAGTAAATGTCAGAGATTCTTCTTTCGCGTGGTAATAAAGATTACGGCATCCAGTGCTGTTTTACGTGTTTTATTTAAAATTAAATAAACTAGGTCTACATGAATCACCCTATATGTATATTCTCTTATAAGTTACTTAGATTTTTATTTTTCGAGTTTAACAAATAAAAATTAATATTTGAGTTTTATTGCTTTTCCCAAAAGAAATTTATTTTATTTTATTTTGATTTTCGCTAAAAAAAAAAATTGTATATTTTCAATTAAGCATTATGACTATTTATTATAATGATTATTTAAAAACTCAAAAGCTAAATTGGCTTGATTTCAAACGCATTTTTAACAGAAAGAGCGACTAGCAGTGGTGCAATCGCGAAATTTACTATTCAAAAAGGTCTACAGCCCACAATTCTTAAGGGATTTAAATTTTTTTGTTGTAATTAGAAGATAATTTAATTTGCAAGAGATTTGAGGAGCTACTTTTTAAAATTTTCATTTGTTTATGTAAAATTTGGTTTTTGTTATTTTTGTTTTTATGACTTATTAAAAATTGTTTATATAAAATTATTTAGTGCAAAGTGCAGGGAAAATAGCAATTTTAAAGAAACTCTCTCCTTGTTAATGAATGTTACATAATAAACACTAATTGAAAACAATTATAGGGTTCTACTAAAATGAAAAATATCTACACAAGAAAATTTTAAAATGTTATAAATTTTTTTTTTAATTTTTAGAAAATTTATTATTATTATTTATTTATTTTTTTTTTTATTTGAAGGTATGCAGTTTATAGCCCATTAAATTTTAGTATAATAAAGTGCAACTTTCAAGCGGCTAAGAACTCGCGCTGATTATTTTTTTTTATTTAATTAAAGTTTGTCACGGTGTTAGGTATTTTCTTAAAAAAAGTAGATCCTTAAACCTCTAAAGAATTATCTTTCAATTACAAAAAAAATTAAAATTCGTCAAGAATTGTAGGTTGTAGACGCTTCTGAATAATAAATTTCGTGTTTGCACCTCTGTGCGACGCCATCAAAAGGAATAAGCCTCAAAATTTTCAGATCTAAATTTCAATTTGTTGTTGTTATGAATAATTATCATTTTTAAGTAGATAAATTAAATTCAATAATAATAAGTATCGTTGAGCGAAAATAATTAAACTCATATAAGAATCTTCCCTGCCTTCAATATATTTTTCTTACGCGATTTTGGTTCAGTTAATTTAAATAATGCTAAATATAACGCCAGTCGTTCCTGTAACAGGACTCCTTTGACCTCCCCTTCATTTTTTTTTTTTTTTTTTGGGAAACAAGTCGATGAACACAATTACATTCACAATCTCAAACAACAGTGGTAACGGCAGTGTTAGGACGCCCTGACCTGGAATCATCTTCCAGCGACTCCCTGCCATGCTTGAATTCTCGGTCTAACGTTAGATTATTATTATTATTATTTGTTTATTAAATTACAATTAAAATTATAAATTAATACTTATTATAGCACTAGCTACCAAGGCTATCGGCTTCAAATACTTCCAACGGCGATTTGTTCTTCTTTGCGGGGAATTTGATGACAGCTACGGAGCTCCAGTTTCGTACAATGCGCGGAGAACTCACACAAGTTGATGTTTACGACTCAATCACTGATGTTAATGAAATGAAGCTCGGTATCTATACTACTAGGGCTATTAGCAGTTAGTGACACACAAGGCAATACATTAATCATACTTAAAGGTGATTAGGCTAAAAATTTTTCAGGCTAGCCTCGTATACCAAAAGCTTAGACGTTATTGCGAAGAGCGACCACAAGACTGGCTATAGCTTCGGGAATATGGCCTTCAAGTCAACAAAACCGTTATTAGAACTGCAACTAGCCCTGCAACATTGCAAAATTGAACTCTAAACTTAAAACGCAGATTAAAAAAGATTAAGTTCTATTACGAGTATCGAACATATAACGAATTTTTCATGTGTGAGAAGTGGTGCTGCGCTGTTTTCTTGGTATAACTTCTTAGCTAAATGTTTTACATTAGCAATAAAACTTAGGTAATAAATTCGTTAATATAAAAAGAAAAAATAGTAGTGAATTTCGCAAAACACAGTATCCACTTATTTTTTGGAACAACCTAATATACCTACATTAGGATGGTCCTTAAAATCCAATGAATCCCCCCCCCCCCCCCCCCCCTACGGTCACAGATATCACATATAAATTTTGGTCCCAATTGGAGACGGTTAAGACGTCTTCATAGGATAATCTGAACTTTGCCGGATGTGCGACACGCCTTAACCGTCCCCAATGGGTATCGACGTAGGGGTTGAGACTTAAGAAATCTGGTGTTAAAATTTTCTTCCTACATTTAAGGACCACCCAAACTTACATATGTACATACATAAATTTGCACATCCACACGTGCGTATACTGTTTTAAAAATAAAAAAATAAACAAAAAAACTTCATCGCTGTCAACCTGAAGTTGGCTTATGTCTTCAACGCTTGTATCCTTCCTTTCTATAGCATACATACATACATACTAGCACATAAAAACATATATACTGATAATAAACAGATGCGGCGAACAAAAAGAGGGCTGCTGATGGCGCGCCACTCCCATCGTCAACACCCTACACTTCTGATGCTAAATTTTGTGTACAAAGTTGTAATTTACTTGCGCGTACCCATGAGGGTCGTTAAAGTTAACAGCATCGCCAGAATCTGAAGTGCATGGCAATTGCTACGCGCTTATCAGGCAGCACTTGGTACTCAACGCTGAGCTTTCTACTAATCATACATATGTACATACATAAATACCTACTATCTAGTTAGGCTCAATGCTCCACTCTCGTTTGCGCCGCCCTGCATGCGAATCAGAGCAGAGCGAAAGAGATGCGTTTGAAATTGCCATAATGCCTCTGTTGCTTCTTCAATATCTGTTGGTGATGGTGGTAATGATGGCTATGCTCCGGCTTAAATTGCTGACAGTGATGCCTACTTGATAGATGCAGCACACTTATGTATTGCTGCCACAACCAAACCAAACAATGTAACATTAAGCTAAGCTGAATAAAAATGGAGAGTTCGTCCTTTTGAACAAAAAGAAAAAATTAAATGTTGCAAAAGAAATTTTGTGTGGCTGCAAATAGGCAATCGAAAACACCCTTCAACTCTTACATACATATATGTATGTACATAAGTATGTATGTAATTACCACCTACAGTCATACAGTGATGTAGTGAGTGTGTCAATACAATATTTATAACAATTTCAGCACAAACAAAAATAAGAGTGCTTACATATAATAGAGGAATGCTCTTCTGAAACCGGAGTGGACTAGCTACATACATACGTATCTCTTTATTTACTTTCAATTGCAACAATAAATAAATATCTTGGCCAAGAAAAATATTTAAAAAAACCAACAATATTAAAATATTAAAGAAGTCCAGATAGGTCGAAACCGAACTTCATATTTATAACTGATGCTCCTTTTTAGCCGTGTTTCACCAATGTTTTGATTTGGCACCTACTCTTATGAATTTTACGTTGCATTTGGACTAAAGTTTATGGTTGCTATGGTAGTGAGACAGCATGAGGTATGAGCTCTACGATATGTTATCCATTTACGATTAAAACTAAAGTTTGTGGCGGCTTATGAGATTGATTACTTTCGCTCGAATTTTTGGCAACGCTAAACGAAATTTTACAAACTGGATTGACGCTAAGAGCCCCAAGATGGGTGCAATTACGAAGGTTCTGCAGAAGTGCAAATTGATTATTTGACACGCTGGCGGCGCACAGTGTCGCGTCCCAATATAACATATATACAGGGTGTCCCAGAAATACCATTACAAATTTGTGAAGAGGGGGGTGAGCTCCTTGAAAAGGAAAAATTTTTCAGGAAAAAGTGCTGCCGTTTTTTTTATTTTTATTTTTTTTGTTTTAAGTATTATAATGCCGATCTCGTTTCTACCGTAAAATGCAACCTTCTCTTTGCCCTCTATGCACAAACACTAAGAAGAGGGCGATAAGCAGGCAACATTTTTTGTAGAAACGAAAACGCCATAATTTACCTTTGTACTTTGGAAGTATTTTACAAAAAAAAATTTACTAAGTATAGCCTCGTTTGTACTTATGTATATGCAGTTAAATAAAATACATGAAAATGCCCGATTTTCCAACTCAAAGATATATTAATATAACAGAACGAAAAATGACACTGAAGATGGCACAACGCCGAAACCGGTTTGTCTCCAAACCAAATTTGACAAGGGATGACGGAAAATCGTTCCACATTACATCATATATAAATATTTCAAAAACGGTGAAACTTTAACCTGAAAAATTTGTACTAACTTTCATCCGCTGTTTGTAGATAAAATAAGAAGAAGAACAGATGGACTCATACAAAATTTTACCGAAATAACACCGGCACAAAAAAAAGTGTTGTGTGCTTTTAACCAGACCCACCTACCAACATGTATTTCGACCCACTGAATCCGAATCTGAGGTCCGGATCGGTTTGACTCGAACTCCTCCTTAATTTCGAGTTAATTGCGAAAATTGTGAAAAAATGGCAAAAAATCCGAAATTTTCGTAATTTGCTCAAAATTTAGAAGATATACGAGTCAAACGCACATCAGATTCGGATTAACTGGGTCGAGATAAATGTCGGTATGTGGGTCTAGTTAAAAGTACACACCACTTTTTTTTTATGTAATCAAAGGGTTCCAAGGTTTAAGAAAACTCTTCAAATTTTCACTAAAATATTGCACTTTTTAATTACACTCTTTAGAAAAAAAATTAGTGTGCTGTTTTTTAGCCCATTAAATTTTAGTATAATAAAATGCAAGTCTGAGGAAGCCAGGACTTATCGCTGATTTTTCGAAATTTTTTTTTGCTGAAGGTGTCGCTTATTTTCTCCATATAAAAAAATTATCGAACAATATTTTATATTGAGGAAATGAGTGACACCTTCAACCATACGAATTAACCAAAAATCAATGGTAAGTCAGTCTGCCCTTTATTGTGATCAGTGGCCCTAAGGGCCGTTTTCTCGACTGCCTGCTAAAAATTAGCGGCCGGTCTGCTTTATCGACTTTTTACCGATTGCCTGTTATAAGCCGGTGAGCGAAAAATCTCACAGGAAGTCAAAGCACCGGTTATCTTTAACAGGCAGTCTAGAAAACGACCCCTATACTTCCATAGACTATATTCGAATTTTTCATGCAATACCACTTATTCACGAAAATAAGTAAAAAAATAGAGTTACAAGAAAAACATTTATTATGCTACTTAATTAGCGACTTAGCGTTTTTTGGGTAGACAAATTTTTAAAATTTTTAAAATTTTAATTTTTTGGTATTTTTGTCACTACATACTAGCGACACTGTACGGCGCTGCTAAGAACATTTAAAGATCTTCGTTACAATGAAAGGGTCGTAGGGCTATTCTCCAGTGATTTGCTTGAGACTTCCCTACTGCTGACGAACTAAACGCTTGCTCAAAATCACAAAGCTTATGGCAGCTTGTCAAGACTGTACGATTGACTAGCAACTCCCATAGTTTTGTTGCAAAAAGATCGACTGTACTTTTGTTTTCAAAACAGCTGTGGAATATTGAGGGTCAAACAATCGAAGTTGGCTATGAAAAGGCTTATGAGCAGCGTCATCGATGAGACGATTATCAAGGGAAAGTACAAAGGAAGTGATGATTTGAATACACGAATCCCAATGCTTCCAAAGAACTTTCCATAGTTCTGACCTTCACGATGATCATCAACAAATCAAGAGGCAAGTCGTTGGAAGTTTACGGTCTCTCATTGCAGAGCGCAATCATCAGCTTGAAGCACAACGAACAACTTGTGATCCTCGCTATCGCTTTGAAGATGGCAAAAGTACTGCTCTACTAGCATTTACAGTTCCGACGGTCGTTTTTACTTGTTGGTATTATTTACTTCTTCCGATAGGGTGAGAAGATGATGAAATTTATAACGACTTTCAGTCATCCCTTCTCAATTTTGGTTTTGGAGACAAATGAGAGAGAAATGAGAACATTCACCGCGACTTTAGAATACCAGAGGTACGAACGGAAATAGAACAACGGAAGGCAAAATATGTCTCGAAGCTTTTAGCGCATCCAAATTATTAAGCAAGATCATTATTGCGAGTTGATAACATTTCATAATAAGTGGGCGGTGCCACGCCCATTTTCCAAAAATTTCATAACTATCTTATTTTATGCCAAAATACTACTTCGCAAACCAACTTTCAACAATTTGCATCCAGTATTTGTCGAAATATCGTACACTGAAAGAAAAAAAATTTAGAATTAAAGAAAAAAAACGTGCTAAATAAAAACAAAATATTAAAATGAAGCGTTTTGCACTTCACGGATGCTTTTTAACGATTAAGATAAACAAAAAAAAAATTGTCTCCATGCTGCCTGCAATGGGATTTGAACTGACCCTCTAGCAATTAACAAATTATGGCAAGCATCTTTGCGCACTAAGCTACAGCCAGACATCTAAGTGTCCTTTCAAATGTTGTATTTGAATCAACCACACAGCACGGTATAAAAGTATTATTTTTAAATACGAAGATTTTAAAATGATAATCAAATAAAAAATATTTAATTTTTACTATGCGTTATTTCCCTCAGTGAATTCATAACATTTTACAACGCTTTTATCAACTTGCAATGTTGTGTTCCAGAAACTTTCAATGTTGTGTTCCAGAAACTTTCAATGTTGTGTGTCCGACACCATAAAGCAAAGCTTTGAAAAGCTCCTATAAAAAAGCATAGTGAATAGGGCGAGGTAGATGACATCTAGATGTCGCCCTATGTACTACGTTTGCCACACCGGAAATAGACGACACGCCATTCTTTAAATAAAATTAATTGGTGCTCGTTTGTATGTACATACATATGTAAATGCATGTGTGTGCACCTTTCTATTAATATCGTTGAATTATTTTAATATCTATTGCAAACTTTTATTCAGACAGGACGTGTTGTTTTGACAGTGGTGTTTGGAAATTTTTTATTGAGCAGAACTCATTTTCGATCAAAATTTCTAGAAAACACACTCTGTGTGTACAGTGTACAAATCTGTGAGAGTCTCGCTTTTATCTATCTCTAGAACGGTTACTTAGGGACTGGTCTCAAGCTAGCATTTTCGATGCAAAGAAATGTCTAATTTTAACCGGTAAAATTTTAACCGTGGTAGTACTGGTGCTTTTCGGAAAATTGGCCGCCTTATTGCTGCTGTGTTTTTTCATATGTATATCTACTATATGGATGGTTCCGTGCGCAGAAGTTGAAAACTTTTGACTGCCATTCACCTGGGAGTGGCCAGAAGCGATTCTTGTGCGTACGGTTCAAATCGCAGCTCACAACGTCCGGATATTTATATCCACGTATCCTCTGGGTAGCAACCAAACACCCGTTTGGGAGCGAGCTAAAGTGAGAAGGCGTAAAACTTCGCGTGCGCTGGGTTTGGGTCCCGCCACGTTAAAACCCCGCCCAATGAAAAATTCCAACAAGCCTCGGATGAGACCCCCTTTTTCTGATGACGACCACGGCAAACGTATAAAGGACTATGATTTAAGGGTATGCACCTGGAATATCCGGACCCTTAATGGGGAAGGTGCCTCTGCCCGGCTGGTTGATGTCCTCGGGAAGACAAAGGCTGACATCACCGCCATCCAAGAAATGCGATGGACGGGGCAAGGTAAAGTAAGCGTGAAGCCTTGCGACGTCTACTACAGTTGCCACGTAAAGGAGCGCAAATTCGGTGTTGGATTCGTGGTAGGAGAGAGACTCCGTCGCCGAGTACTGGCGTTCACCCCGGTGGACGATCGTCTAGCCACAATCCGCATCAAAGCTAGATTCTTCAACATCTCGCTCATCTGCGCCCATGCCCCGACGGAAGAGAAGGATGAGGCGTCCAAGGATCTCTTCTATGAGCGCTTGGAACGTACATATGAGCGCTGCCCCCGACACGATGTCAAAATCGTGCTTGGCGATTTTAATGCCAAGGTGGGCAAGGAAGGGATCTTTGGCGCCACTGTCGGAAAATTCAGCCTCCACGACGAAACGTCCGATAACGGACTGAGGCTGATCGACTTCGCCGGGGCCCGAAATATGGTAATATGTAGTACTAGGTTCCAGCATAAGAACATCCACCAAGCTACATGGCTGTCTCCAGATCGAAAAACGAGAAACCAAATCGATCATGTTGTGATAGACGGAAGGCATGCTTCAAGCGTTTTGGACGTACGTACACTCCGAGGGCCAAACATCGACTCGGACCACTATCTTGTTGTAGCCAAGATACGCACCCGCCTCTGTGCAGCAAAAAATGTGCGCCCAACAATGCAAGGAAAGCTTAACGTCGAAAAGCTGCAATCACAACAGACGGCCAATTTATTCGCCACTCGACTCACACACCTGCTCTCTGAGAGCACTCTTCAACAATCCGATGTACGCGAGCAGTGGAACCACATTTCCCGATCATTAAGTACCGCCGCCGAAGAAGTAGTTGGATTTCAGCGAGCCCGAAAGAACAACTGGTACGATGAGGAATGTCAAGAAGCCGCAGAGAAAAAAGATGCCGCCTACAGGGCCACGCTGCGATCGGGCGCAACGCGAGCCATGTGGGACCGTTATAGGGAACTGAAGAAGGAAGCGAGACGTATTTGCCGTAATAAGAAGAGAGAGGCCGAAATACGTGAGTGCGAAGAGCTTGAGATGCTGGCCGACAGGAAGAACGCCCGAAAATTCTACCAGAGGGTTAGGCGACTTACGGAAGGTTTCAAGACCGGGGCGAACTCCTGTAAGAACAACAATGGCGACCTAGTGACCGATGTCCAGAATATACTTAAATTATGGAGGGAACACTTTTATAACCTACTGAATGGTAGCAGCGCTGAAAGTAGTGAGGAAGACGAACCCGAGTCCCCAGTCGATGATGATGGAGTAGCTGTCCCACCGCCTGACTATGACGAGGTACGAATAGCGATTACGCGGCTGAAAAACAACAAAGCTGCTGGAGCTGACGGCCTGCCAGCCGAGCTATTCAAGTACGGCGGCGAGGAGCTGAT
>NW_023458564.1:33935747-33946357 GCF_013731165.1 Rhagoletis pomonella
ATGTTGGAGAAGATAATAAGAGCCGCAGAACTGAACCGCTCAGGCACAATACTTTATAAGAGCGTACAATTGCTGGCGTATGCCGACGACATCGATATTATCGGTAAAAACAAGGGCTACGTCTGTTCTGCCTTCTCGGGATTGGATAGAGAAGCAAAGCGAATGGGTCTGGTGGTGAACGAGGACAAAACGAAGTATCTCCTGTCAGCACACAAACAGTCAGAGCATACGCGTCTTGGCACCCACGTCACTGTTGACAGTTACAAGTTTGAAAAAGTAGACGACTTCGTTTATTTGGGAACCAGCATTAACACCAATAATAATGTCAGCCTTGAAATCCAACGGAGAATCACTCTTGCCAACAAGTGCTACTTTGGGCTGAGTAGGCAATTGAGAAGTAAAGTCCTCTCTCGTCGTACAAAGATCACACTCTATAAGTCACTCATCATGCCTGTGCTGGTGTATGGCGCGGAAGCATGGACAATGAAAGCATCTGATGAGGCGGCTCTTGGAGTTTTCGAGAGAAAGATTCTGCGAAAGATTTACGGACCTTTACGCGTTGGTGATGGCGAATATCGCAGACGATTTAACGATGAGCTGTATGAACTTTACAACGATATAGACATAGTGCAGCGAATTAAAATTCAGCGGCTCCGCTGGCTTGGCCATGTCGTTCGGATGGACAGAAACGCTCCTGCTCTGAAAATATTCAACGCGGGCCGCGATGCTGGGAACAGAGGAAGAGGAAGGCCTCCTCTGCGTTGGAAAGACCAGGTGGAGAAGGACTTGGCTTCACTTGGCATTTTCAATTGGCGTCAGTTAGCACAGAAGAGAAATGACTGGCGTGCTGTTTTGGACTCGGCCAAAATCGCTTAGGCGGTTACAGCGCCAAATAAGAAGAAGAAGAAGATATCTACTATACTTACATACATATGTATATACTTACATATGTACATACTTACATAGGTATGCAGGTATTGTGATCGGTTTTCGTGCTTGATCGGCAACCAGCAACTTGGACGTTTTTTCTGATAACAGTCGCCATTCAGCAGGAAATGCCAAATTACCGAATGTAGTTTTGGCATGATTGAAAGTGCCAAAATAACATAGGCGACATTTTTTCAAAATTTTGTTTTTCATGCAGAAAGGCATCTAGATGCTTTAGGAATATTTCTGCATCAAAAACAAAATTTTTAAAAAGATGTCACTTATGTTATTTCGGCGGTTAAGGCTCGTTATTTCGTTGGCATACATATGCTCTCTCGGTTATGATTGTCATTGTGCGATAATTTTTATTTTTTATTTTTGTAAAGTTGCTTACAAAACTTACGGTTGCTCTTAATTTTGCCTCCATTTGTTTTAGATTTACAGATTTGGTGTCTTGAAACTAAAAAAAAAACACCAAAAAACGCACCAAGCACCAATCTCAAAATATTTCGAAAAGCACCAAGTTGGCAACAGTGCCTCTAATGTCCACTTGCAAAGGTGCACATGACGCAGTGAGCGCATTATTGCAATACCAATGTGCGATCGATCGTGTCACTGATAGCTAGTAATTATGTTTGCCGAGGTGAAACGGAACATGCAGGACATGTGATAAACTTCAAATGTTTCATACTCACCTACTTTTATACATACATACATGCACACAGCAGTTGGACTTAATGTGTTGCATGTTGCCTAATTATATAGGAAATGAGAAACAATTTTGTGCGTTATGGGAAATAGTTTCAAAGATACCTACGTAATTAGCTTATTTGTATGAAATGGTAATGAAAAACATTATGGGTATTCATGGAAACGCGTAAATGCCTCATAACCGCGTAAGCCTCGTAAAAACCGATTTTCCATATAAAATTAATTAAGTTTACGAAGTTTACATGGTTGCGAGGCATTAACGCATTTAGATGTATTACCCTATTGTTTATTACAGCAAGTAGTTGTGCACAAAGGTATTATAATGATACCCGGTAGGGCCTGTGATGGGTTTTGACTTACAGATGTGCCGAAAAAGACGATTATTCACCCTACAATAGAACAATTGTTCATATATTTGCCCTATATTTTACGTTTGTTTGCGTTATATAATCGCAAATACGATTGAATTAAACTTTTCTACACTTGCCCGGGTACCCATATACCCGAGTATTTTTTAGGTTGTCCAGTTACCCGATCATTATAATTTACCCGTTTTGTAAATACCAGTTTGTTCAAGTAAATGTTATATGTAATAGCATAAGCCTTAAATTAAGTTTGTCTACTGTCAAAATTTTCATCAAATTAGAGAACAATTTAAAAATTTAAATTTCCTTACTTACACTTTGCAATAATAGGTGGATTCTTTTGCAACCGAGATACAAAAGCAACAACACAAACTCGGCTATATATCCAAGTTCAGCCAGGTCGGTTAAAAAATACGCGGCCGGATGGGTAGTGTTGGTAAGTGAAAAAAACTGCTCTATTGTGAATTGTTAGTGGGAAAGTGGAGAGGGAAATTTTTGTTTTCGCAAATACCTCGCATAACTACTCATCTAATATTTCAGAACACCGAATTTCAGGAAAGGTTAAACTTATTTCAAAAAACCACAAATTTAATGGAGAAAAATCCAATTGCAACCCGAAGAACTTTAGGTATACATAAACCCTGAATTCCAAAAAGGAAAAACACAAAGCATCAGTCTATTATATTTCTAAAGTATCTCAGATGAAGATGTCCAACTTTGAGCATTCTTACTTGTAGCTAGCCTGAAGGCGTGGTTGCGAATATTGGACAGCACCATCGCTGTGGTCCATAAATTAAAAATAGGTACTGATGCTTTCTTTGTATTATTGTATTGTATTTCGAATTGAACCTAGAAATGGACATGGGAAAAACAAAAAGTAAAAGTACGAATTCGAAATCAGCATCCGAATGGTAAAGTTTTGTTCTATTTATATCTTTTAAATTTTAGCGCGACGTAGCGTTGTCACATGAGATTAAAAGCTCAAAATATTGCAATTGTGAATTAAATAACCAATCTCTTAACAAAATGGTTTGAAAATTAACGACTCTATTCAATTTGTTTTTTTTCCGCACCTCATTTGTAAAGAAATATTGTTATATTTATTTGATGGCGCCAGCAAGCTAATGTCGTGTATTACCCCTTTATGAAAAGGTACTTTTAATCTTTAAATAATTGCTGGATGAGTTAAAGTTTTAATTAATAAAAACCGACAAAAGGAAAAAAAAAATTAGTATATTTTCCAATCTCGGGGTCTGAAAAGGTGGGTTCCCTATATGAGGCCGTGAGAGCAGAAGTAACCAAACCCGCATTTTTTTGTACTTAACTACTTAAAATTGTTTTAAATGTCATAAATTTTAAAATAAAATAATATATGTTTGGTAATGCATATCTATATGTATATATCTCTATCTCTCTTCACCCTTCTTGAAAGTGACATAATTAGGCCGCTCTCTAAGTGAAGCAACCGTCCAGTAGATTGCAGATTTGATGCCAACATGCACTTACGGATAATGGCATAAGAATTCAACTCATATTCTCAAAGTTTTGACAAACTTTACGGAAAACGCTCCTTAGGGCTTCAAAGCAACGTGGCATCATAGTCTCTTAGATTATCATTGAAATTCAAGCAAAACAATGGCATTTATTTATATACATAAATTATGTAACTTATACATATATACATACATACATATGTATGCAAGTTTTTGAATCACTCTCAAGACTAATGAAATTAACCAAAAGGTGCAAACCTCAACGAAAGCTGTTGAGCTAAATGCAGTCATGAAAAATGCATTCGAAAGGAATTGCGGGAGACAAATGTGCCATTTCGTTTTTATTAGATTTCGCCATAATGCGCCAACGTCGAGTCAGTGCCGTGTCTCAGCTTAACGCTTGCTTTGCGTGCAACACCGTATGGATGATGCAAATTATATGAGTGTAGAATGGCGCTTGTGTTCCATAAATTTTATTTGTCAATGGTGGCAAGCGCGGTGAGGGCTATAAGGAGTGATCCGTTTTGCCACTACCAATTTTTAACGTTCGCATAGTTAACGCCTTTCGAACGTTGCAACGACACCTAATAGTACTTGGCACTGTGGAAGCTGCGTTGCTGAGCGAAAATAAAAATGTCAGCACAGCAAGGTGTTCAGTAGCGTATCGCCACCACCCAGTGCACTCGAAAATGATGGATGCACTTTGGTACGGAACATGCAAATTCCATTTGGATCACGTGTGGTAAACGCCCCGACTGCTTAATAGACTACTCTGGCCATAGTTAGATGGCATTCATACTTTAATGTATGCGTTAATATAAAAGTGACTGAAAATATGATGAAGATGAATTCATAATTTAAAATATCGAAAAAGAACTCTTTACGCACCTTCAGTATGTACACACATTTTGAAATTCTAAAGATTTGTTTTCAATGAACGTTATTGTGAAATAATCGGGAATTGATTGATCGTTGCTACCAAAAGCCTCGTACATAAACCTTACGAACACGGGGTAGAAGCATAGACTCTGTTCTTCATCCAGTAGGGCAAATGGGGTTGCCGTATATGCCGATCATAGTCAGGTGTTTGTGCCAAGAGAAGTGACCAGTCGGCCCAATGAAAGCAAATCCCTGGCTAGATTTTCTGATATTGACAGCAACATAAATTTTGCCCAACTACAGCCTGAAGCCTCCCAACCATTGACTCCTTACCATATAATCATGCGTGATCTGGCACTCAGAGTAAAGAAAGTTGAGTGAGAATTTCTCAACTGGTCCTCCGATTTCAGTCAAGTTCGAATTTTTGCGTGAAATTTGTGGGTAGAGAGGTTTTTAGATGTGAAAGGGATTCTGAGAATTTTTTTTTTTAAATATGAATTTTTAAAATTTTTGTAAGCAAATATATTTTTAAGCAATTCTTTTTTTCAAAACTCATCTTCCCTTAAAGTATTTGACGAAAGTTGATGATTTTTTTTTGTAAGCGTAGTGATATTAGAGCTTTAAAAAAAAATATTTTTATAGTTTGGAAAAAAAATTTTAATTTAAACATTATAAATATTCAAGTTGCATTAAAAATATGTTCTCTGCGTGTTTTCCATTTCGTTTATATTTTCGAAAACGGCATTTATTGAAGAAAATAGTTGTACACAACAAATTTTAGATCTTTTGTGTTTTTTACTTACAGCAACATTTGTCACAGCGCGCACGCATCGTGAACCATGCACGCTCACCGCCTATGCGCGCAACGTGTTCACTAGAAAGCGCGCACAAGAGCAATTAAAAATTGGCTCATATTTCCGACTATTAACGTAACCTCATATAATAATGATGGCATTTATGGCATTTCAAAGGCATTATTAGGTTAAGTTTTGCATCAGAGGTATGTATTACAATAATCCCATTAATTCCTTTTTTTTTGAGTTCACACACATTATTATTACCAGGGAACGAACTACAAAAAAGAGGAAAATATACAGGAAAAGGCACTAGAAGGCACTAAATAAAGACAAAAACCGAAAAAAAAAAACAAAAAATACATTTATTTTAAAAATATATATTTTACAAAAAAAGAGAAAAACTATGAACAACATAGTTTCATTATATCAAAAAATTTTACTTTGAGTCTTTGACTATTTTCTCCAAAACTGTAATCTCTATAGTTGTAGTAATATTGAACCACAAGATGCACTTTGAAGTTTTCTGGCAGCATTTTCATTCGATTTTCACGAAGAAAAGCCTTGAATATACTAAATTTGCGCTCGACGTAAGTTGATACAAGTGGACCTCGGTATTCTTACTATAAATAAATGAAAGGTGAGGGTATCTTCTTTCGATTTACATGAAAAAATTCACCGTCTGTCACCGATCGCTGAACAAACTTACTCATTTTCTGACAAAGGTCACGAAAATTTTAATGCAAATGTGTATTAAAATATGTTGCATACTTTGAGGCTTAAACCCTTTTGCTGCAAATGATAATAACATCACTTTATTAACACTTGATTTACGGCAAGCCGAAAGATATATATGACAACATTAAAAAACACGTAATTTTTAAGCAAAAAACAAAACCGACTTCAATTCTCATATAAAGATTTAAGATTATCGTTAATTTCTTCATGATCCAACAATCGGATTTAAACCAAATTAGCATGGAAGGTGAGGTGTGAGGTAACATCTTTCCTTAAAAAAAAGAGTTGTATAAACCGGCTTACGTGGTCCAAAGTTATACGGTAACATACATAAAAAAAAAAAATATTCCGAAATGATAACCCTCTCCTTTTTTGTGCAGTCGGTTAAATATGAGTTAATTTTCTGTGTCATCTGGTGAATGGAGTGTGGAGCTAATTAAATGCAGTAAAAATACTGAATTGTTAACCGATTTTGTTAAAGCTAAAAATTCGGTGCTTACAGATAGAGAAATAGATATAGTGAAACGGCAAATTCAGAACAGATTCCTTAGCCACTTTTTTGAACACTGGGAACAATTATATATAAAAATTTCGTATTTCTTAAAAGAAAACTATAGGTCCGAGGGAGGTACTCCTAGAGAGTGGCCGATTTCGACCATTTTTGGAATTTTTCTTAACTAGCTTACAACTCAACAGCATACAACCGGGCTGCACTCCTTCTATTTTTTTTTTCAAAAAATTTATGAAGCGCGCTATAATGAGCGCCACGCCTGACAGAACAAAGAAGGTGAGAAAGAAGAATTGGCATACGTGAATGTGAAATTGGTATCTACCAAAACTAAGGCTCAGCTATGCATACTTATTTTAACTTAAATTGACTTGTGTTTTAATGGCTAGCCAACACACTTTACAAGGCTGTTGAATTTAATAGATTTCTAGTTAAAAGTGGCATTCTTGTAGGTAGTTAGAGCGAGAGAGGAAGAAGTATCGTTATTGGGAATCACCACTATATTTCAAAAGCTACGTTTTATGTGCAATTGCAAAGTTAAGTGGCATAACTGAGCCTTAATAATTATGTATGTGTAAAATAATCTAGGGTAATAAGTAATAACAAGTATTTTCAAAACCCTTTCCACTGATACCCATTTTGTAATAATTGATTTTTTTTAGATAATTTGAATGGAATTTTTTAAAAGGTGGCAACTCTTTTCAAAAAAGTAAAACCTTAATGCATATCTGCAGTCCAAGGCTTTTAATTTGCCACCTTATTTTGGAAAATCAAACGAACGGTGCAGTTATGACGGCATGGCTTATTATATAGTTTATATTCAATTGATCTACAGGTGGCAACTCCTTTCGAAAATTTAAAACCAGTTTGCACATCTACAGGCAAAGCGCTTTAACTTGACATCCCATTTTTTAAAATCGAACGAACGGTGCAGATCTTTTATGCGGAACAAAAAATGCCTTCGCGTATTATTTTGAACTTCATTTTTTAAAAGGTGACAACTCTTTTCGAAAAGTTAAGCCTTATTGCACACCTAAAGTCAGAGCCATTTGATTTGACACCACACTTTTGAAAATCGAACGAACGGTGTGGATCTGATGGCATTGATTATTAAATTATTTGAATGCAATTTTTTTATCAGGTGGCAACTCTTTTCGAAAAAGTAGAACCTTATTGCACATCTACAGACCAAGCGCTTTAATTTGACATCTCATTTTTGAAAATCGGGCGAACGGTACAGATCTTTTATGCTGCACAAAAAATCTCTTCGCGTATTATATATATAGAATAGATTATAAGCAGTTTCACATTAAACGAGCTTTAAGACAGGGTCTCTATATCTTGTGATTTCTTTAATTTTATGCTGGAGAAAATATTGCGAGCTCCCGAATTGCATATATAAGTCCCTCAACAATTATATTAGCAAAAGTAAATGTTTGCTCTCGACAAACAAAAATCAGATTATATTACTTTTATTTCATGCTTCAAAGTATGTCCAAAAACGTTTACAATGGCAATATCTGAAAAGTCAGAGTTTAGAACGTTCGAAAAAACGATGGCGAATTCCGGAGCTGATGAAACGATGAGCCGTAGGGTTGTATGAGGTTTACAGCAACACAAAAACATAGACATAGTACAGCCAGAGCCGGATTATACATGAGTCAGTGAAGGCAACTGTCTAGGGGCCCGCAACGGATAGGGGCCCGAGCAGAGAGAAACAGTATTTCAAAATATTGAAGAGTGAAAATTTAGTGTGAAGATTTGCATCCTCGGGTCCAATTCCAGGTGAGCTATTAACTTACAAAATTCATATTGGTTATTTAAATATTAGATATTCAACCCTGAGTTTATACCAAACAAAAATCAGCCGTTCAGCACAAAATGTAAACAAACAGATAAGCAACAGTGCTACCACTTGTTTGTCATATTTAAATAAAGGTGATCTGAAACCCAACGAAATCTAAATGTCATTCAAAGAACAATTCAAAATTAAACTTAAGTGCCATCTAACTTTGTCATCTGAAATTTGCTCTCAATGGCAATATTATTGCTTTTTTATATTACCTTTTAAAACCATTTTAAAATACAAGAAAAAATAAGAAGAAAATATATTAGCGCTGTTCCACACGAACCTGAGGCATCCCGCGATCATTTGTTTTATTGTGCAAGTACATTACGAAGGCATATGTTAAACTAAAGCCAGATAAAAGGCTTGCTTCGCTTTGACAGATAAGATGAAATGTATAAAAATGCACCAAGCATGCCACATAGATCGTTTTAGCTGCAGCGCGAAGCGAAAATATGGCCAACTCCCTTCCTTTTGCGCGCGTTTACCATCAGCGGGTTCAATTTTTATTTTGTTTCGTCCAAATTCGAGTTTTCATGCAAAAAAAAAAATCAAATTCAATTACACTCCTGATATTTTTGAAACTATATATATAAAATCCACAGAAATTTTCACAAGTAAACGAGCAGTACAAAACTGTTTCCTTGACGTCCACTGTGGCATACCTTTTACGTCTTGCGCTTTGCCGGCAAAGTTATAAATGTCACGCAAAACCACAAAGTTTTATCTGGCATGGCCTTTAGGGTGATGAATGATGTAGTGAAAAAATAGCCTAATTATGGTATATATAAAAACTTACTTCAGGAAGTTAGAAATGGGTGAAGAGGCCCAGACATGAAGAGGCCATGACATTGCCTAGGGACCCCGGCATGGTTAGTCCGGCCCCGAGTACAGCGATTCTATGGATGCAAATACTACAGCCATGTAAGTATTCAATGCTTTCGCACAGGAAGATACAGTCTCATTCATATTCGAAGACTTTGCTGCACTTACGATTCCAAACTAAACTGGAACGAGAAACAAACAATTGAAACACTTTATTTAAATCCGTCAAAAGCGCTTAGCTGGTCACAAGTTCTTTAAGTAAACTATAACGTCGGATGAGTTAAAGATCGTCCTATCTCGGCTGCCGGTTCGAAAATGTCCTATCTCGGAAGTTGCCTCAAAAAAGCCTATCTCAACCGAAAATATATTGACAATATGTTGAACTAAATTCTTCAATCAAACTCTGAGATAGAACGTTCTTCAACCAAATTCTGAAATTGGGCGTGCTTTTAAAAGTTTTCTGAGATAGGACGTTTTCGAATCGAGCCTAGATAGGGCGATCATCCACTCAGCCATCGATATTCAGGCTTAAGAAAAACATTATACATACCATAAACATAGTCACTAAATTGCACGAATAGTGCAGGTAGGCATACGCACTTACGAATCATGCGGTAACTAGTAATAAAAAAAAAAAGTGGAATAGCATATTTCAAAGCTGTAAAATTTTGTTATAAGTATGTATATTTTTTTCTCTAGTAAACACTTTTAACTGTCACCTAAAATATTACAGTAATGCCATTTAGTTAAGTATCCATTTCGGCATTGCCCTGCTTGGATGCGGTTTTAACTAATTCTAACAATAATAAAATATATGTCGTTACTCCTTATCTCCTTGACCAAATCCGCACTTCTTTTCTAGCAGCCACAAAAATTTCTCAGCATGAAATATATACAACGGATTCATTCACTGTTCACCCCTTCATCAAACCTCAACTATCTCCAAACTGGTTAATTTTCGCAACTCTATACATACCTATTTATTTCCGAATTTCTGAGGAGGTCATGCTGCATGTGGCACGTGGCGTCATAACAACAAACAAAAGCAAGCTAAATTCAAAGCGACTAGGAGTCAGAAGGTTTATGGTCGGTTGGTTGGTTCGTTGGTTAGCGAGTAATCAATTTGGAATTTGTCATTGTCAGTCGCTTAAATACTGAGCATTTATTTATTTAAATTTTCCACTCCAGCGATACGAGTCCAGCTAACTACATAGCGCTAAGGGCAAAAACAACAAACCAAGAAATACCACAAGAATTGTAAATGCCACAGGTCCTTGCTGTAGCATAGCATAGCTTACAAACCCTCCTCCTCGCAAGTTTAGAGCATGCTGAGGGGAGCTTTCATTTACCTCCTTTTCAAATACTAAATACGTACAAACACACAAAACATTCGCTAGCTGGCGTCTCGAGTTGCCTAATATCGCTGGTAATTACAGCAATTAGTTGAAAGTGGGCAGTTCGAGTCTGTGTGGGAGTTCGATAGTATAAGTGGTGTTGGCATTATGCTGTAATAGTTGTGCGATG
>NW_023458564.1:33946757-33977318 GCF_013731165.1 Rhagoletis pomonella
ATCACTTCTACCATTTTTTCAAATTATTGTTGCTTTTCCACAATAAATTTTCATTTAAAAAATGGCCTCGAGCTCATTATAAAAAAAAATTGTTGAATATAATTGTTAAAAGGCCAAAAAATAACAAAAAACGAAAAAAATTTACGGAATCATAACAATGAGATTTTTAATGCTGTGTTTGAACTTTTTTCAAAAACTGGTTTAAGAAAAACTTGAAAAACTCAGCCAAAAGCTTATCAATTTAGACTTATGAGGTATCTTTGGTAAGGTATTTTCTCACTCTTTTAATTTCTTAGCGAATAAGCTCATTCAAAGTATGAAAGAGGAAGGTAAGAAAAACGAGTGTCATTCTATGTTGAATTAAGATGTGTTGGTATTTGATAAAGAAAAAATTGGGACGTGGGATTTTTTCCAAAAAATCCTGTAAAGAACTATTTGTATTCATAAAAAACTCCATTTTTAGAGGTAAATATTTTCAGACCGGTCCAGCTCACGTAAATCTTCATATTTTTCCGAAATATTTTGGTAGAAGTTTTAAAATATACTAGGTTTGGTGATCCCGCCAGAAAAAAACGACTTATTTTGGTGATGCAAACCTATGTACAATAGCCGAAAAAATTATAGCCGCACTAAATTTTCACAAGTTTTAATATATTATTTTTGTTGTTATTTAATTTTGGTTAGTTTTTTATAGTTCATTCTTGAACAACATCCGTATAAATACAAGTTTAAAGGCAGTGTCACACGATTGCGTATTTGCCAAAATTTGGTGCAAATCGTATTCCAATTGTTTGAATACCCAAATATTTTCCTTTATCCCAATCACGAAAATTAGTTTGTTGAAAATTTTCAATAGAACATCGCTTATTGTACGAATCTTTTGACTACAAATAAAAAATTGTCCCAATTTTTTTTTTATTTTGTACTAATAGCCCAATATAAAAATGCACAAATCTGTACAAATGTACCAATGAAGTGACACTGCCTTTAAAATTTATGCAATCTAAGAAAAAAATCAACACATTTTTGTAAAAATTTCGAGTTTTTAATTAGATTCAGAGTATGCAGTTTTGTAACCCATTGAATTCTAGTAGAATAAAGTACAAGTTGCAAGTGGCTAAAAGTGCCCCCCTCCCCCCACCCCCCTAAATACGGCCTTGACTGATAAAACTTATATATGTATATCTGGCAAACAAAAAATGACATATGGTAGGCAATAGTTTTCCCTGTGAAGACGGGGCGTTAGCTAGTCTTTCAGTGTTGTAAAAGGCCGTTCGCACCAGGCGATTTTGCGTTCAACTCACGCAGGGTTGCACGAAAAAAAAATTGAATGGCTAAAAATATCAAAATATTCGCCACAAAAAGGCGTTTGCACTGTTCAACTTTGCATTCTACTTTTGGTTGAACGGCCTTTCAACTAATCGCTTTCAAGAAAGTTGATCGCCAGCCAACATTTCGCCATTTAACTTTTTTTCGTGCAACCCTGCGAGAGTTGAACGCAAAATCGCCTCGTACGAACACCGTTTGAAGGGTAATACGGCTTACCTACGACACCGGGGATTACTTTGTTCTATCCTCCAATTACGATCGCGAATTACCCCTTTCCCCAGAGCACAAAATTTAGTATGGCGAATTACGTAATTCCAAAGGTGATTGGAGTGCGAATTACGAATGAGAGAGCGAACTACGTAATTGGCGTGCAGTGGGAAAGCCGTATTAAATATTATTGATTAAGGCTAAAAGCAATTACACTGTTCAGCTTTCACAGGCGGTTAGTTGAATCAAAAGTTTACATCATTTAACTGAATGTTGAACAATGTAAACTCCTTTTAAATATAATGATTGTATACGATTATGAAATAATAATATTCTGAACGAAATTTTTGGAAAATTTCATCACTGCTATAAAACTTGAAAAGGAGGACAAGGAGGACATTTTTGTTCAAAAGGAGGACAGAGAAGGACAATATTTTTGAGGAGGAAAAATCACGTTTGAGGAGGACAATCCTCCTCAAAGGAGGACGGTTGGTCAGCTTACCATTACATAATGCGTCATTTATTGATCGAAATAGCACTGGAGAAAATCAGTTTGGAAGTAATCAATAGTTCCTGCCACGCTTTGGTTATGACAAATCATTTTACGGCCTTGGTTCATTAAAATCAGTCAACAATAAATATACAAATAAAAAGTTAAAAACACAGAATATTTAAAACATAACAAAAAGTAGTTTGTGGAGGTATATACACAACACAAATAGAATTAGGATAAGGAACGGAAACCTGCGAGTAACAGGAGTCAATATGCAACCGGAACAAAGGTAAGAAAGTAATAGCACAGCGCTCCTTGGCATAAGTATTTGTTGGTAGAAATAACGTGTCGATTTAACGCGCCATAGTCGTTTGTTGCTGTTAGCCGTTTTTGCTGTCATCATCAGTATTACCATTACCCATTACCACTACCATTACCGCGGCCATAGTGATTGCAGGTGCGCACACTTCAAGGCAGTTTACACAAGTTTCGTGCTGCCAACTGCCTGGTAAAGTCCTATGCAAATACAACAATAAATCGTTTGAATACCAAAACCTTTACTTTCACATACACACACACACACGTACAAACATATATGTAATTTTAACTAGCACAGAGTGAAGCAACACGTCGCCTCTCATCTCGTTGCACCAGCCAGCCATCAGGAACTCGCTTCACTTCGCCCCGCATCGCATTTCATTCTTTCCACGCTTGATGATACTCGTGCACCAAGGAAAAGCCGGGAGCAGACGATAGCGGACATCAATGTATGTATACGTAACAATCCACAAGTGTGTGTGCAAGTCTTTGGTATAATTGCTACAGGTCTCACACCTTCGCGCCATCCTGCCAAATACCCAGTTGCTGTTCGTCGCCCACCACCTGTTCAACATCCCTCTTCCCGTTGCAACCTTTCTTCGCTACCCGGAAGCACACAGGTCGCCATTTCTATGCGCAGAAGCAGTCATTTGTCAATATTGCATGAGAACTTGCCTACTTTGCCGATTTCCAATGGAGAGAGTGCAAGAGTTTCTGAGAACTGAGAATTACTAAATACGAAGGGAAAATAAGTAACAAAAGTACAATGTGACACGAATTACCACTTGTGAGCGCAACAAAGTGTTGCTCATCGGCTACTTGTTGTGTCAGCGACTATAGCGCCAGCAGGGTGTTCGTGAGACTGCTCCGAGGGCTGCTTTAAGTCCACTCGGAAAGAGCGGTACACTGAGCAAATACTAGAAATGTTGCATGCTGTTCGCGCACCCGGGCGAAGTCGATCAGCCTTAGTTCGTTTTCGAACGCTTCGTCGTGGAGGCTGAATTTTCCGACGGTGGGGCCAGAGACACCTTCCTTGCCCACCTGGCATTAAAATCACGAAGCACGATTTTTATATCGTGACGGGGGCAGCGCTCATAAAAGTGATCTTTGGACACTTCGTCCTTCTCTTACGTCGGGGCGTGGGCGCAAATTAGCGAGATATTAAGAACCTCGATCTGAATTTGCGCTCCTTTACATTGTACGTGTAGTAGATGGCGCCAGGCCGCAGCCATTTCTTGCCTTGCTTCGTTCAACGCTTTTCTTGGATGGCGGTGATGTCAGCTTTTGTCTTTGCGAGGACATCAACCAGCTGGGCAGAGGCACCTTCCCTATTAAGGGTCCGAACATTCCAGGTACATGCCCTCAAATCGTAGTCCTTTAAACGTTGGCCGTGTTCGTCATCAAAAGTGGGCTCACATCCGAGGCTTTATTTTTATTTTTCATTACAAGTGGTTTTTATGTGGCGGGTCTCAAACCCAGCGCACAACCTATTACTGGGATTTTATGGTTTTTCAACCGAGTAACGTTGATATAGCAAGTGGCTTGCTCTAAGATAGACACCCGTTTGCAGCCGCACCTACTGGTGAGCAGACGCTGCAGACTTCACTGATCATTAAACTTTTGCTAAGGAAGTATTGTTCGATTATTGCAACAGAATTATTTAAAAAAATTTTGTCGAATGAATGTATGTATTTAGGAGTCAACGAAAAATTAAAAGGGCGGCCCTAACGTTGGACAATAAAAAAAATTCGAAATCGCCTTGCAAAAATCCTTCGGATTCACTGCGATAATGTAAAACAAGTTTTGCATGTTTTCAGGAAATGGGGGAATTGTTATACTTTTGGAGAAATGGAGTCCATTGGCTTCCATATTCAATACACCTCAAAATGCACTCCAAAAGATTACTGAGCTCAAAACGTCAGCAAGGTGCAGAGTGTGGTCATCACCGACCGTATCTCCTGCGTCGGTCTCGGGGTATATCGGCAACAGCAAAGGGCTATGGTATGGAGACTTCAAGCGTTAGGCACAAACGGTGCGCTAGCCCAGTTAAAAGAGCCCAGGCTGACCGCCGTATGGCTATCAAAATTCTAGAGCGCTACGACAGCCAGAGTGTTCATAAGTTCATAAGTTATCTTACAAGATGGGACGCTTGAGTGGGCGAGAGGGTTGTTCGGCGAAGGTGCTGGGCGTAACTTATTTAGGAGTATCTCAACACCCTTAAATATATGTATGTACATACATACCTACAGTAGCATAGGCAATATGCGAAGGAAAAAAAAAATTGTATCACTAATGAGAAAAAAATTTAACTTGAGAACTTTTCAAATTGTTTGCAGTGTATTTCAACGCGAAACCCTAGTGTATTTGTCAACACCATTTGCCGCCATTTAATCACCTCTCACAAAAAAAAAACCACCGCCACCAATTCACAGCAGGGAGAAAAACCTAATGCTACCATTATAAATTACGGTAAGCATGTACAAACGTGCATATGGACAACTATATAAGCGCATGTGAAACACTTTTAAATTTCGCTCCGCATGTGAGAGCAATGCCGAAAGCTATAATTTTACATGTTGCTCCTTTAGAGTGTTGCAAGAACCACAAATGACGTTTGCTCACAAATTCCAACTCGAAGTCCAATGGCTACAAATACAAATTTTATGCAAATTGAGTACGCTCTGAGAGAAAAAAAGAGCGCATCTTGCGCCCAGTAGTAGGCAATGAATTACCGAAGGAATAATTCGAATGTTTTTAGTTTCAAGTTTGGCGAACGTTAGCGACTTATTGTCGCACCAGTAGAAGGGAGTGGTACGTCAAAATCTGACGCACATCAGCAGTGTATTGTGCGCTACAGGAAAAAATATTATTATTCAACTTTTAGATTTTTTTTCTTCATTGTCTAATTTTTGTGAACTCTAATCAACTGTGAACTGAACTTAACTCAATAACTAAGCTGCACTCTTTTCGCCTCAAATTAACTATCAACTTTATCTTCTATTGGAGCTCTATGTGAAACGCGATTATACTCTATTTGGAAAGTAGAACTACTGATTTTGATCCTGACCTGCGAGCACCTGCAAAAATCGTTAAGTTACATGATGATAAACTCCTCTGCATCATCCCAATTCCCCTCTATTCTTCTTTCGAAAACTTTTTGCTACTATAATCCACTCTAAATCGATCATTTATGTATATGATTCAAAGTAATTGAGTGTAGGAAAAAATTAAGTGGTATAGACTTTCAGTTATTTTGCTGTTGCTATCCGACCAATTTACGGATTTTTCGCTGAAGAAACACAAAAGTGACGTGAAGAAAAAGCACAGCACACAAAATATTAACAATTGTGAAAAATGCAAAAAGAGAGTGGAAAGCTATAGCACTAAAGGTGCAAGCGGATGAAAGAGAAAGTCTGAAAACGAAGGACAAAAAGCCAAAATGAAAATGAAAAATAAGTAAATATAGAGAAGACGTGGGATAAGTTGATCGTTAGTGCTGGCAATTGTGATGTAGTTGTCTGATTCTCAAACTAAAATCGGCGGTCAACAATTCGATGGAAGCAAGCCAAAGTGAGTAACATTTAGTGAAGGTTTGAGAAAAGTATTAATTCTAAAATTATTCGAAATAGAAATAAGAGGAGCAAGGCACTATATGTTTCACTTAGCGATTACTTAATACTTCTGTAATTGTTGTTGTGTGCTATAGTTTTTTTTTTTTTGTTTCTTTTGAGAATTTGTTGATTTGGGTGTATATGTGCGTTCCTGTTGCCGCAATTTAGGCGCAACACCGCGGGCAAATCGTTGAGAGAAGTCAGAGAATCTCTCGGAGAAAGAAAGAATTCGTAACTGCTCGCCACACGAAGGCGGTAGTACGGCATTGCCATTCATTTTTAGCAGATTTGGCAGTAAGCCAACTTCTATCGAAACGATGTTGGAGTGTACAAAATCTAAAGTGACGAGAAATCGTATAAAATTTCAACTATTTTTCCTCTAATAAATATCAAGAAATTTTAGCTTTCCAAAAATATACGAATGAAATATAAAAACACAGTAATTAAATTGAAGTCCGAGTGGGTGTAAAATACTGAAAAAGACACAAACATCCGCATTGCAAGGCTACAAAGCTAACAATTAATCATTCGTGCTAGGCAGCTTAACAACTATGTGTGAACGTGTGTATATACATACATATTTACTTAAAAAGGATATAATTATTTGAAAAGGCTTCGAGGGCAAGCAATGATTTCAATATTTCGTGTTACCAAGCAGCAATTGCTTTGGATAAATATTAAACAGCGCTTTTAGAAGAAATTTACAATATGTACGCACGTACATATATATGTGTGTATATGAGTAATATAATCATTGCTGTGCTAAGATTGATTGGACATTTGGAACAACACGCGATATATTTTTCATACAAACATACATATGTAGCTATGCATCTACATATATACACTTTTCTTCCAAAGCACTTTGAGGTAAAATACCGCTCTGTTGCTTTGCTCTCGCCGCACAACCACCTGAAGAGTAATGACGAAAGTTGTTGGCTTCACACATAGCCCAAATGTTTTCAGCTAATACGCATATATAGTATGCATACTCGTATCTACATACATACATTTGTGCAAATCCAAGAAGTAAAATCCACAAATATCGATGTCTAGTTACAAGTAAAAAACCAAAAAAAATTAACAGTCGAATCGCTTACGTAGGTAGATTAACTAGAACGCAAACCTGGAACAGGTATTTATTAAATGTACAGCATCGGTCATATTAATAGCGCCCCATTTCAGAGTGATATTGTTTGCCACCAATGTTTATTTATTTATTTTTAAGAATTTTTAATTTAAAAAAATTCATTCTCATAAAAAACCTATATTAAAAGTTTAAAACTTTACAAAACATTAAAAAATTCATATTTAAAATTTTCTTCTCAGAAGTGTTAGAATATTTTTTTTGAGTATACAGTTTTAGTGCGATAATGTGCAATTTTCAAGTGGCAAAAAATTACCGCGGATTTTTTTTAATTTTTTTCTTGCCCAAGTTGTCGCGGTTTCTTCCATATAAAAATAAATTAGGTGCTTTCGTTATATGAAAGCGAATACCATAAAAGAAATCAACCAACACCGACACAAAAAAAAATTATGAAAAAAGTAACGGTAATTAATAGCCACTTGAACTTGCAAAATTAAGTGGGATATACAATTTTATACCAAAAAAAAAAATCTGGCATTTCTGAGAAAAAAGTTTGAAATGCGGATGAAAACTTGTTGAACTGTTTGTTTTTTAATCTAATATATAGAAATCACGTGTCACAGTGTTAGTGGTAGAACTCCTCCTTTGTGTATATATGGTATGTATGAGAATTGGATGTAAAGTATATTTCATACCACTAGGTGCAGGGGGCCTGGCACCTCCCATATAAACCGAATTTTTCATACTGCCTATCTCTGGAAGTGTTCATGGTAGAGTACTGGAACTTGGTATGTACAAAGTATATAAAATCAATCGCATAGTCATGAATAAAAATAGGGGCTATTGGAAAAAGGGGCGTAGTGTACATGGTAGAGTACTCGAGATATATGAAAACAGTCGCATACTCATGGTGAAAAAGTGTGGTTATTTGAAAAGGAGCGTGGCACCTTTCAAACGCACTACTGAAGCTATTACGTATATTTGTATGCATATACACTTTTGCTAGGTTATTTAAGACGGCAATGGAAATATGCCTTCCACACAACCACCAAACCGTAATATTAGAAGATAAATGCGTCGCTGAAAATCATGAACGTGAACTGTTGGTGAAAATGTTGGACTAAAATGTTTCAACACAAAAAATTCATTTTGGGCGGGACGAAGTTCGCCGGGTCTGCTAGTTTTCTATAAAGTTTTAAGGTTGGGCTTATATATTCTTAAAAATAAATAAATAATAATACTTACAAACAATATCACTTTGCAATAGCATGCTACTGATATGACCGATACTGTATGTAGGTGTTTTTTGTAAATACCTTATATATATACATACATAAATGTGTAAGTATGCATGTACCCGAATGATTCGACGCGCGTGTATTGTATTAAATATAGTATATATTTTGACACACGAAAGCAGGCGGAACTTGTAGCTTCACTCGTCAGCTAAATTACTTACATACATACATACATATGCATATGTGTATTTATATAATACATACATGTATGTATATAAAACAACTACAAGTATGAGATCGAATTACGAGAATATTTTTTTATTTAAATAGTTTCTTGGCATTTTCTTAACGAATGGTTGTCATAACCAGGGCTATAAAATATGCATAAAAACACTGATTTTAAGCGCTTAAAAAAGCTCGATAAGTAAACAAAATATGCTGTTAAATATACGAGATCCCCGCTAAGTTTTGTGAGAAAGTTCGTCATAGTTTTGCTAAAACACCCTCTCCCTTGGTCAAAAGACAATAGTCTTTCATAAGGCAATTGTCATTGCTGGCAACTATCTTGAAAGCTCTTTACTGTCTTTTGAAAGACTAAGGGCCAAATTCACAGTGCGTAGTTAGCTCAGAATCGGCAGTGAACTACAGATTTTTCTACTGAAAGATTAAGTGAAAGTAAAAGAAAAATACAGTGAATCAAAGAAGTGACCACGTGTTTATTTTTTTAAATATTCATAATGTTTTTCGAGTTAAATTTTTTTTGCTACTTGTATAAAAAAAATGTTGTCCAAGCTTTAACCAAAACAATATAAAATTTAGTTTGAAAAACAATACGAATATTTAAAAAAAATTCAATATGTCGTCAATTGTTTGAGTCACTGTATATATATTTTTTTTTTAACAGTAAAAACTAATAAATAAAAGAAAATTAAATGTAAAAATAAAATTAAAAGAGTTTTAAAAATTATATGAATTAAAAAAAATATTATTTTTCTTTTTAAACAATAAAATCTAATACTTCAATTAGAAAAATAAATTAATTAAATCAAAAGAGAAGAAAATAGTATTTAAAAATTCAATAAATAAATATATTTTTATTTAAAAAATCTTAAAATTTAAAGAAAATTAAATTAAAAAATACAAAAAAATTAAAATAAAAATACCGAATATTATCCTAGGTTAGGTTGGGTGGCTTTCTCTTGAAGGGGGCTCACTTAGACCTTGAAAATCGGCCCTTTGTGAAACCACTGCGAATGGTAACTGCTACGTTAGAGCGAGAATCACTGAGTGCCGAGAACGAAGTTTCGCAGGAGGTCAATATTGATCCCGGAGAGCTCCTCCGGACTTGTCAGAGAGTAAGAGTAGCGACAGAGGGGGTCCGATAAGATATTTGATCTTACTGCATGAACCCCAATAGGACATTGCCCTGTCAGTACACCCACTAGAATCGAGAGATCCGCGTCCGGTCCATCCTCTCAAAAGTAGTCCACAAGTGGTCAAGGAAACTCCCACAAACTCTCTTCTTGGCGATAATTTCGTTCCTAATATGCAGATCAACCAGCCTCTCCAGAGGCAAAAACGAAGAGAGGCTGATCGGCCTGACATCCCTGGGAAAGATGTGAAAGCTTTTTCACCTCTTTCGGTATAAACGTCATCCTGACACCCTTCAACCCATGGGGATATGTGCGACGCAACCAGGAAAAAATTGGACCGAACTAAATGCATGACATATCCAGGAATTTTTGTAACTGGGCGGGTACAATGTCATCGGGTTCCGCTGATTTGAAGGTCTCGAATCAGATCCTAAAAATTAAATGAAATAAAACAACGGTCGCTGTGGTGTGGTGGTAAGCCGTGCGCGCTTCCACTCCGCAGGGCCTGGGTTCAAGCCCTGTTCAAGTCAACAAACCGAAATTTTCATACTGCATATCTCTGGAAGTGTTCATGGTAGAGTACTCGAACATGGTATGGAGATATATGAAATCAGCCCCATACTCTTAGAGAAAATTTTGGTTATTTGGGCGTGGCGCTGAAAATCATGAACGTGAACTGTTGGTAAAAATTTTGGACTAAAATGGTTCAACACAAAAAATTAGTAGCTAGTATTACAATATGGGTTTCAAACGAAAGTATTTGAGAAATCTTTGATTCAGAATTATCTTCAACTAGGAAATACCCCGCGTGTTTCGCTGCGCTTTCAAAGTGGTTTTGTTTCATTACTCCCTCTCACATCATCCGAAACTATTCGTTAATACTGTTGTATTTATAGAGTAGAAAGATTTTTTCAAATATCAAAAAATTTGATTTTCGCTTTTTATGGAAGATAAATACACGGTATTTGAATAATTCTCGAAAAAATGTTTGCATAAATAAACCTTTGAGGAGAGTGCGCGAAACGTGGACGCGAGTTATAAGATTATAAATTAAATTTCCAGGAGAAAATCTATACTTTACCTAAATAGTCAGAAATACGAAAATTACTTTACTGTGCATGTACATTTGTAGGTTGAGTGAAATATTATAATATGGGTATCAAAAAAAAGCGATTTGAACAACCCGTAGATATTTCTGGACAGAGTTGCTACCTATCTAAAAATTTTAAAATTAAAATGAGTTGAATATGTGATGTTTGTGAAATATTGGTACCTAATGAAAGATTATTAAGAATGCTCAACGCTGAACTTATTCTCTAGAAAAATGCTTTTCCCGGACTGCTATCACTCACAGCCTTATTATCTATCCAGAACGATAGGTCGCACAAAGATTCATCTGCAGACAAATGCTTCGAAAAATTAGTCCGACAACAACATTCAATGTAACCGAGACGAGTTCAACGTAATCGTCGTAATGCAAAACAAAGACGAACGATAGAGTTACAAATCCGCAAGGAGAAACGATGACGTCTGCAGACGAATGGTTCGTGCGGCCTATCGTTCGAGATATATAGATAATAATGCTGTCAATCTACTGTTAAATACTGGCTAGGTGATTATCGTGCGCAACATCAATCAGACATGACTTTGTCATTAAAAAGCCGAGGAATAATTATTCATCTACAGGAAAGCCCACTTACTCCCATAACACCAAATAATTTTTAGTTTAATTTTAAAAGCTTAGAATTCTACTTCTCTTACTGCCAACCTTATGTCGCTGATCGCTCATTTCAAACTATCCGCGTTGTTTGTATTATAAACAGTAACAGGCGATTCTGTTTGATACCGAATATTTTGTAACCGGGAAATTGTGTTACCAAAAAATTACACCACTTCTTTTAATCCCAATTCTAGGTACCTTGGAAACGTTTTGGTGTTGCATATTTGACGGGGCAATATTTTGTTGCCTGCTTATGAGATGGTAACAAAATTTACCGGCCACAAGAGCGTGCAGAATGCGAACAGTTAAAAAAAAATTGGCAGGAACTTTATTTACCAGTAACAAAATTTTTTAACGAACGCAGAATAGACCTGTAAATAACTAGACAAAAGGCATCGAGTAACAAAACTGTTCACTCCGTTATCAACTAAAAGCAGGAATTCTTTTAATGCAGCTGCAAAGTGCTGCCATTTCATAGACCAGTAAGTAAGTAATTTTAGGCAGGAAAGGGTCTGTAGGCACTGCTAGTCCTGTATATTTTTGTAAGCAGATACTCTTATATTTTCCGATACATCTTTTCAAAAGCCAACAAGAATTAAAAAAAAAATTCAATTTCAGGATACTGTACCATCACCGCACTTACCTACCAGCGTATAAATTTAAAAATCACTTTTTACACCGCCCACTGGTTCTACCATAAAAAAGATAACTATGGGCAAACACTTTTAATATAAAATGAAAAATCTTACAACAAGCAATATTAATAAAACAAGAAAACAACGACAAAAGTTTAACGTGAAAATTATGTCAACGATACAACGAAGCAATACTCAACTGTGAGCGAAAAGGAAAATTTTAAAAATTTAGATATAGCAAAAAAATTAAAGCATTAAAGGCGTTAAAAACGTTTGAAAATTATGAATTAACTTTACTCAAAAAAAAAAATAAATTTGGCTACTACGAGTTATACGCGCGCAAGTAGATAACAGAATAGTTTGATTTTTTTCATGTGCAGAAGTGAGTTACGGCCCCATTTGAAGGTTCTAAGGCAAACGTTTCCCACAAAATGTCTGTCGAATGCATGCGACCTTCGAGTAATAAAATCATCATCACGCCTGGGGCCACACTCTGCTATGCCAAAAATTCATCGGTGCGACCACGATCAACAAGTCGGCAATTGTCGTCGGCTGTGAGGGCCCAGCATCCAGCAGTGAACGCAGCGGGCAAGGGAAAGTCTGTGGTGCCACAAAAAATACCAACAACGCCTCCTCCAAAGCAGCAATCAAGCATTTTGGTGGTAAGAAAAACTGGTGTAACGCAGCCCTCACCAGTGTCAGCATTGCAAACAACCGCTAAGGTAGCACCACTGGCACCCTTGTCGCGGAATACATGTAAACGCAGCAACTCGGACAATAGCACAGATGGAGGTAGCAAAAAACATATAAATGGCACTATTAGCGTTGATCGCATCGATTTGGAATTGGAGGGAGCAGCAAGTGATTTGGAATTCTGCAAACGACTCGAGTGGTCGGCCGCCCAATCTTTAGTCGAAATGAATGCAAAAGAGAAGCAAAGACGTAGTGCCGCCGCAGCACAATTGGCTACAGATAAAAAACCGTTGACACCAATGGCGGTCCGAGAAGCAGGAGCAGTGGTCACATCACTTTCTGGAACTGTGTTGAGTGATTTGAATTCACAAGATAACGAAGGTAAGTGTAATTTTATGTCTCATAACGTATATTATTATTTTCATTATATTCATATGTGCATATATATGTATATACATACAATACAAACATACATAAAAAAGCAATTTGCGAACTAATCCTCCCAAAAGAAATATGTGCTTCCCCAAGAAAATCATGAAGCATTTTATAACTCCCACCAAAATATTTGTCTCAGTTTAGGTAAATGCGCCGGATGGGCGGTATTAAAACTCCGGAGTATCTGGAGTGGGGAATGTTCGGTCTATTCGGCGGATGCAGTTATGTACATACGTACATATCTATATAAATAAATTTTTAGATAACTATGTGCATTAGGGTGCCCATCAAAAAAAAACAAATTTATAAGTTTCAAGAGCCTACCCCCTAGTTCCTTTTTATCAGAAATATTATGTCCTATTTTTATAGATTTTTCAAAAATCATTTAGAGGTCGCGACTTGTCACTTTAGGTCAGAAAGTACAGTTTTGTAGATTTATCAGTTTTTGAATGACTAGTTTTCATTCAATTTTAAAGCTCGAACCTGTTGTGAGAAGAGAATTTATAGGCCTTTAAAATGATGTTTCGAGATCTTTTGACACACTTGGTTTCTCGGGATTTTCATTGGGCAAATAAAAAAAAACACATTTTTTCGTACTTTTTTAAGTTTTGACCATCACTTATTTCCACAATTTCTAAATATGTAGTACTATCTGAAATTAAATCTCTTTTCAAATAAACTGACACCTCATTTATTGCAATCGCATAAAACCTGTCAAAAGTTGCGTTTTCCAGTACAATCCAGTAAAAGTTTTTACGAATTTTCATGTTTTGGCGTTTTCGTACACAAAAACTTGCAAAGTAGGGGAAATTGAGAGAGCGAAAAATGACAGTTAAAGTTGCAAGTTTTTACTGGATTTTACTGGATAAATTTTTACTTGTAAGAATTTGCCAGTACGAAAAACAACTGATCGCATGTTGCTGGATGAAATTTAAATTAATAAGGAAACTATTTGTGGGTTTTTATTGTTAAATTTCACAAAATAAACCTATTTAAATACAAAATATATTGTTTGATTAGGAATTTGCTGCGAATAAACAAACAATTTATCAGCTGTTCATGAAACTTGCAAATTATTACTGGAAAAGCGTTCGCGTACTTTATTGCAAATTTTTTCTATGACAGCGAATTCTTAGAAATAAAGTTACTGTAGAGTTGCTGGCAAGTTACTGGATAATTAAAAAAAAAAAAAACACAACTAAAGTTAGGCAACTTTTCCTTAATACGGTCTTGAGGTCATATGGCGTATGTACAGTACTCTCAGATTATTCAGAGAATTCATCAATATTTATTTTACATTGATACATACAATCGCAGTTAGCAAAACATTGGTTTTTAAAATTTTTTTATGAAAATGGGGGTGGCATCGCTCACTTATATGATATATGTATAATAATAATAATAGATTGGCGCTTACACATATGTTAGTGTTTGGCCGAGCTTTTCCTCCGACTTGTGGCGTGCGCCTTGATGTTGTCACACAAAGCGGAGGGACCTACAGTTACCGAGGGACGACCGCTGTTAAGAAAAAACCTTTTTCTATATTTTTTGCAGTGTTGCTTTGAGGTCTTGAACCCAGGTGCTGAGGAGTGAAAGCGCGCACTGCTTACCACTACACCACAGCGGCCGACGTATATGCGTATCTCAAAAACTACTTGACCGATCTCGACCAAAGTTAGTTAGTATACACATTGCGCTTGGGCTTCTTAAGCACCATATTGAACATTTTTGAAATCGGACAAAACCCACGGGCTCCACCAACGTAACGGTAATTTCAAAAAACTCAAAGCTAGCTATCCCAGCAAAAACTTTTAACTTTTTTGGAAAGTACTTATTTTTATATCAATGGAGTAATGCAATACAAGTCGCCTCAAGACAATTCTCACTTATCACTATATTCGATTACCTCCAATGGCATGCACATGTTAAAATAATGCATTCTGTAAACAAAAAGGTAAGCAGTTGCTCTCAAAAAGTGGTTCCCCAATTTGGGGTAACCGCATACTTTTTCGTTTACAGAATGCATTACTTTAACAGGTTCATGTCATTGGAGGTAATCGCATAAATGTAAAATTTCTTGCCTTTGCATTACATGCAATGCACTGGATAAGCGAAAATTGTCTTGAGGCGACTTGTATTGCATTACTCCATTGATACAAAAATAAGTCCCAAAAAATGAAAAGTTTTTGCTGTAATATTTTAGGGGGAGTAGGTTTTGTCCGATTTCAAAAATATTCAAAACGGTGCTTAAGGAGCCTGAGCGGAATGTGTATATCAAAGTTAGACGAGATCGGTCAAGTAGTTTCTGAGATACGCATATATCATATAAGTGGGCGGTGCCGCACCCATTTTCCTAAAATTTCTTTTAAAACCACTTTTTTGCTAAAGAACGATTGTATATATCAATTTTGAATAAACATTAAGGGATTCCTTAGACACACTGCTCAAAAAATCTTAAAGTCCGGTACATACGCAATATGAATTCAAAAGAAAAAATTCAATGGGCACCCTAATGTGAATTTACATACATACGGCCATGCATACGAAGTTAAAGAAAGTCCATATTTTTTAATATAACATTGGAGTTTTTTTTTTTAAAACGTTAAATTGCAACCACTACATTTTCCTGGTTATGTTGCAGAAACTGTTCTAATAAAATATGTTTTAATAGCGACTCTGAAATTTTAGCATTTTCAAAATCCTTTTAATCCATAAGCACTTTAACTTTTAATTGCTTTCAAATATGTACATAGTACTTCGGAGCATTTGCAATTATGGCCAATTTCAAAATGTATGGTAGTTACCATAAAAATAAGCTTGACCGAATGAATGTGAACGTTCACACTTTTGAGCGTACGGGTGAGCAGTTTTTTCTTCTAATGGACCATTTAAGGACTTAATTCGCATATGCATGTATGTATGTATTTATGTATGTAAAAGTTTTAATTCCAAATATGCAATGCAATTACCGTTGGGCATTAAAAGCACTTCAAACTCGTTTGACAATATCGTATCTTGCAACGTTCCAACAACAATCCAAATATGATATATGTATGTATGTATGTGCACATATTGCTGGATTGTAGTAGCAATTTCCTAAGTCAAATTTTTTAAATTTTACAAAAGAGAATAAAAACCTTTCCAACTAATTTTCTTTAACCATTTATTTTGCAAAAATTCAAATACAAGACTTCTGACATTCTAAGCTAAAACCACTCCAAATGCATTAAATTCCGCTAGTATCGCCCAGTTGTCGAAATTCGACATCTTTTTTCATACCCTTTTGAATTTTACCTGTCATCAATACTAACTCCTTTATGCGAATTACTATCTTGAAGTCCACCAGCATAATCTATAGCGAATTTACAGGAAAGCTTAAAATCGAACGTTAATACCGGATTGATTAATGCTAATTCTACCAACTCTCCTTTCGTCAGTAGCTTTTGAAATTAGACCAAAAAAGGAACCTCGATTTTCATTTATAAAAAATATGCATATATATTTGTATGTATAGATAATATGTTCATCACTGACTAATATGTCAAACATATACCAATTCAGACTGTAAATAGGTTTTTCGATTATATTGTTCCGAGAGCCTCTTAGAGGTTAAAAACTAAATTGCCAACATCTTCATAAACTCTTTCTTTTTTCATCAGAATCCTTAACGTTTGAGAAAGTATCTTAAAGGTTTACAACCAAATATAATATTTAATCCTCTAACGGCGGTTTCACACGGGTTTTTGTCAAGACGACCAAAGCCCATTATTTTTTCATCACACGACTGGGCTACCAAGTTACAGCAAACAACAAACCAAGTGAAGCAAATCTGACCATAAATATAATTTTTTAGGATAGCTCTCAATCCCTGCGCCACCTATCAGAAGACAAACACACTGATCCTTCTAAAAACTTTTGCATAAAACAACAATCATTCAATGCGATTTTAAAATCTGGGAGAAAGTGGTTCCCAATTGAATGATTCTTGCGATTTTATATGTGTATAAATGTATGTAGGTGTATAAAATTCCATTACCTTGTAATAAGTGGTTCCAGAGAAAACCGATTGTTTGGGCGGTGCCACGCCCCCGTTTCCAAAATCTACCGCTCTTCGCCATAAGGCCCCAGGACCAAAGGATGCGCCGTTGTGTGAGTTTTTGAACATCATTAATGATGTGCTAGTTTTTGCCAACCAGGATATCATTAGTACAAAAATTGAGGCTGGTAGGGGTGTAATTGCATCGTGAATTTAAATTAAGTTCTCCACAACAGCTAATAAGCTTTGGCAGTTTCAATAACCGATGCCGCAACGTTCCTTCGCCCACATACCACAGCGCCGTGGATGCTACGAGTATTTCATACATTATTTTTTCGGCACAGCCACGCTACGTAGTCGTAAATGAAAGCGGAGGCAAGTAACGGTGCGGAAACAGTATTTATTTTGACACCATACTCGCTCGTATGCAGATTAGGTCACTCAGGCACTCTGAGGGGCGGCCAGTAGGCCTCGCGTGGCAGAACACTATTTTAATCGCTCCGAAATTATGCGAAATATTCGCATACAATTCATATTTTCACAGCTGCATAGTAAATAAACGCGAACAAGCCTTTACACGAGCAACACTCAGATGCAAATGCTCGCGGGCTTACTAATATCTTCACATATATACATACATATGTATGTACTAATAAACAGTCACACACACGTGTATATACTTTATCGTTTTATACACCGTAGTTTTCGCACACGAGTGCAGGCTTTTGAATATTTTGATCTAGTTGGGGGTGGTTTCAAATGATGCAAATGGCCTGAAGTCAGGGACGATATGCGGAGTAACAACTCGAGGGGTTGATATGCAACAGTAATACCTCTGATGACACCAAGGACGCGGTTATCTGCTGCTATCACGGCAACAGCGTCACGCACCAAATTGACTTTGAACGCTTCGAGCTCCGAATTTTGTGGAAAAGTAGCCATGAAACGTTTGCTTAAAATGAATCGAGGTAAAAGGTGGGCTGCAGCTGATTTTCCATGAGTTTGCCAGTTTGCTTCCCGTAGAGCAACAGCCTATCAGCAGCTTTTGTCATTTTATTGTATAAAGGACCAAGTATAATCACACCGTATAAACATTAGCGCTCACATACTAGCATACATATATACACATTCATATGTATGTATGTAGATTAGGAATTTTCCAAACCGTAAAAAATATACTCCCATATTTTTATTTTGAAATCAAAAAATTGTTAGAGGTCGTTCAAAGCACTAAAAGTTTTTCATGTATTTTAAATGCACAAAAAAACAAATTTTCGTAGAAATGGTATACGATCCTTGAAAATCAATATTTTTCGATCAGAAAACTCTGGTTATCTTCAGGAGACTTCCAATAATAATATCCAATTGTCTTTTTAACCATTTTTTAATACTGAGGATTTTTATGGGTTCCCTATTGCATTTTCAGGGGTTGTTGGCGACCTATAAAATATAGTTACTATAAAAAAGTGTTAAATAAAGGATTGGGTCTCCTGAAAGAAACAGAGTCCGATCGAAAAATATTGGTTTTTAGGAATTCTATACCATTTCTACGAAAAAGTGTTTTACGCCATATAAAATACATGGGAAACTTTGAGTGCTTTGAGCGACCTCTAAATATTTTTTGATTTCAAAAAAATAATAATATGTATATACTTTTTTCGGTATAGAACAATCCTAGAATTCAAATTCCAAATTTACTTTTTAACATGCATTTTTGGACACAGTGTGTATAAACGGCTGTACTCTAAATAAAGAAGAAGCCCGCACGATTTACATACAAATGCATACACATATGTAGATATGTACATATCGGAACCTGAGTCGAAGATCGACCTATGTCGGCAACGCTCGACAAACGCCCTATCTCAGAAAACTTTTCAAGAACGCTCTGCTTTAGGATTTGATTGAAGAATGCCCTATTTCAGAGTTTTATGGAAAATACCCTATCTCAGAATTTTGTTGAAGAATGCCCTATCTCAGAATTCGGTTCAAAAATGTCCTATCTCAAATTAAAATGTATTGAAAATGTGCAAAGGTTAAAAACTTGTATTACTCTCGGAGTTGTTCAACATATTCGACTTACCTTAAAGCAGTGTCGAGAAAACTGCAACATTCGCGACGAATTCTTTTTAAACACTCCTAAGCAACCGTTTTTTTAATAAATACCGCGTTTTTCATAATAAAACCTTAAAATAGGTTTAAAATGTTATTTATAAAAACACTTATTGAAGTTTATACCTTTTCTAAAAGGCAGTATTCATAAAATCACGTAAACAACAATGTAATTGAATGGCGGTGTTGCTACTATTTTTCACAATAAACTCTTGTTAACTGTGCACTGTGAATTCGGCCCTGAATATTTTAAGCTTAACATCCATCAAATTTCGCCAAACTTCATCACGGTTAGCAATTTCGGTATGTACATATATACACTAGACTGCATCACTCCCCATACAAAAAAAAATCGGTGCTATTTTTCAATTGGAATTATAAAATCTATTATATTTTAAGACGTCCACCAAAATATTTCGGAAAAATATTAAGATTTAAGTGAGCTGGACCGATGTGACAATACCTCTAAAAATGGAATTTTATATGAATAAAAATAGTTTCTTAAAGATTTTTTTTTGGAAAAATCCCCTCAAATGTCCAAACGGTTTAAGCTTAAAAAATTTGCATAGAAATATTAAAAAAAAATTAAAAAAAAAAATTGAACGGAATCGTAATAATGAGATTTTTGATGCTGTTTTTTAACTTTTTTCAAAGAATGGTATAAGAAAAACTTTAACACAACCTAAACTCTTCCGATTTAGACTTAATAGGTGTCATTGGAAAGGTTTTTTCTCATCGTTTTTATTTGTTTGCTAACAAACTCATTCAAAGGATGAAAGAGAAAGGTAGGATGCACGAACGTTATTCAAAGTTGAATTAAGATGTGTTGGTATTTGAAAAATAAAAAATTGGGATACAAATGATTTTTTTGGACAGAAATAAAAACAGTGTGAAAATACCTTTCCACTGAGATCCTATAAGTCTAAATCAGAATAGTTTTGGCCCAGTTATTCAAGTTTTTCGTAAATCAATCTTTGAAAAAAGTAAAAAAAACAGCATGAAAAATCTCATTCTTACGATTCCGTTGAAAAGATTTTTAAATATTTTTGTGCAGATTTTTTAAGCTTAATCTGTTTTGTCATCTGAGTGGACTTTGAGTGGAAGTTCTTTAAGAAACTATTTTTATTCATAAAAAACTTAATTTTTGGAGGTATTTTCAAATCGGTCCAGCTCACTAAAATCTTAATATTTTTCCGAAATATTTTAGTGGACGTCTTAAAATATAATAAATTTTGTAATCCCGGCGGAAAAACCGCAACTTTTTTTGGTGATGCAGTCTAATATACACATGTACACATTCATATGTTTGTATGTAAAATACAATTGGCGGATCGGAATAATTTTGCGTATATACATAAGTATATACATATGGACATTTGTTGCTCATTCTAACAATGAAAATTTGCAATCCACCCTACAAATTTCAGAACTGTTTCTGAACTATTGCCACAGAACCGGGTAGTTGAAACTTGCGTTGTGATTAGTGGCGCTGTCGTCAAAGTTCGCAGATGTAGCATTGAAAGCTGAGAAGTGCTAAATGTGCAAACTCACACTTCTCGTGCAACGCGAAGTACATAGCTTCGCGAGAAGACCTCCGCCTCAAACATCGTTTTCGTGATTTCAAATCGCAGTGGAGTAGAGCTAGATATCGATGGCACTATCGATGTTTAATTTTTGGACGTTTTAAGCAAAACTATCGATATTACTATCGATAGTGTCGACATTTTCGATAGTATCGATACTGTTGATCGTTGTGACTCTCGACTATCGGAACTATCGATGGCCACCACCACCGATCGTTTTCCAGCTGTACAGTGGAGGCAGTTGTGAGTTTATACTGATTTCATCATCAAAAACTTATTGTCACAGATCTGTTCAAAATAGAACCAGTTCAGAACGAATTCAAAACTTTTGCAGAGGAGCCCAGTTGTCACTTCGTAGGACATCGCCGTTTTCAAAAAGACAGTGGAAAGTATTGATTTTAATAACGGTATGAAAAATCAGTGTCGTCCATTTTCTAGTCAGCTCGGCGCGAGTTCTGCACCAGTTTGATTCGCTGTATGGTGACGATTCCACGGAGAAATAACTGGAATGTCAGACAGTCACTCAATTTGGTTTGAGTGTGCTAACTGACATTTACCGTCTGGTTTGTATGTGTCTAGTTGATGCATTATTGCGGTCACGTGCGCATCTCATATGTATGGATGTGTTGTACGTTCCTGCAAAACGGCCAATTGTAAATTTAAATCAGTTTTTGACAGCCGCCATCGCGTCAGATAATGAGGCCATTCGTCATGTGCGCGAGTGCAATTTTTTTCGGTTTACTCTTAGTTAGAATGGACGTCAGCTATTTGCGTAATTTGCCTTCGGTGATTTATCCAATCAAAACATATCTACATACACGGTTGATGAAAAGTAATGACAGATTTTCCATAGTTACTCTGTTAATACAAAAGGTATTTTTAAAAACTTTGCAAATCATGTTTATGGTGGTAAGTCGTTCATAATCCAACACTTGTCTCTAATATATGCATTATTCAAGACTTTGTTTATTTAGGAATCAGCATTGACACGAATAACACCGTTCGACAAAAACGAAAAGTTTTTAAAACACGCGAAAAAATCAATATATTCACAGAACTAGAGGCAAATATAGTATAACTGCGTTTTTAATTTCACTCATCGTTCACTGACGTCAGGCTTTTTTAAAGGACATTGTAATTTCTCGGATAGGATTGAATCAAAAAATTATTTAAAAGATTTGGTGCATTGTAGAGTAACAATATGGGTATCAATTAAGAGGAAAAATTCTGTAGAATTAAAAAAAAAATTATAATTTGTTGGTGCACCAGGACGAATAAGTGTTGAAAATGTCCTTTTAAAACTTTATCCTTGAGTATCCTTGGAAATTTTCAATATTTATTTTTGAAAAAACATATATCTATGTCAAGGGCTAATATCTTAACTACCACATCCTCGAATTTCATCCTTCTAACTTTATTAGTTCTAAATAAAAAAAAATTTACACTCCTCTTTATAAGATATTGATAGTTACAATATACATAAATGAAGATACTGGAATCATTACACTGTACAGCACTCGGCTGGGTATTGGTTTGGCCATTTTTTTAAGAGATTAAGTCATAGGTAGAAAAGTAACTTCTCTATTTTTCGAAGTTAGCATCCCAAATCGAGATATGAGCCTCCGTAATCGAGATACGGGCCTTCGAAGTTCGAGATGGGACCTTTGATAAAAAATTATTTTTTATTATTATATGTAAACAACTAAAAAACTAAAAACATAGACGTAGTCCTCCTTTTGCTCTTATCGAAATGGTATATAACTTTTTTTGTGCAAACTTATATTAGAGGTGCTATCAGGGCTCAAATTTCGGGTCTTCAAAAATTAAAAACTTTATATATCAAACAATTTTGAACTGATTTTTAAAAACTTGTTATCGTCGTAAACGCAATCAAACTTTCTTTCTTTTGATATGCGTATTTGTATACTTCGTATATAGAAATTTGAGGAAAAATAATTAAAAGGAAAAAATTGCCTTTTTTTATAAAGAAAAAAAATTATATTCAACAATTTGTATTGAGCTTGAGGTCGTTTTTCATGAAAAACTATTGTGGAAAAGGAACAATGATTTGAAAAAATGGTAGAAAAGATAGCTATTTCGGAAATCACCACACTTCCTCATCAGACTTCTTCAGCGGGATTCGAACCGCCGACCCCAGCTGACTCAGCCAGTTGCCTACGCACTGCGCCAAGTTCTCCTTATAAACTGTTGTTGCTTTTTCCACTTTTTTCATGTGAGTCAACTATTTACAATCAAGCGCAGCTATTACAGTGCTATTTAAACTTGATCATGAGGTTGTTGGTTTTTGTTAATAATTCTATTTTTAAAATGTTTAACTTTTAGGTGTGCCTTAAGTTATTTTTTTGTTTGTTATTTTTGGCCTTATAAAGATAATATTCAACAATTTTTATTGAGCTTGAGGCCGTTTTGTTGCTTTTCAATAGTAGTTTTTCATTAAAAACGGCCTCAAGCTCAATAAAAATTGTTTAATATAATTGTTATAAGGCCATAAATAACAAAAACAAAAAAATGTTTAGAATTTATTTAATCGACCTTTAGTTATAGATGTTTTTTCTGGTTTCTTTTCGAGCCTGAGGTCAAGTTTTACAACAAGAGACTGGCGATAGAAATGCTACATATAACTAACACACCGACAGAATTAAGAATAAATTACAAAACGGACACAGAGAACGTCGCTCATGCTTACAGACACCTGATCGATAAAACAAAAAGAATACAAACCAAAATCAGTCGAAGTCCAGCCACTTGACAGCATAGGATGAAATCATCTACGCAAAAATAATTTATATTTTCTTTGGTCTTTTGTGCTTTATGTTAGTTTTGCTTTTAAGTTTTTCTTTTTTCTTTTAATGTAAGTCGATTTGCCCCCTTTTTGTTGAAATTTGTTGTATTCTAAGTGTTTTTGTATTTAGAGTCCCTGAAGATGGCTTTCGTTGAGAGCCGAAATATCGGACACTTGTAAAAACAAAAATAAAAACTTGACCTCAGGCTCGAAAAGAAACCAGAAAAAACAAAAACAAAAAAATATTTTAAATAAAAAAGTTACTAACCGATTTTATAAAAATTGGTATTGTTGTTAACGCAATCAAACTTTCTTTCTTTTGACATGGCATTTTTATACTTCGTATAAAAAATTTTGAAAAAAACACTTAAAAGGAAAAAATACTTTTTTTTAAAGAAAAACCAAATTAACAAAAAAATTGCTTACTGATTTTTAAAAATTTGGTATCGTTGTAAAGGCAATTAAGCCCCCTTTCTTCTGGTATGCATATTTGTATACTTCGTATGTAAAAATTTGAGAAATAACACTTAAAAGCAAAATATACCTTTTCTTTTTATAAAAAAAATATTTTAAGCAAAAAAATTACAAACCGATTTTTAAAATATTGGTATCGTTGTAAAGGATACCAGAAAATTTATACTTCCCTAAACCCAAAAATTTCTATTTATATACACAAAAAAATAAAATAAAATTTCCCTCTTTATAAACTCCTGCCCCCTAGGTGAAAGGCTGGCTACGCCCTTGTATACAAAATAATTAAAGTATTCAAACAGTACATCATCGGTCAGTTTGTTCTTTTGGAACGCAAACATGGTTGCATAATAATGACTCCAGTATCTCCAGTTATGTATGTACATATATTGTAACTATCAATATCTTATAAAGACAAGGGTAAAATTTTTTTTATCTAAAACTAAGATATTAGTCCTTGACATATTTATATGTTTTTCAAAAAGAAATATTCAAAATTTCCAAGAATATTGAAGGATAAAACTTTAAAATGACATTTTCAACACTTATTCGTCCTGGCGCACCCAAAAATATTTTTTTTAATTCTACATAACTTTTCCTTTTAATTGATACCCATTGTGTTATTCTACAATACACCGAATTTTTTGAATAATTTTTTTATTCAATCATATCCTAGAAATTTCAAACTGCCTTAAAAAAAATGCTGACGTCAGAGAGAAACACTAAAAACGAAGTTTTACTATATTTGGCCCGCAGTTTTGGGAATATATTGATTTTTTCGTGTGTAAAATTGACTGTCGCACGGTGTAATATCAGCATTGAAATCCAACGGAGAATCACTCTTGCCAACAACTGCTACTTTGGTCGGACTAGGCAATTGAGAAGTAAAGTAATTTCTCGTCGTGCAAAATGACAAAGAAGTGTGAAAAATTACAACAACCAATGAAGCTGCGGAGTATTCAAATGCCACAGACCTTGAAAAAATTAGCTGTATGAGCTATACCATAACATAAATACATATAGAGCAGTTGATTAAAATACAGCTAGCAGGCCATTCGATTGGACAGAAATGCTCCATCTCTGAAATTTTTCAATGCTTCTCCATTGTCATCATGTGCCTCTTTCCCCGGCGTCCATCCTAGTAAAACTGTGTTTTTGACCGCTACTAGCATTGAGGTTATTCTGTGGGATTTCAGTGCCGTCTGCCTGTCCGACATAATGCAAATATGTTTCGGGGTTGTGCCTCTTTTGGGGCATTCTCTGCCGCAAATTTCAGTTGCATGAATTTCCGCTTGGAAGATGGTGGGGTAGCTATCCATTGGTATCGAGTTTTTGAAGTTGGGCCCAAATGCGCCCACCTCAGTTTTCCCATTTTTCAGCTTAGATTCATTTGTGTACCAAACCTACCCATTAGGTGCATTGACGAATTTCATCAGGAAATTCATGTGACCCGTTATAAATATTTCGGATTTTGAAATTGGAAGTGTTTATAATTCTCAGTTCCGCATTGGTCACCTCCTTTTTTTTATTAAAATAGAAAAGGAAGGTATTCCAACCAAAGCGCTGCGTTCATCAGCTCGTAAGGTCTACATAGCTCCTGTTATGCCGCTGTCGACTATACTTTGCAATTTAGGTGCTTAGTTTACTTCCTGCGGTTCTTTTTGTAGAAAGCATAGGTTACTATTGGCTTTACGACAGTGTTGAATGACCAATAAAGCATTTTGGGCGTAAGGTACCATGTTTTAGCAAAAAGTCACGAACAAGCAGATAAGGCTTTCATTGCATTGCTGATTGCAGCAGTTTCGTCATATAGCCCTGTTATGCAGGTTACCAGATTATCTGCTTAGCTTGGCGTTACAAAGCCTTGGCCGTTCAGTGTGAAAAGAATTTCATCTACATCATAGCCCACACGAGGGGAGAGAGTACACCTCCTTGATGGCATTCTCTTGTAGCTGTTATCGATTCTATCGCGCCTCCTAATTCCATATCAATGTTTAGTTATACATAAGTACTAATACGTAAATAATTAAGTATGTGTTTACATACCTGTGTATCGGGTGATTTAATTCAAGTTTGTTTAATTGGCAACGCTGTAATTCAAAAAGCTTTCCTACCATCGAAGAGGCAACTTTTATAGGGTAAGATTTAGGCTCCACTCCGCTTACTGAAGCATTCCACTGATTCCAAAATGTTCTACAAAAACTCTTTGGGCTTTACACTGAATTCGTTTACATTATCTTTTCCTATATTTTCCTCCTAATTAAATTTCAGTTAACCTTTGCTAACACCACTAATTGCTGCAAGCCATATATATGTATGTAGGTATGTGTGTAGCAAATTTTGTTGTCCCGCCATATGTGCATGAATTATGACATGCCATAGCGTATACGCAACCTATGTACTTACATAACTAGGTTGAATGCTAAATATGTACATACCTATGCATACATACACTTTGCATATTAGGGTGGTGCTTAAGAATGTCAGAATCATGGAGCCCCCTTTATTTTATTCTACGTAAAAAATAATGACATGCACAAGAAAAATGTGAGAATCAGTGTTTGAAATAATTAATTTTTTTATTGGCAAAATTTCGACAAAATTTTGACATTGACCAGCTATTGCTCTGCGAGTTTATTATTTTATATGAATAAGTATTAAAAATATAAAAATATGTATGTTATCACACTTTAAGTCAAAACTTTGCTGAACTTCTGCGATTTTTTTTTAATTATAATTTTTTTTTTAAATGGTCAATAATTTATATGTATGACTTTATTTTATACGTTGAACAAAATAAAGGAGCAACCGATACAAAATTTTGGTATGTATGTATACATTTTGTATATGGCCAGAGTACTGTTAAACATTTGTTGTTATTTCGCAGACATTTAACTGGATTTAAATGGAAAATTAATTACCCAAACACTATTAGGCTCGCATACATTTTATTGAGAATTTCAAAAATGATTTTCAACGGTATTTAACTTTTATAAATTGCTATTTCATAAGCTCATCATGTAGTGTTTCAACCAAATGTCTTCGATATTTAATATTTTTATTGATATTAAATAACACAGGCCATTAATTTGAAGAATATATTTTGGTGCCGATATATCTTTAGTGGTTCGTTATTTATTAGGTGTTATTGTCAATATTAATTTTATTTTTTTTTTTCTTTTCTTACGTGTAGTTTTAAATTTAACGTCAGTTTTGTATATTAGCTGTAATCAATACTTTTCTTGGCGCATTTGACGTCTTATCTTTCTATATATAAATTGATTTTAATAGAAGTTGTCTCAATGAGCCGAATGTATTTTGTTATATTTGTGGTGAATACACAATCAAAAGGTTCCTAAAAATCTGTAAGAGATTTTGTAACAAAAATAGATTTCCTTCTGCAAATCCAAATTTTTGATGAATACAAACCGTGGATACCCCCGAACCGTTTGTAAACTGTGCTGTGGACACTTGAGACAGTGGGTCAGTGATCGAAGATGCCGCATGAGTTTCGGAGTGCATGTGAAACGTAAAGAACAGAAACATCACTTTATGGCTCTTACTTCTGTTGTGTTAATTTTCGTGCTGTTAACTAAAAAAAGAAATGATTTCTCCAGACATAGAATCGGCTAAAAGACCCTTAACGCATTCAGAGGAAGTACATATTCTAACATATTTTCCATCCGTGACCCATTATTCGAAGAAATCTGCAATAAATTGAGCAGTGACAGTGATTTCGAAGAAATACGTCTACAATGCCAAAACTTTTATCCAAGCAGAATTAAATGATTTGATAAGGCATCTAGAACTATCTAAAGAATCTGCAGAAGTATTGGCTTTTAGGTTAAGAGAAATCACTTCTTCGCTCGGTACTTTTTTTGTTCAGAAAATTATTTTCTTTTTTTTTTGTTCTAATGTGCAATGCCTGGTCCTGGAAATGGGCCTAGCAGAATACCGTAAATCTACTTTTAGTTTCAAGAAATAAAATTATGTACCCCTCCTTGCACAAATACTGGGCCTTATGAAAGAATTTGTTGAGATAGAAAAAAATAGGCAATGCTTTTCTTATTTGTTGCGAAAATTTCCTAGTCTAAGCACAGACAAGATAAAAGCGAGGATTTTCTAAGACATTAATACAGGATTCTGATTTCTTACGTTCAGTGAACGATTTGGAATGTCCTGCGGGGACTTCATTCCTTAAATATAGTAAAAATGTTCCGGGAAACTATAATTAAGTAACTACACCGAAATCGTAAACAGTGTTGCCAGGTCTTCAGCGTGAGAAAACGTCCCTCTTGGTCTAAAAAAATGTCATTTTCTACACAAAAACATCTTTTTCAAATGCATGCACAAAGAATTGTTCTTATTAAACTTTTATTGTATACAAAGGACATAAGTATGTATGTAAGGTATATTAAAATGTCATTTCGACAGAGCACATTTACAATTCATTGTAAACTGGTTTGAGATCGTTAATATAAAAATCATTTTATACATACACTTGTGATCAGCTGATTTGTTTAATTATTGTTTATTATTTTTCCATAAAACCCTATCTCATTATATAACAAACTAAATATAAATCCACATTTTAAACTTTGTGCAAAAATTATAAAAAAATCTGCAAAGTTTCAGCTAGATTTTCAACTTTTTATTCAGATTTTTAAGAATTTTTTTGAGTATTCAGCTTGATAGCCCATTAAATTCCAGTGTAATAATGTGCAACTTATAAGTTGCTAAAGAATCGCGTTGATTTTTAATAATTTTTTTTCTTGTAGATATTTGGTTATGTGGTCGGTTGTCGAAAATGCTAAATTACGTTCTGCTAAGAAGGAACATAGCAATATTTCAGCCTTTTTTGCGTTCATTACATTTTCAATGAAGCCTTAAAAAAGTCGACTACTTTTTTCTGACTTTTTATGCTGCTACAGTATTTTGGTGCTTTTGCGAGCGTGCGTGTTGCAATAGATCAGCTCTTCCTGATAAGGCTTTTAATGTGCAATTGCAAACATTACAATAAGCCTCTTAACCTCAAGTGGTCACAAAACCAGCCAAGAATTCAAAACAAATGGCGTACGTTTGGTTTACATCATATTTAGGTCATCTGTGTCCAAAGAATAAATATATTTTGAAGAATCTGCTGCAAAATACAATTCTTGTAAAGATTTATTAAGAAAATAATTCAAAATCCGTTCTACTTACAAGATTTAGTAACAGAGAAAAATTACTGAGAAGTTAAAAAACGTCATTTTTTAAACAAAAAACGTTCGAACGTCAACAGGATACAAAAAACGTCCAAATGACGTTAAAAACGTCAACCTGGCAACGCTGATCGTAAACGACATGCTTGAGAACTTTAAAACCTAAGTATGTAATGTGTGCAGCAGAGTGGACTACCTAAGCACTCATCTTGACAAATTTTTAGAGAAATTTCTAGAAAACTACACGTAGAAAATAAATTTTTTTTCTAGTCCTCTGCAATAACAACAAAATTCGAAAACTAAAACTCTTACTACTGTAGGGGCTCATGTCCCTCATCCTTGTCTAATCCATCTATAATTCTTACTACTTACTGTAGTAATTCTTTCTATTTATTTGAGTTAGGATTGGACAAAGATTAGAGACATGAACCACCAACCGTAGTAACGGATTTTATTTTTTGAATTTTGAAATGTGTCATTATTGAATTTTCCTTTCATACATTTTTTTAACAATTTCAATTAAATAATTTAAAGTGAGGAAAATCAAGAACAAGGGCGATTCCTCAATGGTTATAAGGCCCACATCCTATAAATAGCATGTTAGAAAAGAACCACAGTCACAAGCAAACATTTTTTCAATTGAGCGTAATGGAAGGGAAAATCTGTACTGGCGAATGAGACACGTATTTTTTTCTTTTTGCTCAGAAATTCGAATTTTTCGAATAATGATTTTTTTTAGTACGAAAGCTTCTTTTTTCTTCTCTTAATAGCAACTTCTGATGAAATCGCTTATAAATGCCGCAAAAAAGCGAGGATTTTAACGCTTTTTTTAATTACAGATATTGATCTACTGAATCGATCTAGTGAACTAAACATCAGTAATTGTTTATTGATAATTAACTATTGTTAATAAACAAACAAAAAAAAATCAAATTGCCACATCTTTTTTTTTCTTTTTTGTCTATCAGGGTATAGTATAAACTATTTTCAGTACGAGTTTCAATGCTAAAATTCGTCGGTTTCGAGTTATGATTTTTTTTACTGAAAATGCACTCATATAAGCAGATTTTCGTGCCAGTTGAGGGCACAACAATTGTTGCCGATTATGATAAAGTACCCTTGCTGGAAATTTTTTGAGGTCGCCCGAACAGAGCCAAAAGTTTTTCCCAATTGATTTACACTATTCCCTAATAGACAAAAAAGTTTAGGAAAAAAA
>NW_023458564.1:33977418-34044105 GCF_013731165.1 Rhagoletis pomonella
AAAAAAAGATGTGGCAATTTTAAAAAAATCAGGTTGAAAAAAAAATTTTTTATTAACAATAATTAATTACACTGGATCACAAATTTTTGTTTGGTTTTTGTTCTCCAGGCGCTACTATCCAATTTCTATATAGAATTGCTCGGTTATTCCGAAAATCGAATTAATTTTTTTCTATGGATACGTTTTCGAGATATGTGCAGTTTACCGCTATTCCACTTAATCACGAATATCTTACGAACCAATTTAACAACCTTAAAAGGAGATAAGTCAAATCAAAGCTAATAAAATTCTAATTCACTTTTACATAGAACTGATAGTTTCTGACAAATTAACTAATCATTCCCGTTTTTTTTTTATTTTTCAATGAAAAAATGAAAAAAAATCAAAATTTAACAGAAGACAAATTTAAAAAATTACAGGTTCTGTGCCAAATTTTTACATTTGTGCTAAACTGTGCTTCTAGAAAAAACTCAAGTTACTTATGAAGAAAATCAATGAATAAATAAGAAATAATGAGTGGTCAAAAAAAAAAATGCGCAAAGATTTTTTGTATGAAATATGAGCAGAAAAGCGTGTTACTCAGGTATAACCGGCGTATGAGTAACTTTCTTTCCTGCTCATTTTTCATACAAAAAATCTTTGCCTATTCTCATTTAACCACTCATTATTTCTTATATATCCATCGATTTTCTTCAATAGTAACTTGATTTTTTTTGTAACAGAACAGACTTTAACACAAATGCAAAAATTTGGCCATAACCTGTTATTTCTTTAATTTTTCTTCTGTTAAAGTTTGATTTTTTTCATTTTTTCGTTAAAAAATAAAAAAAAACTGGGCTGAATAATTAATTTGTCAGAACCTATAAGTCCTATCGGAAAGCGATGTATATACGGTTTATGGAGAATTTTATTGGCTTATTAATCCTGTTAAATTGGTTCGTAAGATATACGTGAATAAAGGAACCAATTTTTGCTTCAAGCTCAATAACGGTAAATTGAAAATATCTCGAAAATGTATCCATGGTAAAAAAATTAACTCTATTTTCGGAATAACCGAGCAATTCTACATAGGAATTGGATAGTGGGATTCATAGAACATTTTTGCTGTAAATTAGGGTTATTAATAAACAATTTCTGATGTTTAGTACACTGCATCGATTCAGTGGATCAACATCTGTAATTAAAACAAGTAATTTTTAGCAAAAAAAAAAACCGACTTAAAAAAAATATATATATATCTATATATTTCATGATCCAATGATCGGATCTAAACCAAATTAGTATGGGACCACCTCTGAGACACTACCTTTCCGTTGCAAATTATTGAAATCGGTTGACGTGGTGCAAAGTTATGCGGTAACATACATAAAACAAAAAAAAAAAAAAAAGATTCCGACGAACTGATAACCTCCTCCTTTTTTGGAAGTCGGTTAAAAAGCGTTAAAATCCTCGCTTTTTTGCGGCATTTATAAGCGATTTCATCAAAAGTTGCTATTAAGAGAGGAAAAAAGAAGCGTTCGTACTCAAAAATAAAAAATCATTATTCGCAAAATTCGAATTTCTGAGCAAAAAGAAAAAATACGTGTATCCTTAAATTGCTCAAGGAACAAAACCTGTGAGTTTTATCGCAAACTTAAATTCACTTTGCATTAACTCGTGAATTATACTAATACAAATGCGCATTAGCTAGCCGTAACTGCACGAAACAAATATGTGATTACATTAAAAATTTACATATTTTTGCTGTTGCTACGGAGATTTCCACTGGCTTGGAGCAACAATACCAAGGAAAACAGGTAGTAGCATTAAAGCTGTGACAGACGGCAAAGCTTATGCATATAATCTGGCACACATAAACGAACCACACGGTCGTGGGTTCGAGTCCCATGGCCAGTCGAATTTTCATTTATTTCGGTTTCATTCTTCTTTTTTATAAGTTCTATATTTTTTTCGTTGCTTTAAGTTAGTTGTTGTTGACTTTTTAAACAAATTCAACTCGAAAAATTTAAATTAACTAATAATAAAATAAAAAATGTGTTATAAAATAAAGCAAATGAAAATAAAATAAAGTAAAATTAAATATATTTATAAATCAAATAAAATAAAAAAATATAAAATAAATAATGGAAACAAAAAATTGTTTCGCAATCGCTCCAACCGAGGATCAAACCTGGCAGCTACAGGCGCTATAGCCCGCAACTCTCACCACTCGGCTATCGCGGGCGCGAAACTCGCCTGCTTTGTTTGCTTACTTGTACAAAAGACAGCAGCTGGCCGCTTTTACCAGTGTTGTCATCGAAAATTCCCCGGGTCCGAGCCAGGAAACGGCTGATAATCTCGTGAGATGGAAGTCTCAGCGTTTTTGTGAACTATCCAAGTTACACATGGCAGATCTTGTAAGAAGTTGGGAGGATTCTCAGGAAACATTTTTGTTAAATCTCAATTTGAGATGCACTCGAGAATCAGTCCTTTTCTTAAATTTCAAACGTTAATTCTCAAATGCATCTCAAATAACCATTGATAACGTTCTCAAACTAAAAAGCACATATTTGATATGAAATTTTACTTTATTTTCAAATTGAGAAATGTTGAGTTCTCAACTTTTTCTGAAACGTGAGTGTAGCGGAACGAAATGAAATCCAGTTACTCTCATTGAAATATTTGTATAGTGTTGCCATTGATACATGTAAGAGAAACACAGTTTTTATAGGAACGGAATTTTTATTTATGCAGTTTAACAGTTTATTCAATAGCTTATTTATTCAGATAGTTTAACAAAGAAAAATATGGTTAATATAAAAAATTAGTTCCATGGTTTGTTTTGAAATTAGACAAATTGCGAATAACAGCGACCGCGTGGTCAAAGAGCCATTTTGCGACTGATGTAGCAGGACTACTGATGGACTTCGACATCTGTGCCATGTTGACACAGATGGAACGGAACGGAATGCTAACAAATTTTTTCTCAAATGTTTCTCAAACTTAAATTGATAAACAATGTTTGTTTATTTTAATAATCCTCCGATAGGCGTCTTATTTTAACCAGATGTCACATTGGAATTAATTTATGGGTTCATTAGATAGGGGTGTAAAACAAATATGCGTACATCGGAAATATATGTACATAGATGTTTGCTATTGGATACACCGAATAAAACCGATGCACCATATTTGTTTTACATCCCTATCTAAAATTTTTTCTATACAACGAGTTTTATGTTGGCACTACTGTCCTTATTATCGGTGCTTCACAATTGAAGCAGAGTTACTGGTTCCATCTCGATAAAACGTAAGGATCCCCGGTGGAACAGGGGACTGGATGCAAAGCACAAAACTGCTGGGAGGCTTTTCAAAAGGCCAAAAGGATCTTTACGAACGTTAACAGGGAGACCTAAATCACCTGTTTCAAGTGCATTTCCCAGGCTTTTCGGTGATCTGATGGCCTCTGTCTCCTCGGAACACAGAGTGAGAATTATAGCAGGTCTGGTTAGGTCTTTGACAGGGACAAGGTACGGTGGGTGATAGAGTCTTTCCAACCCTTCAAATCGGGTCGTGATGTCCGTGTTATTTATTCTTAAATCGAGCAACAGGCCCCATGACTTATGTAGCTAAATCATACAAATCTTTTAGCCTAACTTCCTTCACTCAAAACTTCATAAAACTTTAGAGAGACTGTTAGACCTCCCTATTAGGGAGAAACTGAACACTTCCACTTCTTTACATCACATATAATTTGCTTATGTTAAAAGGAAGTCAACGGGTTCGCGTGAAATTATATCGTCCTTGGGCAATACTCAAGTAAGACCAGAGCCGTGAAAGGCTTGCCGCAGGGAGGTGTCCTTTCTCCCTTGCTTTGGTCACTTGTTGTGGACGAAATCTTAATCAGACTACATGAGTGTGGTTACGATGTTGTGGGGTACGCAGATGACCTGGCAATTAGAGGTTCGGAAAACTTCGGCAGTACTGTCTCGAAAGTTGCACGTGCAGCCCTTCACGTAGCCTCAAACTGGTGTGCCAGTGAGGGCCTCAGTATAAATCCTCGAAAGGCTTTGCTTGTACCGTTTACAACAAAGCATAAACCAATCCTTGGTTCGGTCACTCTTGGAGGCAGAGTGCTTGAATATTCCGATGAGGCCAAATATCTTTTCAGATAGACAAGCAGCCATCCAGGCCCTTTCAAACAGGATTACACGATATTATTTTAGAAAACAGAAATAACATCATGCTACTTTCTCATTACCTGACTGATCACAACCAATTGCGAATCCACTTGCACCGAATAGGTGAAGATGATGAAACTTCAGAGCACATTCTCTGTCACTTCCCGGCTTTGGCCAGACAAATATTGATTCATTTTAAAGCTTCAATGGTCAAACCCTTTGTTATAAAGAGTTCCCCTACCAAGGCCCTGCAGATGGGATTCATTAGGGAAGCCGAAGGAATCTTGGCCACACTGTGTTAGGGACTGCCTTCGTTTAACTAACCAACAATTTGAGATACAATATTACTAATATTAACAATGTATACTTGTATACTGGCACATTTTTTATAATAAAAATGTCTATGGGTAGCTTTGAGGGGTTACAAAACATTAAATCCCTGATTTCGTTGGGATTCTACGGTAAATCACCTCAAATAAATTATTGTGATATACTTTTGATTTCTCTTAAGGTTTTTTATTGTTGTTAATTTTTATTAACCAAATTCACAAAAAGGAGGAAGGTTATCAATTCGTCGAAATATTTTTTCTTTTTTTTTTTTTTTTTCTTTTTTGTATGTATGTTACCGCATAACTTTGGACCACGTTAGCTGATTTCTAAAATTATTATTTTTTAAGGAAAGGTGTTACCTCGGAGGTGGTCCCATTCTAATTTGGTTTAAATCCGATTAACGAAAATCTTAAATTTTTATATGAGAATTGAAGTCGGTTTTGTTTTTTGCTTAAAAATTACTTATTTTCGCTTCCAGATGGTGCAAGAATTGAACCACGTCGTAACGTGGTTAAGTGGAACACTCGAAATAACAACCGTGACACCTCCTTCGCCAGCGGCAATGGCAGCACATCTAACAAATGCGTAACTGCTCCATCAACGACTGCCGGTCGCTCGCCCGCTGAAGATGGTAAAGTTATATTCTATGCGCCACCTGCTGGTGGCTTCAACGCCAGTCAACCTTCCAGCCATACGCCAGCGTTCATGATCAAACAGGAGCCCGTGTTGCCGTCATTTTATCGCGAACGCAGCATCGAGGAGACCGAAGCCGCCCACGATTTACTCTCACTATCGCAAAGTCTACCGCCACTAACACCGCCTTGTGTCGTCACCATCCTGCATCCGGAGTCGTCAACTAACAGCAATCTCAATAGCACAGCGCACCATCAAAACCAGCACCAACACCACACCCAACAAACACCCATCATGCATGAGATATCCAGTGCTTCCAAACAGCAGAGAGCCGCGCCACCACCACTCTGTGCTGCAACTATTGCCGCGGATAATTTTACCATATTCACCGTGCAAGATGTCTCGACGCCGCACCACACGCGAGCGGCCCTCGATCAGGGACCGCCGAAAATACGTTATATGTGCAGCGGCAGCAGCAACTCATATGACAGTCATACAGGCGCAAACACACCGGATAATTCCGAAAATTGCTCGCCTCTAACACCACCAAATTCGGATCATTCATCTGACATTGACATCGACATGTCCTCCTCGTCGGATTCGGGGCATTCCAACTCGAATTATCAAGCAACGCTCAAGTTGTGGATCGATGAGCCATCATCGTACAAAGTGCGGCGTACATCCACAAACTCAATGACAATTGAAGATTCTACGGAGGCTAAAGCAAATCATTCCATCAAACTCGGTCTTAATATATTAGATGGCCGCACCAAGGCTAGCCGCAGCAGCAAGGAACCAGTCGAAACGCATACGGCTGGAAGTTTCGACTCCAGCGCCACGGACACCGATTCGTATGTGAAGAAGAAGCGGGGCAGCTACAAGTGCTCCGAATGCGGCAAACAGTATGCCACCTCAAGCAACCTCTCACGTCATAAACAGACGCACCGCTCGCTCGACTCGCAATCAGCAAAGAAATGCAATACTTGCGGCAAGGCTTATGTTTCCATGCCGGCTCTCGCCATGCACCTGCTGACTCACAAACTCTCGCACAGCTGCGACATTTGCGGCAAACTCTTTTCACGACCCTGGCTGTTGCAGGGCCATTTACGCTCACACACCGGCGAGAAACCATACGCCTGTTCACATTGCGGCAAGGCATTCGCCGATCGCTCCAATTTGCGAGCGCACATGCAAACGCACTCGATCGATAAGAACTTCGAATGCAAGCGTTGCCACAAGACATTCGCTCTAAAATCATACCTAAACAAGCATCTGGAGTCATCATGCCTCAAGGATGTTTTGGGCACCGGAGACGCGGCAGACTTGTACGCGGATAATGGCGATGGCGGCGAAGGCGAAGGCGAATCTACGACAGCACAAAGCAGTGATGACAACGACGAAGATATTGTCGTAGCATAGGCTCGAATAGATCGAAATACATGCATATGTATGCATGTAAGTCTGTAATTGGGAAGGGTTGGACTTTGAAGAGCACAGTAAGATACGAGTAATTTTAACAATTAAAACGAAAACATATTACACACTTTTACAACAGAAATAGTAATTAAATTTAAAACACGTAAAAATAGTTTTTCTATAGCAAAAAGTTCGATAGTTGAAGAACATACATACCATGCATACATAAATACATACAAAAACTGAAAAAAGCAAAAGCTGTACATTTTGCAAAACGCAATGAAAACAATACAAAACCTACCAACTTTAAGTAAAAATCCCATGCAACGAATATTATGGAACATAAGTAGAAATTCTATATATACAAAATTATTACTATTAAAATTATTATGAACAAGATATTATTAGGATTTATTGATAAGAGATTTGAAACGTAAAATGTGTTTTGTTGGCACTTAAGGCAGACGAACATTTGATATAGTATTCATAGTGAAAATTTAACAACTACAATGTTAAAGTTGAAAACCAGTGAGTAGTGCAATACATTAAGAGCGAAAAGTACTTATACATACATACATATAGTTAATTCACAAGTCAACCGAACACCTTATATGTAGGCTCAATTAGCTGAGCGAAAAGCAAGGCGCTAATTATTTGAGGTTATGGTGATCTTCGGCTAAGATCAGAGCCAATATTCACGCATGTTTTATATACACATACATAGTACATATGTATGTAAGTAAGTATACGTAGGTGCTTACATTTGCATACATAAATACATTATTATACAATTTACATACATATATATATACAATATATAATGTAATAGAAAGCATGAGAAGCAGTTGATATTTTTTTAGAGTATTTCATATACATATATTTTAAAGTAAAGCAACATGTTACCAAAAAGGCATGATATAAAATGATATTAAATAAATTAGACTAAACTATTCTTAAAATAAAAAAATGCATAAAAATAATAGTAATTTACTTAGAATGGCAATTTTACAAATACTGCAATACATATAACAAAAGCATAACAACATTTTTGAATACCTAAGCAATTTAAACGGATAAGCTCAGCGTAAAACCAAAGACAAAGGCAAAGTCAATTTTAAATCGTTTAAACTTACTTTTATTGTTTATCTTGTAAAGTTAGCATATGCAAACCGTTTTAGAATTAATTTATTTTTTTCTTGGTTAATAAAATGTTATATGAGGGTAGCTTGGCTAAGATTATAATGGATCTCTCGCATAGACCATAAAGTACTTTTCACGATTTTTAGTAATTTGCTTACAGACGCTCTGATCTAACTATGACTTCAGAGAGAGGAAAATGACGGCAAAAAATTTAGGATATTTCCAGAGACACTTCCTGTTATTTAGTTTAAAATGTATCATTGAATAATGTCGACTTAAACTTAACTATAATTTTTTATAAGAAGATAATTACCCAAACTGTCCTTGGTCCTTGTAAAATCAGACTTGTATTATGACTGTCGATATCGACTTCGATGTCATTTGCCCAAGTGTGATAGACATTTTATTTTATTATATTATATAGTGTTTATAAATGAATTATATTTTTATAAATCATATTTTTTGAGTCATATGTTTTAGGAAAAATACACCGTAGTAGTTTTAAAATTTCAAAATTACATTTCTCGACAGAAAAATAATTTATTCGAGCTAACTCGACGGCTCACAGTGTGCACAGTGTTCATGCCAATTAATCGTAGCGCTTTCGACAGAAGCAATATTTTGATATGAAACAAAATGGCTTTGAAAGCTAATGTAATTGCCTTTCAACAAAAACTATTGCCATTGAGCCACAATCACTTCTTGACCTTAAAAAAAAATGGGTAAAAATGAAATTCCCCCTATTCCCCAATCCGCAATTCCAAAAATAATCTGAAAATAAGGAATTTTTTTTATGTTCTTATTAATGCTTAAATAATAAAAAGGAAAATCATCGGTAGGTAGCCCAAAATAATAAAAATTAAAATTTTTAAAGTCATGCGGAATAAATCAGGATTCTAATGGCACCTTTGAAAATGCCTTTATTCACAGTCTATAAGAATGTTCAGACAGGCCGATAATCGAGCACTTAGCCAAGATTTCTCGATTAAGGCGCTTATTGTGCCTGATTTACCATACAAAATTTCAATTCTTAATTGCTCGATTGGTTGCTTCTGGTCCTCTTTTGCATTGTACCTAATTTGCGAAAAATAACTTTACCTTAGTGTAGATAAATGCACCTAAAAATTGTTATTTGTACACATATATTAAAGAAGGTAAGAGGATATCCTTGACCTTCGGTACAAAATTATATTTTCGAAAAGGTAAATCACTTTCCTCCGAGTTGTTCCATCTGACGTAATAAAAAGAAATATTATCTGTCTGTCTGGCGAAATCAACTACAGTTACGTTACTTTGACCACCCTTTTGTATCATTTGTGTGCATCTTCACACAAAAGAGGGAGGCTATACGACAAGTTACCCACACCATAAAATGCGTTTAAATGTGAATAAATATGTGAACTGATTTCCCGAAATACTATTTGACTACGTTCCAAATGTACCTAAAGTAGTGTGTACTTTCAAAGTAAATAAAGGTACGATTGTAGATTGTACCAACTTTTCCATCACTGTTGGCAACTGTGTGTCGCTAATCGAGCAGCTGACTGTGTGTGAACACCAAAAAGCGGTAGCTCAATTAAAAGATGAATTGGCTTCATTACATTTCAGTCTGAAATTACTCTTTTTATGCGATTTTTATGCGGATTTGAATTTGTGTAGATTTTTCCAACCGTTTTTCGCAGTGGCGATTTGGCTTTTTTTAGAGTTGTGACTACTTTTTTCCAGAGTGAATGATATAGAAAGAGTACTTCCGCCTGAATTGATATTGGGAGTATACTATCGGGAATATGCTATGCAGTTGTTTAAGGTTAGGACTACGACAAAGACGAGGTCGAAAATGAATACGAAGACAAATTTGAATACGAAGACGAAAGTGAAGACGAATACTAAAGTTAAGACGAAGACGAATGCGCAGAATTTACCCTTAGGCGCATGAAAATACATCAACTCAAATAACAAAGCAAATATTATGGATTTAGTATTATATTAGTTAGTTATAGTTATCATACATACAAGATTTTTATAATTTTTTTAGAATACATGTAATTATTTTTGGGATTTTATTCTCTGTACTTTTTATAACCCAGTATTATTTTTAACTGAAATATTAGAATTTTCTAAGCTTTGCCATTAAAGATATGAGGTATCTTCATACCAATTTGTCTGGTTTACGCTAGCTTTCTAGTCCAAATCTATTAATTTAAGCCAACGTAATTTTCGCTAATTCCAATTCTCGACTCTACTACATACATACATACATACATACTTACGTAAGTAATCACATTCAATTACTCGAAAATAATAAAATTGAGAGCAAACATTTAGAAACATATCACAAGGACAATACTTAATCATAAATCAAGTATATAATAAAAGCAAAATAAATATAATGTTAATTAAAACTAAATACATATGTACGTATTTCAATTAATTTATAAGTAAACTAAATAAGTTTATTATTTATAAATTAAAAAACCCTTCAATTACATAAAAGCAACGAGCATAAAAATTATGTTTAATGAAGTTTCAAAGCATATAATAAACATGTACTTTTAACAACATGTGGACGAACTTGGTTCAAAAATATGTTATGTACATGCACACATGCATACTTACATATATACAAAGTTAAGCTTATACATTTATTTTCTATTTAAAGCAAAATCATAAACAAATTGAAACTGTGAGCAATTCGAAAAATTCCATGGTGTGGAAAAGTAAGCAAAAAAGGAAAATATTAACCAAAATTCAGACACCCAAAAAAAATTAAGCCGAAAGATATACTTAGAATCGAGAATTGATACCTAGAGCAATAAAAAACATTTGCAAAGCATTCAAGTAAACAGTCATTAAAATTTTAAGTCTTATATAAAAGTATTCTTAGAAGCCGAAATCACTGTAAACTTAATACTTAAATACATATTTATGTATAAATGCACGCAATTTAGCTGTTTGAATGATTAATTGTCAATTAATTAAATGAAATGACTTAAATTACAAAAGCTAAATAGCCGAGTAAATTTTGAAAGATCGTAAAGAAATTGTTAACGTAGAATGAGAGAAATCATATTTCATCGCGTTCACAAATGATGATTTGCTTGCCACGAAATATAATTTTAAGATGGACGACAAGAAATCTTTTCATAAAGCAAATATTTATAAGTCAAGACTAGAATGATATTCCAACATACATAGTATACATACTACATACCTATGTGTATGTATGTTTGTAAAATTATATATAAAAGAGTCAATGAAGACGAGGAACATTAGGAGCCTAAATTGAACAACGACTTTTTGAAATTGAGTAACCCAAATTGTATATGAAAAATTAATGAAAAATATAATTTATGAATATAAGCTATATAGCATATTAGATATTAAAATTAGACACATATATTTTAGAGCATAAAATTTTAATCAAAGTACTATGCGTACATGTGTACATATATACGTATACGTATATTCACATACACGAGCATACATAACTTCACGATTGCTTAACTAAGCAAAAGTATTAGCATTTGTTTCTAAGTTCACAGACATTTACATTCATAGCCTCCTACAGTTTCCAAGATCTGCATATGTATAGGGATTTACACGGAAAGCTTGGTACCATCATTGCCTAATCATTACAGCTTATTAATCTTCTCAGAGGTTTTCCTTGCCCAGCTTGGCTTAAATATGCCGGGAAGATTTCAAAAGATGTTCATTTTTTTTTTTTTTTTGCTGAAATAAAAATAATCGTCCGTATACACAATCTGCCCAAAATGTTACACCCTTTTACTAGAGTTTAATTTCCAGTAATTTTCAAATCGTAAATTAAGATGTCCACTAGCTTCTGGAGCCAAGTTTCACACCTTGCCCAATCTTCCCTACAAAGAGGTAATTAATTTAAATTTTGTAGGTAGTTTGGATGAATTAGATCTCCACTGATATTTTACTTGTGATTAAACCATAATGCTGAGAGGGCCAGAGACCCATCTACATACATATATTTATGTATTTGGTCTGGACAAAATGGTATTCCAACATTGAAAACACCCTTTTATATAGAATAATGGAAAATACCAGGGACCGAGAATAAAAGGTAGAATCGAAACTAAATGTCGTTCTCGTAGTTTTGTTGCCATGAACGCTTAAAAACCTAAACCGAAATGAGAACAAAACCTTCGGGAACGTTTTCAAAAGAACGAAAGTGAGAACAAAACTGTCGAGAACGTTCTCAACGTGAGTCATATAAGAACAAAACCTTGTGGAACGTTCGCAAAGAGAACAATATGCGAGCAATACTTTTGGGAGCATTTCTAAGAGAACAAAATGGAAACAAAAGTCTCCGGAACGTTCTGGAGTCTAAGGAACTTTCTCTCGAATAACCATTTCGGAACTAAAGTCTCAGGAAATTTCTTACAGAGACCGAAACGGAAAAATTACAAACAGAATGTGAATGTAACATAAACATTCGCTATCACCTTGATTGTAAAATTTGGTTGAATGAATACAATTTTGATCGGTCAGTACTACACTAAAAAAATATGCCTTGCGCTAGAAGGAAGTCGGAATAGTAGAGCTTCGGCTTTTCTACTACTGATATAATTTGGTAAAGCGTTACCTAGGACCAAAAGTAAGCAACAGCTTTCATTATTTAGTCCATGAATTTTAAAGTCAATGGCATATTTTTTAAGAGAATTGAGGGTCAACTTTATATAAGGAACCAATATTTTATTTATACAAAACGATATTTTCATTTCCCAATACCAGGCGCTCATACTATAAAGGTGGTAGCGGTAGTACAAAAACAAAAACTAACACGTATTTTGTTTTCGCTTTGGGTACGCAAATGTCAATTTCAGCTATTCTTCGCTCAAGGAGTAAGAGGGAAAGAAAATTCCAACACTCTTATTTTCGCACTCACTCATAAAGAATTTTGACATATGTGTACCAAGGTAAATTAAAGCATCAACACCACCTTATATGAATTCACCTTGCTATAAACTTTACAAAGTAGAATTTTGGGAATTTAAAAATATATACAAACAATTTTGTACGTAGAAATAGAAAACTTGGTATTGGGAAATGAAAATTTCGTGTGGTTCAAATAAAAACTGGTCATAAATAAAGGTGCCGGGCGAGGAAAAGCTGAAAGATAACTATGCAAATTAAGTCAACGAAAGACTTAAGACACGAGCTCTTCTTGCGCAAATAATGAAAAATAGTTCCATAAATGGACACTTACCCTAATGATGAATGATCTAGAAGATGAAATGATCCAGCTTTCCTATGACTTATAGTTAACAATCATGATTTTCACTGAAACGATTGTTCATCCCAACACGCAGACTGAGAGCGGTATTATTAACGTTAATTTCCCAAAAGTTTTGTGCTCGTTTTATTCTCCAGCAGAATATTCCCCAGACTTTTATCCTTATTTGATCTGTCATGAAAACGTTCTCGATACTTTCGTTCTCATTTTGTTCCCATGGAAACGTTCCCGAAAGTTTCGTTCCCATTATGTTCTTTTTGAAAACGTGCCCATGAGTTTTGTTCACATTTTATTCTTTACGGAAACGTTCCCAATCCTTTTGTTCCTATTTTTCACCCGTTTAAATTGCTCTCAATACTTTTGTTCCCGTTTGGTTCTTTTGTGGCAACGTTCTTGATGCTACATTTTGTTCTCATGCAGAACCAAACCAAAACTGTAACGAGTTCTCGGTCCTTGGAAAATACCCCGTTATTACCACATGAATACTATTATGAAATATAACCTGTCAAGCGTTACTCCCTACCGAGAATTTTAACTGCTTCAGTTTTCACCGTGGAGGGGTTAGATAACGAGAAACGTGTAGCTGTTATAGCGCTATTCAAAAAAGAAATGAAAAGGTGACATTTTAGCACAGATTCACCTGTAAATGGCAGATTTTCAGACAAGCTTAGAGTTTTTCACTTTAACTCCTAGTACACATTATATTGTTTTTAAGTTTCAGATTTGAACGAATATATTAAAATATCTCTTTCAGTTTTCTTAGAAGTAATTTTTTAAGATAAAAATGCCGATGGAGGTGCAGCGTTTCCTCTTTGAGAAAAATGGTATTCAGCTGCTCTTTGCATTCCGGAAACCACAACAAATGCTGAAAGAATATTTTCCCATATCCATTTAAATAGAAAACGGAAATGGCTAAATTATAAAGGTATTTTAAAAATTAGGAATCTTTTAAAAAGTACTTCAGATTGTACTAAACTTCAAGAATCGAATCAATTGTAGTATAAAAAAAAAATTATAAATTTACAAAAGTACAAAAGTACTCAAATTTAATTTTATTAAAACAAAATGTGATTTAAATGCTCCATTTAAACAGAGATTATTTTTGTTAAGTTATTCATTATTTAAGCAGTAAGTGTTATATTATTTTAGATCATTTTTTCTTTGCTACTTTTGTTTAATAAATAAAAAAAAACTATATTCTTCAAATGTGCCTTCGTTTTTGAGGGTTACAGTTTGTTGAAAATATAGTCCTTTTCTTGGAAATTTACATATTTTTGAAAAAAATCTGGTACCACTGGTTAAGAGAATAATTTTATTTTTAATAAATTTTCACTGAAAGAGTTAAAATTAATATAAGGGATAATTGAGTACGAGTCCTTTTTTTGCACAAAATTTTTTCTAATGTATTTTTCTCGGAAGAGCTCTAAGCATATATGTACATTAGACTGCATCACTCCCCATACAAAAAATAATCGGTACTATTTTTCCATTGGAATTATAAAATCTACTACATTTTAAGACGTCCACCAAAATATTTCGGAAAAATATTAAGATTTAAGTGAGCTGGACCGATTTGAAAATACCTCCCAAAATGGTTTTTTTTATGAATAAAAATAGTTTATTAAAGAAATTGAAAAAATCCCCTCAAATGACAAAACGGTTTAAGCTTAAAATATTTGCATAAAAATATTTAAAAAAATTAAAAAAAAATTTAACGGAATCGTAATGATGATGCTGTTTTTAACATTTTTCAAAGATTGGTATAAGAAAAACTAGAATAACTGAACCTAAACTCTTCCGATTTAGACTTAAGAGGTGTCATTGGAAAGGTATTTTCTCACCCTTTTCATTTATTTGCTAATAAACTTATTCAAAGGATGGAAGAGAAAGGTAGGAGAAACGAACCTCATTCAAAGTTGAATTAAGATGTTTTGGTATTCGAAAAAAAAAGATGGGACAAGAATGACGTTTCTTTTGGCCAGAAATAAAAACTGAGATCCCATAAGTCTAAATCAGAACAGTTTTGGCCCAGTTATTTAAGTTTTTCGTAAATCAATCTTTGAAAAAAGTAAAAAACCAGCATCAAAAATCTCATTCTTACGATTCCGTTGAAAATATTTTTAATTATTTGTATGCAGATTCTAATTTGTCATCTGAGGGGACTTTTTTCAAAAAGTTCTTTAAGAAACTATTTTTATTCATAAAAAACTTCATTTGTGGAGGTAATTTTAAATTGGTCCAGCTCGCTTAAATCTTAATATTTTTCCGAAATATTTTAGTGGACGTCTTAAAATATAATACATTTTGTAATCCCGACGGAAAAACCGCAACTTTTTTTGGTGATGCAGTCTAATGTACATACTGCTTACATCAATTATATGCCGCCCACATATTGACAAGTTGTATCTATTAATTGTTTCAATATATTTTTTTATTATTTTTTATATAAATAAAGTGTATTCTTTAACAAAGGCCGTGTAAATCCAGGTTTTAACTCTGTGCAATATTCAAAAAAAATTCAATGAACTTTCATAAAAATTTCGAGCTTTTTAATTCGATTTCTTAGAAAGATTTATTTAATTATTTTTTCTTTTTTAGTAAATTTCTGGGAAAAATATTTAATAATTTCATCAGGATCATGAAATCAAATATATTTAAAGAATAATAAAAAAATACACTCACTGTGCGTTCCCAGAAACTTCCACTTAAAAGTTGCAGCCCCTTCACATGGTATTGGTCTTTATTTTGCATGACAGATAGATAAATCGATTGCTCCTTTTGCAGTTTGCTCACTTTTTCTATTCCAGAAAATTGTACGAATCCCTGCATAAGAAATCGGGTATGCCAATGTATTCAAGAATTTTGTTTTGTGTACAGAGAAATTTTTTTAGAAATTGAAATGGCAAACAAAATTTTCCATTTAAAAGTGTCATGTGGAAATGAGCTTGATGATTTTTTTAACATGCACACTGGTATTTTTTATTGTCTAATCATTCAAGTTTTTAGCATTTGTTGCCCAGTGGAAATTCGGTATGAGTCATTACCAGCCAACCTAACACAAACCCTATCTACATAAAAAATATAAACACATTTGTTATAAGGAATAGGTTTTAATTATATATATATATATATATATAGATATATACTGATATATGTATATAGAGAAGCATAAGTCAAAACAATGGAATATACAACCAAATAACACCAAAACCATACAATTTGTATTAGTACATTTATTCGAATGAAATAATTTTTATTTGCGAGCAATGAATAAAAGTCATAAATATAAAATGATTTCTAGAGCATATTAAAGTTAGAAATAAAGCAATTATATGAGCATAATAACCAAGTGAATGAAATATTTTGAATGATAAGACTTGAATCAATTTAACAAAAACAAATTAAATATACCATTGCGATTGCAGAAAGTTATATATGAAATTAATATTAAATAATTTAATACCTACGTACTTAATAAAATTAGACTATCTGAAGCAACTTAAAAAAAAAAACCATAAAACAAGTAAAGAAAACACAAGGACATTTGAACGCTTACGTTTAGAGATTAACAGTGAGAACTGCATATATATAACAATGAAAGTTGTGTAAAGAAATTATTGCAAACAAGTACACATGAAAACTTAAAGTATGAAAATAACATTTTATGCTTGTCAATACTTTCCCCGGAAAATATTCATAAGTACCTACTTAAGCGAATATTTAAAAAGAGAATGCGGCAACTTTTTAGAGTCAATAAATAACAGAGCAATTCAGCTGCGAAGCACAAAAATTTATTGGAAATTTGCGTATGTGGAAACGCAATTTTAAACGCAAATAAATACGGTAGTGAAACATACATGCATACATACTACATACATAAACTTTGCTTGACTTGTATTCAAAACTAGTTACGAAAAAAGTACTTTTGCAGATTAGTTCAAAATAATTCAAATATATTCAGCAAATAACAGCGTTTAGCATCTTAACTTTAGATACTTCGTAGTTGATGCAGTTTTCCCTTATAAGCGCCATTAATTAGCGAAACACAAATTTAGTTTTCAAACTATTTCAATACATACATAAGAATGTACTAGAAAACTTAAAAACATTTAACTGAAGAAAGACAAATACAAGAATATACGTAATTTTTTCAATATGAAAAAAAAACATCGAAAACATCGAGGCAAAACCTTTTCACAGATTGCACGCAGACTGGAAAGCCCATATACATAAAATTCCAAAATTCACACACTTACATACATACATATATAGATATGCACAAGAAAAACACATACATACGTACATACATACCGAGCCCTTACCGCCAAAAAGATGTAAGCCACATTTTTTTCAAAATTGTAATTTACATGCAAAACTCTGCATCAAAAAGAAAATTAAAAAAAAATGTCGCTTAACCCTTTTTGGCGGTTAGGGCCTCGATATGTAAGTACCGTAATATGACTTTTCCCATTTACTAAAAAGTTTATGAATCTTGAAACTACTTTACATACATACAAACATACATACATATTTACATTAACAGTTTGCCCGCAGAAATGAGAATAAGAATTCAAAGTCCCATCAAATATGGACGTTTGGCGGCGTTAATACAGCTGTAAAATTTGCAAAATACAAGTATGATACTAGTCGCATACATCCATTACATGCATAAATTAAAGTTATGTCGAAGCCATAATATAAAGAATATAAAAATGAGAATTATTATACCGAATTAAAATTATGTATTACATACATACATATATCTACATTTTAGTGGAATCATGTAAACTACAATATTTTTAGAGCATTGGCGAAAATTAGAATAAAAAGTATAATACTTATGATATCAAGAATTTTACCGCATGTGTTTTAAATTAGTGGATTTCAAAAATTTTTTTTTGTTATTTTTTTTTTTAATGGACGCAGCGCCATGTATCGAGCCCTAACCGCCAAACAACTTAAGCGACATTTTTTTGCAAAAATTTCTTTTGGATGCAGAATTGCATCTAAATGCTCTACGGGCATTTCTGCATCAAAAAGAAAATTTTTGAAAAACATGTCGCTTACGTTTTTTTTGGCGGTTAGTGCTCGATATGGTAAAATCAGCCAAGGGCGCTGAAGGTATTTTACCCAAAGTTACTACGCGTTACTTGTTTGGCACGCAATGCATTTTGTTGCTAAAATCTGCTTTGCGCCTTGAAGGTTTTAAGAACATTAATCCCAATATCGCTCTGCCGCCACAGCCAATATTAACGAGATGGGGCACCTGATACGAGGCGGCAAAATATTATTGCCTACATTTTAAAGAATTTCAAATTCTTAAAGATCTAAATGATAGAGATGCTTCTTCAATATTGAAGACAAAAAGCATTAGCTTCAAATTCGATTGAAGCACGTAGCCTGTTCACTTTAGATTTTTTCAACGAAAAAATTCCAGGAAGAAATTTTTTGACGCAGTTAGGTGTCTCCTGTTTAGGTGAATACGAAATTAAAATTTTTCCCCCAATTGCGATATGGGAAATGTCCGCCATCTTGGTTTTTGTGTTTTTTACGATTGCGCGCGAATTTTGCATTTCTCGCGAAAAAAGGTAGTGAACAAATTTGTAGAGAATTCGATTCCCTACAGTTTTCATTTTTTATTTAAATTATTTATTGCTAATAATATGCAAAAAATTCCCAAAATTAGGTAAGTGGCGCGGGTTTTTCGAATTTTGAGCAATTTCTATTTGAAATGGCAAAGTTGTAGAGGACAAAATTTTCAATAATCGCATTATTCATATGTTCGCGTACGACGTGTAGCTCTCGAGCAACGACGCTTTCAATGCAGCTGCAAGGGGAGAGCTACTCATATTATATGCATATTTCTTTTGTTTTTAGTGCATATTTTTGAGTTTTTTAAGGATAAACTATATTTTTATGAAAAACTAAAATTACCTATCTGATCATGATTTTTGAAATTTTTTTTTTTTTTTGTTGAAGATGCTTCTCATTTTCTCCATATATAAAAACCGTCAAACATACATATGTACATTAGGGATGTTGATTTTTTCGGAATTCGGAATTCGGAGTCCCGGAATTTAGATATTCATTACTTTTCCACAACTTAAATCGAAAAAATTGCTTCTTTATTGTTTGAGAAGCTCTCCTACGATAAAATAAATAATAAATTAATAGGTTTGAAACCTACTTCTTTATTTAAAGTGGCGTTTTTATTTTTTCTCTCTGCCATCAGGATTTAGATTAAAGGACTTCGTAATTTCAAAGATATGATTGATTTCAAAAATTATTTAAAAAATTTAATGCAATGTAGAATAAAATTGGGGGTTAATACCAAATGCAAGAGGAAATTTTTTTGGAATTAAAAAAAAATTAAATTTTTTGGATTCGCAAGGACGAATAGGTAATTTTTTAAGCTGATAAAATTAGAAGGATCAAATTCGAGGATGTTATCGAGCTTATATAAGTTCTTAACATATAATTTTTTCAAAAACAAATATTGAGAAATTTCAAGGATAAAATTTTAAAAGAACATTTTCCATAGTTACCAGTCCTTATGCACCAAAAAATTGAATTTGTTTAAACTCTACGGGATTTTGTCTTTAATTTGATACCTATACTTCTTCTCGAATCATATTTCACTGAATTTTTTAAATCATTTTTGAATTACTGACGTCAGAGTGAAAAACTAAAAACGAAATTTTACTGTATTTGGCCCATGGTTTCGCGAATTTATTGATTTTTGTGTGTAAAATTTACTATCGCACGGTGTCATATGTATAATGAGCTAGATATTTAATTTATAAAAAATATATTCTATTATTGCCATCAGAGCAAATTATAAATCCCGAAAATCCCTGGATTATTTGCCAAGAATCCCGGGATTTTCGGGACCTAAAAAGGGTCCAGATCCCGGGACCCCAGGATTAACATTCCCAATATACATCGTAGGGAAGAATTTTATTGCCATCGAACAAAAAAAATACTATCAAAAATCAGCGGAAGCAATTTTGTTAAAGAATAACTAAAATTAAAAATTAATAAATAAAAAATTCAAAACTGGTCCTTATGTGAGTATTGTTTAGTTACGATGAGCACTATATGCAGCAAAGTTATGGAAAAAACATTCCGTAGCCTATATCCAGCCAAATGTTTTCGATATTTTTTTTATTCGCAGCAGTTTTTCTTCCACCAGTTTTCAAATCAAATTCAGAGAGGTATTTTGCATTTGGTCCTTTCATTTTATGTTGATAGTCCGCCTTGCTATGTCCTTAGCATTGTAAATCTCATTTCCTTCAGTTTATTATCCACCGGTACCAACAATGGGTGCTTCAATACGAGAAGGTTATTTTTGCTTGATGCCGGGAGCAACTTTGTCTAGTCCTGAGTTGCAGTATCGGACGAAAATAACTATATTTTTTACGCAATATATACATAGTATATTGGTATCCTGCACGTGAGCTCCTCAGACCATCTTCTATTGGCCCATTCGATAAAGTTATTATCCAGCCAGAGTTTACAAGAAGATAGCGAAAGCCCCGCATTACGAGCAGCACTAATTGCAGCCAATAGGGTAAGGAACCTTGCTACGTCATCTACACAACAACATCTGAAGTCTGCTGGAAGATTTTCCGAAACCTCGTATCACTCCCTTTAATCTTAAAGCATTACAGCTGACCTATAGTTTACCGTACATGTAAGTCCATAGGTAAAAGTAAAGCAAGGTCATTAGGGATTTAGTCTGCATCAGGATAACGCCCCATTCCCATCATGCAGCCCACCCCTTAAATCTTTTTTAAATAAATAAATATTTGTCGCTTACACTCTTGCTTCTCCGATTTGTGGTGTACGCTTTGATGGTGTCACACAAAGGCGAGGGACCTACAGTTTTACGCCCCCCCTTAATGAGAATCTGTTTTCATGGCGGAAGTGCACTCGGTGCTTTGCCATTACCTGCCGACGGGCGACCGCTGTTAGAAAACAACGTTTTTGTTTGAATGTCGCTCGGGACTCTAACCACTCAACCACGGCCGCGTTTGTTAGCTTGTTTTTATTGTTAATTTATCCGAACAACCGTTCACAATGTGATGCTTCAAGTCCCACTTTTTCCCTATCGCTGATTTACAGCCGTAAAAGGCAGTTATGGCTTTGTTGCTACGCTCTTCTGCATTGCGTCCCCAAGTTAACTTTCTGTCCAGAATAACGCCTAGATATCTAATTACCCCCGAAAAAATCAGCCGGCGTGTTCAAGGAAGGAGTCTGTTGCCAGGAAATATTCGTTTTCTTTTGTAAAACAGAACCATGGCCGTTTTGCCGAATTGACTCTTAAGCCTGCTTCTTTGGACCAGGTATCTAAGATGCCTAAAGCGCTTACCAACTGCCGCCAGAGTAAGATCATCAGCGTAAGCAATGATCTGATAACCTGTGCCGAAGCAGTGGGAAAAGGGCCTTATTGTGGGCCGTGATTGGCGTAACTTTTTACGGACACCTGCTCCAACTCCATATATTTAGTACTGCTGCCTAAAAGGCGACGAACAAGTTCTACCAGAGGTGATTCAGCCCATTCATGGCCATGGCGAGTAACGGTCTCTCGGAAAATATTATTGACGGCACCCCGCATATCAAGAAACACTCCTAGTGGAAATTTCTTAAAGGCTAGTGGTGCAATCTGCATCTACAGGCCTTTCTTTCCAGTGGGCATAAAGCGTTTATTTAAATCAATTTCCTGTAGGATCTGCAAGTCCAGTAATATTTTCAGAACCTTGAGAAAAAAATAAGTAATGCTTATCGGTCGAAGGGTCCTGGGTCCAACTCTTGAGTATGAAGAAACTGGGCAAAGTATGTACACTGAGATTCCAATTCTCTGGCATGCGCCCGGTCGCCTGCTCTGAAGGGCTCATTGTTTAAACCCACATTATTGGTGTTTTCACCACATCTTGGTCGAGTGGGAAAACATGAACTCATTCCTCAACATTAGTCTAGGTTCTACTTCATTAAATGGGCAACCAGTGTTGCCAATCAAAGGGGTTGAAAATCCTATACCATATTACAATCCCTGATCTTGATGGAACCTCTCCGTGGCTACTGTCATACTATCTGATATAATTCTCGGGCTACATTTCTGCCGGATAGCGTTTCTAGCACCTCGCACCCACTCCTTCATGTTTCACTTTTCCTCATTTTTTAGATATGTCCCTATTCTGCTGCCTGCGTAAGCTCACATTTACAAAGAGTCCACCATATAGCCAGGCAGTCAAAGTTTGTATTCCGACTATCACAACGGGATGAATATGGTTGTTTTTTCTTTGACCAGGAGATACCTTAGTAGCTTTGAGCGTGTTTCGATGCTCATAATTAATAATAAGTTTCATTATCTGACATTTGGATCAAATACGTTTATGTTACTAGCGTCAAATTCGCCAAGCGAAGTTTCGAAATCGTTATGGGGAGTTTTGAAAATTCCGCTCTGGTCTCTTCGTTGTTCTCTAAAACTCCCAACCATTCTGTCAATATGCATCTCCAGTGGGGTCGGTTACCGCATCTCACACATGCGGTACATACATACATACGTTGCCTAGCCTGCAAGGTAGACAACGTATCGTATGAGTGAGAATTGAATACATACATGTACTTAGTCTCGCAACTGTGTAGCCAGAAGCACTAGTTACCATACCCCATTGAACTCACTGGACAAAAACAATCATCATCAGAGCCCGTCTTGATATAATTTTCCAAATATATACATTCATATTTATGTGAGTGTTTCATAGTACAGATAACACATTTTTTATGAAACGACAATGTCGACAACTTATGAACTATAAATTTCTACTTACCTATACCCATCTACGAAACTTGATTCTATTCGTAATTGTTGAAGAAACGTTGGAAAATGTTATAAAGGCAACATCAATATTCAGCCTCGTTCACTTTCCCTAAGTGACACTGCAAGTAAACAATTTTTTAAGCGTACGAATATTTGTACTACATTAATACAGATGTATACCTGTATGTATGTATGTACGTTTTCCACACATCAGGCAACGGGCAAACAACGTTAACGCTGATTGCGTTGACATTCAGCACTTAAGTAAACGCCGGCGGAAAATGGCAAATTGAATTTACAACAAAACATATCCATGTACATGTGTATGTAAGTTTAAATGTGCATACATTCATGAGAGAAAAAATTACAACTTTTACAGGGCAATTCCGGCTACTTTAATTTAATTTGCTTTGAATTTTTAAATTTAATTGCTTATAATTAGCAACTAATTTAAAAGCATTTGAGACAAGTTTTTACTAGTTGTTCCTTTTCATGTAACTGATATATGTATGTACATCCAAATATGATCAATATCCGACCATAAATAGGCGGTTTTCAAATATCTCAACACCTGCGCCACCTAGAGAGAACTAAAGTTCCAAGTCTCTAGCTAATCGGGAAGTTGGTTAAACATTAATTGCAAGATTTCATTAAACACGGAAACTTAATAAAAGCTTGTAAAAATATACATATTTTTTGAATTTCATCTAACTTTCAGAAACTTATTTTTGCCTTTTTAAATTAATTTTCTTTAAATTTTTGGTTGTATTGTTTTCAAAAGGAAATAATAACTTTTTTATTTAATTTAATTTTTAGAAAATTTATTGCTAAAAGGCCTACAGAATAACGCTAAGACATCCTCGTTAGCAGATCTTGCAATTAGTCTTTCGAAAGACAGAAAAGAGTTTCGGAGATAGTCGCCAGAATTGACAATTGTCTTAGGTAAGAGTTTTATGTTTCGAAAGACTGTGGTGAGTTGGGATACAATTGCCAGAACTATCCTATTAACCTACTTTCGAAGATATTTTTTTAACCCTAATCTCTTCTTTTTGAATTATTTCAACACTTGGAAAGGACAAACTGGAGACCCGAAAACTGCTACGAGACTTTCTTTAGATACATTTTCCGCACGGCCGGGCTCTGCATAATCTTCAGTGCCATGTATGCTTTATGGCTCGCGAACGACATCAATTTGAGGCGAAATATTTTGGTACGAGCAACAAAAATACCAAATTTTTTGTCGCACCCATGTACATGTGTCATAATAGCGAATATTGCTAAAACTTTGCACAACACTGTTTTGTATCCATGTGTGTTAAATCCAAAACAGTAACAAGGCAAACATCGATTTGGCACTACGGCTCTGTTAAAAATAAATTTAAAGGAAATCATCTGAGCTGTAGGGGGAAGTGGCTCAAGAGTACTCATATGACAAAAGTTCGTCAAATCAATACAACAAATATAAATTTGCTGAAGTGCACAAGTGCAAATTCAACAAATACATTATGTAACATAAATAGAGGGAATCTAAAGCTTGAGAGACAATTTCTCACGTTTGTGTACGTAGAGTTGTGCATTTGAGTGTAAATACATAATCTGCTAAGAAAATTTCGCGCAGAGAAACTAAGTTGCGGAACCGCCAGCAGAATCTGAAATTACTTCTTCTGGGTAGTTAACTTTTGTTTTAGAAATATTTTTGGCCATGGATATTATATTGTCGCTTCGAATCATTTTGCTGCATAGATACCCATATGCATATGTATGTATGTATATGGATAAGTACAGCTACATAAATATATATCTACTTCGTTCGATTTCTGGAAGAATTTCTTAAATAGATGTGTACCCGAGCTCCCGGGTCCAGAGCATATTTTTGTTATACTTCTCCATACATATCTTCTTCTTCGCTGTAACCGCCTAAGCGATTTGTACGAGTTCAGCAAAACACGCCAGTCGTTTCTCTTCCGTGCCAACTGACCACCAGCGGGTTCCGAATTGAATACTCTCAGCGCTGTAGCATCGGTGTCTATTCGAAGGACATGGCCAAGCCAGCGGATCCGCTGTATTTTGATTCGCTGCACTATGTCCATGTCGTTGTAAAGCTCATACAGGTCATAGTTCTATAGTCTGCGGTACTCGCCAATGCGTAAAGACCCATACATTTTCCGCAAAATCTTTCTCTGGAATACTCCAATGCTCCATACTGCTGTGCCATATAACAGCACGGGCATTATGAGTGACTTATAGAGTGTGGTTTTCGTACGTAGAGAGAGGATTCTACTCGTTAGTTATCTACTCAGTCCAGTCTGATTTGGATTTCGATGCTCACATTAATGCTGGTTTCTAAGTAAACGGAATTCTCTACCTTTTCGAAATTATAACTGCCAACAGTGACGTGAGTGCCTAGGCGCGTATGCGCTGACCGTTTGGTTGATGACATAAGATACTTCGTTGACAACCAGGCCCAATCGCTTTGCTTCCTTGTCTTACTAGGCGGAACAGACTTCGCGGTTTTTATTACGAATGATGTCGACATTATAGTAAATTGTTCCTGTGCGGTACAGTTCACTAGCTCTTAGTAGCTTCCCACACATCAGATTAAAGAAATCACATGGAAGGGAGTCGCCATGTCTGGAACCCCGTTTGGTAGCAAACGGCTCGGAGAGGTATTTACCAATTCTGGCGGAGCTGGTAGTATTTTCCAAAGTCGTTTTACACAGTCGTATCAGTTTAACGGGGATGCCAAATTAATACATATCGGCATACAGGCAACTGCTTTTAGTGATTTCGAATGCGGCTTTGAAGTCGACAACTAGGTGGTGAGTTGATCCTTTCCTCGTAGGTCTTTTCAAAGTTTTGGCGTATTATGCCACCTGATATATGGTGGACTTGTCAGGTTTAAATCCACACTGATAAGGCCCAAACAGTTCGTTGACGGTGGGCCTCAGTTTTTCAAACCATATGGTCGATAAGACCTTGTAATGTATGCTTAGATGGCTGATCCCGCGGTAGTTGGACAGAGCACACTTAAATTGCAGTCGTCAGACATGCGTTCATCTGACCATATTTTGCATATCAACTCTTCGCGGCCTTAGTCGAATAGCTCGGCTGGCAGGCTGCCAGCTCCAGCAGCTTTGTTGTTTTTCAAGCGCACTATTGCTATTCATAACTCATCATAGTCAGGCGTAGGAACAACAACCACGTTATTATCGACTGGGGGCTCGGATTCGTCTTCTGCACAGCTTTCAGCGTTGCTACCATTCAGTAGGGTGGAAAAGTGTTCCCTCCATAATTTAAGTACATTCTGGACATCAGTCACTAGTTCGCCATTGTTGTTCTTACAAGTCTTACTGGTCTTGAAAACTATCGAAAGTCGCCTAGCTCTCTGGTAAAATTTTCGGGCATTTGTCTGTCGGCCAGCATTTCAAGCTCTTCGCGCTCACTTGTGTCGGTCTCTCCCCTCTTGTTGCGACAAATACATCTCGCTTCCCTCTTCAGTTCCCTATAGCGGTCCCATATAGCTTGCATTTCTCTGCAGCTTCTTGACACTCCTCACTATGCCAGCTGTTCTTTCGGGCTCGCTAAAATCCGACTAGTTCTTCGGCGGCGTTACTTAAAGAACGACGAATTGTGGTTCTGAGAGTAGGTGTCAAAGTCGAGAAGTGAATGCATTGGCCGTCTGTTGTGACTGCAGCTTTTCGACGTTAAGCTTTGCTTGCATTTTTGGGCGCTCAGAGGCGGGTTCGTATCTTGGCTGCAACAAGTAAGTGGTCTGAGCCGATGTTTGGGCCTCGGAGTGTACGTACATCCAAAACACTGGAAGTGTGCCTTCCGTCTATCACAGCATGGATTTGGTTTCTAGTTTTTCGATCTGGAGACAGCCACGTAGTCTGATGGCTCTTTTTATGCTTGAGCCTAGTACTCCATACTATAATTTTTGGGTGCGGCGAAGTACATCAGCCTAAGGTCATTGTCAGGAATTTAGTCGTGGAGGCTGAATTTTCCAAAAGTGATTCCAAATATCTCTTCCTTGCCCTTCCTGGCTTTTAAATCCCGAGCACGATTTTGATATCATGGCGGGGCAGCGCTCCAAGCGCACACAGGAGGTATCCTTGGACGCCTCGTCTTTCTATACTGTGTTGGAATGGACGCAGATACGGGGGATGTTGACGAATCTCGCTTTGATCCTGATTGTGGCTAGATGCTCGCGTACCGGGGTGAACGGCAGTACTCGGTGACGGAGTCTCTCTCCTACCACAAATCCAGCACTGAATTCACGCTCCTTTACATAGCAGCTGTAGTAGGTGTCGCAAGGCCCTAGACATTTCTTGCCTTGCCCCGTCCAACGCATTTCTTGGATGGCGGTAATGTCATCTTTTTACATTACGAAGACATTAACCAGCCGGGCAGAAGCACCTTCCCCTTTAATGGTCCACTCATTGCAGGCGCATGCCCCCAAATCGTAGTCCTTTAAAGGTTTGGCGTCTTGTCATCATGGGCCTCTATCGAGGCTTTACCTCTCTTTTTCACTGGAAGTGGTTTTTACGTGTCGGGTCCCAAATCCAGCGCGCAACTCATTGTTGGGAGGGGGTGGTTTCTTAACCGAATACGCGCTTATATAGAGAGTCGCTTGCTCCAAGACAGACGCCCGCTTGCAGCCACCCCTGCTGGTGAACAGACGCTGCAGACTTCAGTGAATATTTCGGTGTGGTCCCTCCTGGGACACAAGGCTCCACTCGGAGTGGTTACAGCATCTCGCACATGGGTTGCTCACGTTTCACAGAGTTCGCGAACGAGGACGCAAGAATAAGGATTGAGTATAGCCGTGCAACTGCACTGCGTACCCAGAACAACGACCATACCGCATTACACTCCAATACTAAGTTCACTGTCGGAAAACTTATTCACCAATTGGTTTGAAAGTATGCAAAAGAGTATAAATCATGCTGAAGAATATTTTATGGAACCACAAGACCATTTTTAACGGCAAAATTTATTTTATGCTGAGCTATTCTAGAGACTTATTTAGTTCCCGTCATAATATTTTCCGTATAGCTTTATTTATGTTGATTTCGAAAATTGTGTAGCGCCAATCGTTTTCCTTTATTTATTTCTACCTATGTAGATCGTTTTCTTACGTTCTTAATTTTTTTTCCAGCAAAAATCAAGACTCATACTACAAATGGATGAAGAAAAACTTTTTGCAAGCTGTGTTAGCGCAAAATATTTATCTATATACAAACATATGTACATACTTAATCATCGTGTAGAAAAAATTTAAGTCAAGTAATGCAGATGTTTTTCTATGACTAACTTTTACGCTCAAAAACGTTTGAAAGAAGCTCGAAAGGAGCGTAAGAGTAATAGAGAAAAGATTCTGCGCTCACAAACTATAAAAGCCACGAGCAGTACAGCGCCGATCCTCAGTTTAAGCTTAATTGTTGAGTATAAATTTAAAAGTCCAGATACAGAAGTGAACATAAATATACGAGTACATACCTGCATACATACATACATATGTAGTCAAGTAGCACCAAGAAAAGAAGCCATTGAAGTGTTGTAGCATAAGTAACATACTCGTAAATAAAATTTAATAAGAAAAATTGCAAAAAGCGACTTAAAAAATTATATTTAGAGGTAATAACAACGTCATACTCTTAATATGAGGATAAGCGTGAAAAGTGTGTCAGGTTTGCTGGTGCTGCTGATCTTGGCTCTCATCTGCTACCTTACGGAAGTTGGTAAGCATAAATTATGTGCTTTTGTATGTACATACATACTTAAGTAAATTTGTGTGTTTTTATACATATATGTACATAAACTTAAGTTAACCAAAAATCAGACAAACAATTAAATGCTTAGATAAACAAATAAAGCATTAAAACAGCTGAATAAACAGCTGCACACATCAGCGAGAAACAATAAAGAAGAAGTTATGTAAAAGTTAAATAAACTGTTTGCAATCATAGCCACTGATTGCAAAAAATGTGAATGATTAAGCTACTCTACACCTCATAAAAGCATATGCCGCTTACCAATAAAATGTAAAGATGTGTACACTAGGGTGGTCCAAAAATGCATGTGAAAAACTGAACTGAACTTATAGAAATGGTAAGTTTTGTAAGAAACTTCACAAAAATCTAAACAAAATCATGTCACAATGACAATCATAAGCGAGAGAGCATATCGTCTGTTAAAGTACAAAACCGCGTATCGTCATTCTGCAGCCGCGTAACTGACATTGGCTGCCAAAAATTGGATTTGCTCAAACAAGCTCTTGGCTCAACCCTTATCCATTCGTCCTGAAATATACTAGCCAGAAATGCGATTGCTTTATAAAAAAAATAACCATTTTGAAATATGAGTTTTTTTACTTTCTAGAAAATAATTTATGCAATCTCACATACGCGGTTTTGCATTACCTTTATACGCGGTTTTGCATTTTGTTGATACGCGGTTTTGTACTTCAAACGACGATATGTTTACCAACAAAATATGTGGCAGCACTTCCAATCATGTCAAAATGACATTCGGTAATTCGCAAGCAAAACGAAGAAAATTATAACATTTAAACAGTTAGGAAAAATTAATCAATTTTGCTTTATCTAAGCGAGACGGCAACGCTGGATACAGCTGCAAATTAGAGAATAAGAGCATGAATCTTAGCGTCACTTGAACGAAGATATTTGAATTTATAAAAAACAGAATAAATTGATTTTTATTAATTTGAATCGGCATCCTTACAATACAATTTTTCATGCATACAAAGTCCATTAAATACTCCAATAAAAATGTGGTGAGTTTTTCGAGAAAAAACGCGATTTTCCTTGGGTTTTATTGCTTTTTCAAATTCAAAACTTTGCAACACTGGGCTTAATAAACACAAAGTAGTAGGCTGATTGACTCGGTTTTCCCAAACCGGTTTAGGTTTTTTTTTTGAAATCATGATTATAAACCGGATTTTTTATCTAACCAGCCGAGTTTTTTCATTTCTATTAAATAAATTAAATATTTACCTCTCAATAAAAGTTTTGAGTTTTTCGAAGTTTTCAAGGCTTTTTACAGATTTAGGGAAACCCCGAAAATAGTTTTATTTCCGATATACCATCCGTTTTGCCAGATTGGTTCTCGTGTGCGAATTATTGTGAATTTTGCGAAATTGTGCGGTTGCTGAAATTGGGAATGCTATATTTTCCAGCACCATGGGAAAAACTTTATTTATGCAAACGAGTATGGAAACTTCGAACTCGAGCAAATGTTAAAAACATAGTAGTGTGGAATACTTTTGTTCACTCCTACTGCTTAAAAGTGTACTTTTTAAGAAGCAAGCAAGTGTTTTAGATCATTTGTTTTATAGTATTTTTGTTGTAAATCGAACAGTTGTCATCATATAATTATTAAGTACCCCTTGGTAAATAGTAACAAGTGTAGCCTTCAATTTGATGATTGCAGCTATAGAATAATAAATATTTGTGAAAAATATGACAAAGAATTTCCATGCATTTCTATTTATTTTTAACAAAACTTTTCCTATAAAGATGGCATCTAGACAATGACCTCGGACATAACATAGGGTATAAAAAAATGAGATCTGACAAGGTGTCGTGGCGCCTCCAATAGATGTAGTAGATTCAGAGAAACATAACCTTGGACCCATGACGAACAGACAGCTAAACGGAATGTCCTTTTGTAAATAAAAAGAGATGAAAATTTGAAAGAACTCGTAGCACCACGCATGCCGTCTACGTTCAGAGAATATGAATTTAAGAGTTAAAGCGCATTTCATGCTTCCTTTGGTACCTTGATCCACCTAACCTTAATAATTAAACAAGATGTTTGGTAAAGAAAATGATGACCAATATAATTGCAAGCGCATTAATTACTGGATGCGACAAAGGAGAAGGTGTGCGCCTGTAAGGAGGCCTATTTATTCCCACAGACCTTCCATTTTAATTTAAAAGTCTTTAGTATTCACGATTGAGATGTCCGAATAGTATTGATGCTTCTACACCGCAACAAAAAATTAAAAATATTGTTCGTAAGGAGGCCTTAAATTAAATAAGAAAAATATTTTGTCTCCTTTAATTTATGGTAAACTGAAAATCTTTATTACTGTTTTATACTTTTATTTGTTTACCCCGAACGAGCTCGGATGCTCTGCATCATATTATACATATACTTTTGCAAAAAATTCTGCCGACAGATGGTGCTGGAGTCGGGATATTTAGAGCATCCGTTTTTTTTTCGTATGACCGAGTTTAATGGTATTAAGTTTTTGATAAGGAGCTCTTCTGCAAAATAAAATGGACCCAAAACATCAATGGCGCTGGAATCAAGTTATTTAAATACCCCTCTACAAATTTACATTTTATGTCTTAACAAAGCCCAGTCCTTTATCCTTAGGAAGGCAACACTTTTTTTGTCTACGTAAACAGCAACAGGGGTGATGCATCACCCCACAGCTTTTGATTTTAAATAAAACAATGTTAAACTGAGAAGATTAAACATATTTAGTATAAAATGACTTATTTATTTTATTTAAAAACACATACAAATTCATTCAGTTCCTTACGATACTGTTAAGATATATTTTTTTATACTAAACACAGTTAGGCAAATTTCATTGCGGTCTTCAGAACGTGCAGTTCCTGGCATAAAGTTTTAACTTTTCTGTCTTGCCACCTTGGGCACTGCGTACATCTTGCCTGCTTCTATAATTTTTGCGGGGGTTCATTTCCGGAGGATTCTTGGTCCAGGTCTAGAATATCCCGCATAATATTTCCCAATTCTCGCGGCAAATTCGTTGTCAAAGGACGCATGGTTCCGCCAATCGTAAAGCTAACAGTTTTAAGTAATTACTTCGGAAATAGCTTATTGGAGTATTGGGCATTTTTTATCGACATAAAGTATCATAGAATTTATTCCAGCTTGATCAATCATACCATAGAAGTAGCAAAGCGGCTAATGTCTTGTACCTCTAGCCGAACTATAGTCGAAAGTGTCGACACCACCTTTCGTTGAATTAACAGTCCTGTATTATTTCAATGTGGATTTACCGAAAGCGAAGCCATTTTCGAATAAAAAACGGGATTTATTTAAGTATCACAAAAAAAGAAGATACGTGAATTGCAACTGGGGTGACTAATAACCCCAGTACAACAACAACAAAACAAACAAAAATTCAACTAAAATATTTTCGAGTTTCAGTAAGATTATAAATTGATTTCTGAGCACTGCCACAGCCCACAGAAGAATATAGGACATACAAAACTTTTCAGTCAGAACTTTGCGGATATGATTTATGTTAATAAAATAACCTTTTCTAGAAATCCTTGAATGAATTTTGTCCACCTAGCTATACCCTCCCCTCCCCCCCTCACGCGGTCTTTCGTCATGGTGTTAAATATTTAAAAAGTTTCACCTCAATACTAACCTACATTCGTACATATGTATATACATACCTTGGGTAAAAGGCAGCCTATACACCAAATTTCGTTAAGATAAATATAGTAACTTTTACTCGAGCTAACGTGCGCAGATAGAGACGGACGGACAGGCAGACATGGCTTAATCGAATTCCCTTTTAATTCAAAGCCTTTTGGCTGTGTCAAACAACCGATATGCGTACTGAGTTATAATACCCTTGTGCACAAGTGACCTCGGATATAAAAACCATTTCTATAGGCTAAAATTTCTTTTGGGATTTGGTTATGGGGGGTGTAAATTTTCATTTGCTTTTGCTTTCAATCAAATACAGAGACATGTATTAACCTTCATTTCGTACCACTGTGTTATAGTTGTCTAATCTCTTATCTATATGTACCATAGGGTGGTCCTTAAAAAATAAAATGATCGCTTTTTTTCAGTCTCACCCCCTCAATCGTTAATACCCGATCACAGATATCACATATAAATTTTGGTTAAGGCGTGTCGCACGGGGGGTAAAGTTCAGATACCTCTATAGAGACTCAAAAAATTTAAATTAATTTTTTGTTTCATCTAATACCCCAAATCGATACTACCAAAGTCGAAGATATTACATATAAATTTTGGTCCCGATTAAAGTTGGTTAAGACGTGTCGCAAGGGGGTCAAAAGCCAGAAGCCTCTCTGCAGACTCAAAAAATTAGAATTATTTTTTTCATTTAATACCCAAAATCGATAATACTAAAGCCGAAGATATCACATATAAATTTTGGTCCCGAATGCAGTCGGTTATGACGTTTTCATAGCGTAATCTGAAGTATGACCCCTGTGCGACACGCCTTAACCGACTCCAATCAGTGCCAGAATTTATATGTGATATCTTCAACTAAAGTATTATCGATTTTTGGTACTGGGTGAAAAAAAAATTTATTTTAGTTTTTTGAGCCTCCATAGAGGAATCTGAACTTTGCCGCACGTGAGACACGCCATAACCGTCTCAAATAAGGACCAACATTTATATGTGATATCTTCGACTATATTAGCATCGACATAGGTGTTGAGGCTTAGGAAATCTGATGTAAAAATTTGATTCCTACATTTAAGTACTACCCTAATGTACATAATATATGGGTGTTTCCATCGGATGGTCTACCAATATATGTAATACTCCTATATTGGCAGTAAGAGCTAGTACCGTCCGAAAACACTACAGTACAGATATATCAATAAACACGTACAAAAGAAAAGGAACACATTGGTTTATTAATACCCTGCAGTAAAGGGAGCGACTACAGGGCTGATGAATCAGTAGCTAACTGGTAAACTCCGTCAATTACCGGCAGACTACTTGCAGTGTATTTCAGCGATTACTTTTACAAGGCAAAGGAGTTGGTATCGCTAATATCGGGTGACCAGTACTCACTACTGGCGGGTCAGCGAAATCGTTAGTGGTACCCGGACGGGTACTAGCGACAAAATTTGCTACACCAATTCCTTTGCCTAACGAAATTAACATGGCAATGTCATTGAAGCGTACCGAGAGGGTGCACGTGGTTTGTCCTTTCGCTAGCTATTACCTGGTGCACAAGTGACCATTACTAATCGCTAGCGTATTGCCTAACGACCAGTAGTGCACAAAATCGCTAGTATGTGATATTTTCAATACGAGCGTCGCATAACCTGATGCATGGAATCACCAGCACCAGTCACCAGCAAAACTCCAACAGAACTACAGGGTTTGATTTCCGAATGCTTACACATTGGGAAGTTAGCTTACTGCCGGGTCTACCGCGAAAAAAAATAAAAGTCATATATCTAACGCATTTACGGGCCAATTTGTCTGCTTTTTAAAATATACATATACTGGTTATGTAAGCAGAAACATTTTTACGGTTACTTAAAATATAGAAGAAAAAAACTAGAGAGTTGCCACCTGTGTGAAAATTAGAGTTCAAGTAAATTGATAAGATAAAGTAAATATTGCAATATGGCTGTCAAAAGAAAGGGGTTTAAGAAGGCTTACAGTCGAAAATATTTTTGTTGTTTTTGTTAAAGGTTGCCACCAGCTGGAAAATTTTAATTCTATTTAATTGATAAGATAAATTTAATATTACAATACGGGTATCAAACCGAGCACAAAAATACAGTGAAGCACGACGGCTAGTTGCTAGTAAAAACTAAATAAATATTTTAGACCGGCTAGATCGGCAAAATACCACTAAATAAATATATGCGCTGGCAATTGAGGAAAGCCACTGTTTAGAATGACGTTGTAATTTATTAAAAGAATCGCTATTGTACACAAATGTTTAACTGACTGTAAATAATCGGTTAGCTACGACTTAATACCCTGAGCGGCATGTTTAGCTTTGTATTGTATGTACTAAGGCAGCCAACAAACAAGTAATCAAGCAGCAAATGATGCAACGATATACATATCGCACACCGTCTTCAAAAGAGTCACAACTCAAAATAATACGTTTGTTAGAAAAGGCGAAAAACTATTTCTTAGCACACATGATAATCACATAGGCAAGGGCGACTTTACCTTAGGTTTCCATTAAAAAATTATAACAAAAACTTGCTCCAGCTTTTGCGGAAAGGTAAATAAAAGCTATGTGTACATTTTTAGCGCATAATCTCCAAAATGCCAAATTTTGAGTTGTGATTCTTTTGAAGACGGTGTGTCATATGTATGTATTTACCCACGAGTATGTACACAGCCAATTCATCAATATTTCCAATAGAAGTCAAAGTTCCGTAATTATTAATTTACTCAAATAAGATGCCAATCAATTTTCGTTTTACCTCTATGTGTGGATATAAGAACAATTGCTAGAAGCATCGGAAGAATTATGCGAACATACAGATGTGAACAAATATACATAGCTATTGTATTTGTATACAAATATGTACATATGTACATATACGCGTATGTACTTAAGTATTAAACTATTCATAGCGTATTCTATACACATTACTCACTTTTGCCTAAAGTTCAATAAAACACTCATATATGCTTACGACCAATCCAACTTTAACGTATGTAGCAAGATTTTGCGCGATGCGCATTACCTTTGCAGAATTTTTACTTTTCATTCTTAGACTGAAAGCCGAAAAAAGGAATAATTTCTAGCTTAGAGTGAAAGGTTGCTAACTAAAGTTGAAAATAGGGGTGTTCTCAGGCAAATGATTCATGCCACCAACGTAAAAGTTTCTAAAAAATTAAAATAAAAAATCAAAAAAAAAACTTAATTTTTTTTATTAAAAAAAATTAAAATTGAGTTTGGCTGTTATTCCTTCTTGGCATAGATTTTTTTTTTAATTAAATAGAGACTTTTATGTTTGTGGCAATCCTCTAACGACCTTCCAAATTTGCTTTTTGCGGAGTTTCTTGAAATATGGGTCAAAACGATCCTTTCAGGCGGGAGCCGATGGGTTAAAATGTTCTACGAAAATATTTCGCTTGAAATTTTACTATATATGTCTTAACCTTTAATTTTTCAATTTCGCTCAGGCATTTATTTTAACCATTTCTTCTACTTTTTGAAAACTACTTAGGCTGAGACATAAAAGATTTAGTAGGCCATGAAATAAAAATACGAGTTAACTTTTGAAAATCCATCGAGTATTTTACTACTGGATGGGTATACTTTCGGAAAATGTTAACAAAGTTCGGGCTGGTTGTGTAATTAATGTTATACGCTATACGTAGTAACAAATTTTCAAATGGTAAAAGACATTGTATTACCATATTTAGCAAAAGTAAAAATAAAAAATGGGGAAAATTTTTCTATTAAAATTTAGTCGAAATTAACATTAAAATTTTATGAAGAGTGGTTCGGTTTTCGTTGCGGATCAAACATTTGTGAAAAACTGCGGTTCGGGTAATAGTTCAGTTAATTAGTACAAAAAGTGGTTCATCCGGTTTATAATCATATAATAGAAGGAATACTATATAATTTCTTACGAATAATAACTCTAATATGATTTCACAGCATTTTTTTAATACTTCAAAGCAGGGGCGGATCCAGCGGGGGTTTTGGGGGTTAAACTACGTGTCAGTCAGTGGCGGACCCACGGGGGGTGTTTTAATACATAGACGCCATATTATACATACATATGCGCCATATTAAAACACACCCCGTGCGTCCGCCACTGACTGACACGTAGTTTAACACCCAAAACCCCCCGCTGGATCCGCCACTGCTTCAAAGTATCTATTAATATAAATACATTTTCCAATACAATTATCATACATTTTATTTTCGATAAAGTTTCGGGTTTTACTTTAAGGCATTCTTGTTTATAGTCATTGCAAAAGCTAAGCGAACTGGAAACTGAGGTCTTTTAAATTCGAAAGGCATATCAAAAGGAATTAAAGGTGACTTGTGGTTCCGAAGTTATAGTTGATAAAAAATGCAACGCCTGTATTATGTGCCACGCCCTCATTTACAAATTCATTTATATAAACCTTACTATAAGCACCTACCAAATTTCAAATTCATGTGACTTATGGTTCCGAAGTTATAGCTGATTAAAAATTTGCAGGCCTATGGGAGGTGCCACACCCCCTCGCAAAATTTGCATCATATTTGCAAACAAAACCATACCTATAACCTTCCTGGTGTAAAAACGAATAAGTGCGCAAAGTTTCATGCGATTCCGTGTAGTGGTTAAAAGGTTATAAGGTAATAAACAAACAGACATTCACATTTATATATATAGATAGATTGTGTGAAATACTGAAGCCCACCGTCAACGGACTGATTGGGCCTCATCAGTGTGGCTTTAGACCTGGCAAATGCACCATAGAGCAGGTATTCAGAATATGTCAAATCTTGGAAAAGACCCGCGAGGAAAGGATCGACACCCACCATCTGTTTGTCGACTTTAAAGCCGCTTTCGACAGCACTAAAAGGAGTTGCCTGTATGCCGCTATGTCTGAATTTGGCATCCCCGTCAAACTGATACGGCTGTGTAAAATGACGTTGAGCAATACCACCAGCTCCGTTAGAATTGGAAAAGACCTCTCCGAGCCGTTCGCCACCATACAGGGTTTCAGACAGGGCGATTGATATTGGAGAAGATAATAAGAGCTTCACAACTGAACCGCTCTGGAACAACATTTTATAAGAGCGTGCAATTGATAGCGTATGTCGATGATATCGACCGCGAAGTCTGTTCTGCCTTTTCCAAGTTGAATAAAAAAGCACTGCGAATGGTTCTGGGGTGGTAAACCAGGACAAAACGAAATACCTCCTGTCATCACACAAACAGTCAGCAAATTCGCGCTTTGGCACCCGCATCACTGTTGACAGTCATAATTCCGAGAAAGTAGAGAATTTCGTTTACTTGGGTACCCGCATTAACACCGATAATAATGTCAGCATGGAAATCCAACGCAGAATCACTCTTGCCAACAAGTGCTACTTGGGACTGAATAGGCAATTCAGAAATAAAGTCCTCTCTCGACGCACGAAAACCACACTCTATAAGTCACTCATCATGCCCGTGCTGGTATATGGCGTAGAAGCATGGACAATGACAATATCCGATGAGGCGGCTCTTGGAGTGTTTGAGAGAAAGATTATGCGGAAGATTTACGTGGCTTTACGCGTTGGCGACGGCGACGGCGACGGCGAGTACCGCAGACGATGGAATGATGAGCTGTATGAGCTTAGCAACGAATTAAAATACAGCGGCTCCGCTGGCTTAGCCATGTCCTTCGAATGAACACCGATGCTCCAGCGCTGAAAGCATTCAAATCGGAACCCGCTGGTGGTAGCAGAGGAAGGGGGAGGCCATTGTGATGGAAAGACCAAGTGGAGAAGAACTTGGATTCACTTGGCATTTCCATTTGGCGTCAGTTGGCACAGAAGAGACACGACTGGCGTGCTTTGTTGAAGTCGGCCAAAATCGCGTAGACGGTTACGGTGCCAAACAAGAAGAAGAATAATCATTATCTAAAGGCTTTTATAATTTTTACGAAAATTTTTAAGACTTTTTTAGAACTCCACCGTGAATTAATTACACTGATTTACAGCAAAAATGCACACCGGATGCCACACTATGCAATTTTTATGAAGGAGTGGTTCCACTTAATCACGTACATCTTAAGAAGCAATTTATCATTCGAGATTTTTTGTTTTTTTGATGAAAAAATTAAAAAAAAAATCAAACTTCAACAGTGAAAGAATTAAAAAAAAAACAAATTCTGTGTAATTTTTTTTATTTGTGTTGAGGCCTGTCCATGAAAGAATCTCTAATTAGATATTTGAGAGTTCTACCCTTTGAATTAGGGCTGTGCGATTATTCGATTACTCGAGCAAGTTGGTTAATCAATTATTCGGTTAATCAATTACTCGAGTAATCAAGATTTTGATTACTCAAAACAATGATTAATCGAGTTACTTGAAATATGATTACTCAAAAAAATAAATTTGCTCGTTAAAAGAGTTTACTTTGGAAAATGCTTATTTTATTTTTTACATTCTGTATATGAAAAAATGTTTCGTTTTAATTTTTGAAAACAGAAACGTTATTTTCAAAGTATCAAGGAACTTTAACTACTTTATACATATGTAAAGAGTTGAAATGTTGATTACTCATTTTACTCGAAATGTTGATTAATCATAAAGCAAATTACTCAAATATTTTTATTTTTGGTTAACCAAAAATCTTGATTACTCGAGTAACTGAACTTTTGAGTAATCATAATTTCCAATTAATCGAATAATTGAGTTATTTACTTTATGATTAATTAAAATTTTGAGTAATCAATTAATCGCACAGCCCTACTTTGAATAATTACACAACTTTAAGTACTTCAATGAAATTAAAATCTGATTAAGTGGACAAATTTATTCTTTATTTTGATTAACTAGCATTTGTAACAAATTTTGATGAACAAATAAAGATGGAAAGATTTTATAGATACATACATATATACGATTTTATAGCCAATTAAATTTAAATTTTGAGACTTCTTAACTTTCACTGTATCTCTTTTATTAACAACATAAGTTCACATGCCAGGTGTTCGGTAGTTCCAGCAGTAGAGTCCATAGATGACGGAAGTTGAGGCTCCAATTGCGTAAAAAATATCATTTGGTTTCCAGGATTAATGGCTGCTTTATATTTTTTTAAGTTTTCGGTACGATCTTAAATTTCTCAATTTAAAATAAAGTTAAAAAAATGTTCAGCTTGTATTTGAAGGGTTTTATTTTAATATCACTTTATTTTAATTTCACTCTACTACCCACAACAATTTTCCCTTTTGCGTTTTCACTTTCAATGCGTTCGAAATTTGTTTACCTCTTCCTCTTTACGAAACAGTTGCGAATTCGTTTAGCCAGAGCGAAAGACTTTCAACTTTGTTCAGAAAAGGCTGGGGAATCGTTCCGAATTCGTTAAGTGATATTGAAAGACTTTCGTCTTTGTTCGGAAAATTCAGATTTCCGACAAATTTCGATGTGTGTGGTGTGGGTCCGGACGGACGGACCGACAGACATGGCTTAATCGACTTCTCTTTTCATTCTGATCATTTATGTATATTGTTTGTAGTTTACATTTTGACGTTTAGGTATATTCATCCTTCTTTAAAAAGGCAAATATTTGTACTAGCCCTAAGATTTAAGATTCAGTGTAGCGAAGCGTAGGCTAAATGGAGGAATTAAAAATGAAATTTTTATTATTTCCAGATGCTGCTCCTTATCAAGAGTTACCGCCACGTCCTGGACATATACCGGTCTATATTCGTGAAGGTAATCAGCCGCTAAGCGAGATTCATCCAGGCTTGGCTGAGGCATTTCATGAACTAGAAGAACTGGATCAAAAAGCAGCGGTTAGTGAAATTTAAAATAAAGTATCTTAAACCATACCCGGAAAAATTTTAATGTATGCAACATATACATACATTTATACATACATATACATACATGTATATAAAAGATTCGATAATTTCGAGATTCCCGTGCTCAATACTCCAATTAAATTATAAATATTTTCCTTTTGCTATTTGTAGGTGAGCAACTCAGAAACAAGCAATATCGTTAAAGATCAAGCGGATGGGATCAAAAATCAAAAGGACACCAGTGGATTAATTAATGCTTTACGGCTCCCAGAGAGTGATATAGCGTCTCTGGATGAGGTATTAAATGCGGAAGATAAAGCGGCAGGTGAAGAATAGAAAATATATCAAAGCAAGAATGAAACTAAGAAAACAAGAGGAAGAAATGGCGGGGATATCACCAAGCAACATAAACATAACCTTTAGAAGTTTATTTACATTTTTTTTATTTTTTTCTTAAAGTCTCTTGATATAAAGCAATGCTGGGCACTTAGGATTACGATTACATTTTGATTATATAGTTAGGATTGAGATTACTCAAGAAAATTTTTAACATTCCAATTATTAAATTTTTAATTATCAAATGCTTGATTGCAAATACTTAAAGTGTAATCCATAAAATTTAACCATTACGATTACTGTAATCGAGAAATTAGTTTTGCTTACAGCCAATATTGATTTTTATACCTGAGGGCGCTTGTGCACAAGGGTATTATAACTTTGTTCGCATAACGGTTGTTTGTAACAGCCTCAAGGAATCGAGATAGATATAGACAAATGTATACATAATTTACTAGAATGAAAAGAGAAGTCGATTAATTCATGTCTGTCTGTCCGTCCGTCTGTCCGTTTACACGATAACTCGAGTAAAAATTTAGATATCTCGGCGAAATTTCGTATGAGGGATGCCCTTTATCCAAGGTAGGTTGCTATAGATAATGGGCGAAATTGGACTGTAGCCACGCCCCTTCTCATATAATGGTACTATCATAAAATACAAAAACTTAGATATTTCACTAAATATTGGATCCAAATTGTTGAAAATTAGTACTTGAAGAAGAATTTGGATCAAGATAATACTATTATGAAATCTTTGGGAAAATGGGCGTGACCTTGCCCACTTTTGATGAAATACCGTATCTCAGTAACCGCTTCACCAATCCTTACCCAACTCGGTAAGCTTTGCTTAGGGTCCAGCTATGAAAGCTGTTGAAAATATTTGAAATCTGGCAATAACCACGCCCACCTCCCATATAGCGGTTATTCACTGAAACACGAAAATTGCGATAAATCAGTAACTACTGAAGCTAATTAACTTAAAATCGACTATTCAGTAAACACTTAGCATACAATTAGATTACTATAAGTTTTTGGATTCTGGGCGTGATGCCGCCCACTTATGACCACAAATTACTTATTTATCAATTTCTACCAAACTTAGTGCACTTAATAGCCTTGGTGCGGAAAAGCAATTTGTTAAAAGTTATTCAAATCGGACTTAAATTACACCCTCTTCCCGTTTCGATATTTCAATAACTGAGGACACTCATTTACTCCAAGTTAATACTTACAATAACGTATTAACAATAAATAAGACTGTTATACACTTTTAGGTAGTTTAGAGAAAGTTGAAAGGACGATATTTGATACTTGCGCCGGGTATATTTATACAATTCGGTTTCGCCCGAACTTATACTTCTTTACTTGTTATACATCAAAATGGCCCTAACTTATGAATTCGCGTATTTTTGATATATTTGATTAACAGTTTTACTTCGACCTTAACTCAATTTTACATAATTTTCGGCGAAAGTTCCGCTCATTTGCAATAATTGCAATTATAAATATACAAGTAATGGTAATCGTAATCATATATATATTTTAAAGATTATTATTACAGCAATCGTAATTGAAATGTAATCGTAATCATAATTGCCCAGCTATGGTATATGTAAATATAGCCGTACTTATGTATGCATATATGTATACCAACGAACATTCACTAATATACATACCACTTACTCTATGTAATTTAAAAAATCAAAAAAGAACAAACATATGTGTTTACTAAAAATGCAATAAAAGAGTCTAACTAATGATTACATCTATCTGGAAATATTTTCATTTTACCTCATTATTTTTGGTTATCAAAGCTAAAAATTACCACCCTACGAAGTACTGTTCCACTGCTTGGGTTGCGCTTACTCTAGGTTGCGGCCCGAATTTAAATATTTCGTCATTTAAAGTACAAAATCGCATATCGTCATTCTGCAAAACTGCGTAACTGACATTTGCTGCCAAAAATTGGATTTTCTCACACAAGCTCTTGGCTCAATCGTAATCCATTCGTCCTGAAATATACTAGTCAGAAATGCGATTGCTTTATAAAAAAGAGAACCATTTTGAAATATGAGCGTTTTTACTCTCTAGAAAATAATTAATGCAACTTCACATACACGGTTTTGCATTTTGTTGATACGCGGTTTTTTACATTAAACGACGATATGTATAATTATAGTCCTTAGAAATCTACAACAACATTAGCCTAATTTGAGCTCACAGCTCGGCGGTAAAGAAACAAAAAGGAACCAAAAATCATTTCCATGAGCGCCTTAAAGAGATGGCTCAAGGATAACGTGAAGTATATAATCTGACGATTTCTTCTACAGTTTTTTATACGAAATTTGTTATTTTACAACGCTTTTATCAACTTGCCGGCCGCTGTGGTGTAGTGGTAAGCAGTGCGCGCTTCCACTCCGCAGCACCTGGGTTCAAACCCTGGTCAAAGCAACATCGCAAAAAATATAGAAAAAGGTTTTTTCTTAACAGCGGTCGTCCCTCGGCAGGCAATGGCAAACCTCCGAGTGTTTTTCTGCCATGAAAAACAGCTTCTCAAGGCGCACGCTACAAATCGGAGAAGAAGCTCGGCCAAACACTAACATATGTGTAAGCGCCAATCTATTATTATTATTATATTATCAACTTGCAATGTTGTGTGTCCAGTAGGGTGGTCCAAAAATGTACGTGAAAAAGTATAGTCTCAATTTTTATGCTCTCACCCCCTAGGATTGTTCTTTACCGAAAAAAATATACCCTTATTTCTTATTTTGAAAACAAAAAATATTTAGAAGTCGCTCAAAGCGCCCAAAGTTTTCCATGTATTTTATATGGGGATAAAAACAAATTTTCTAAGAAATGTTATAGAATAGTTAAAAATCAATATGTTTCTACCAGAAGACTCTATTTATCTGCAGAAGATTCGCAATAATAATACCCAATTGTTTATTTAGCAAGTTTTTCATCGCAACTATAATTTATAAGTCCGCCAAAAACCCCGAAAAATGCAATGCGGCGACCAATAAAAATCGTTAGTATTAAAATATGGTTAAATAAGCAATTGGGTATTATTATTGAAAGCTTTGCTGAAGAGAACCAGAGTTTTCCGATCGAAAAATATTCATTTTCAAGAATTCTATACCATTTCTACAAAAAATTTTATTTTTCCCATATAAAAATATATGAAAAAGTTTGAGAGTTTTTAGCGACTCCTAATTATTTTTTGATTTCAAAATAAAGAAATAGGGGTATACTTTTTTCGATATAGAACAATCATAGGGTGTGAGAGCATTACAATTCCGACTTTACTGTTTTTGGACCACCCTAGTGTCCAGACACCTTTCATTTCTATAAAACCTTTGCTTTGCAAAGATCCTATAAAAGTCTAGACATCAACCTCGTCGCCTGGTATCATATCAAAACTCTAGAGGTAGATGACGCATCGCCGCAGGTAGTTATATATTGCGCCTAAAAATATCCACTACATACGCTACAGCGGAAATGGACGACACGCCATTTCTATAAATGCAATTAATTGGTGCTCCTATGTATGTACATATGTGCCTGTATGTGCATGTGTGTGCAGCAATCCATTATTATCGTTGAATTATTTTAATATCTATTGCAAAATTTTTATACAGACAAGACTATAAAGTAGAAAATAAATAAAATAAAATAAAACTTTTTAATACACCACGCTTTTATAAATGGACTAAAAAGTAAAAAATAATATTTCCCAGTCCCATAGAATTTGTTTGGATAACTTTTGATTTTGTAATTTTAGCAAAAACCATTATAAACAATTTATGAGATTGAAAATGAAAAGCGTGGGGCGCATGTAATAGACTTGAATTGATATGAAAAATAATATATGTATGGTACATACATATGTGGGTATATGAATAACTATCGCTTAAAATCGATCTCAAATTTTGTACTTGCGCTGTAGAAATTTTAGGTCTATGTCAGGGATGGGCAAGGCCGAGGCCGATAAGAGCCACATGTAAATTCTAAATGCTACAAAGAGCCACAAAAAAAAACAACAAAAATGAAAAATAGAAATAGAAAATAGAAATGAAAATCATTAATTTTACTAATATTCAAATGTACGTAAGATAGATATTAAAGAAAATTCAAAAGATCCCTTTGGCCGAATTTTTAAAATCTGGTTTTACGTCAGTTAAAGCCGTTCGTAACAGTTCTGTTAAATGTTGGTTAGTCAATAGGTACGTTCGTTTAAATCTCCAGTAAAATATGTCCAACAGCAAAATTCCTGCGAAATGTCAGCTATTCTCCCACAAGAGAAAAATATTCTAAACAGTACGCGAACAGAAAATTTGCAGAAACTTGCAAGTTAGACGAACAGCTGATAGAAATTTTGTTTACATTCAAAGGTATAAAATTTAAGAAGTAAGAAAACAAATCCCGAAGTCTTATCCAGACACAGTTCACTGACTAAACGAATATGTAATTACTTACTTCTTACAAGTTTAATTAGTCGCAAACCATCAAATTCAATTTAGGGATTTGCGTAAATTCAAAAAATGGCAAAAAATTTTTCCAGCAGAAACTAGCAACTTTCCTTTAAAATGAAATGTCATTTGTGCTCTCTCAATTCCCCCTACTTTGCAAGTTTTTTGCGTACGCGAACACAAAAATCTGATAGTTTTTATAACTTTCCATAATTATTTATCAGGTACGCGAATGCAATCAATTGTGTATGGTATTCTGACTTTCCGAATTTCATTCTAGAGTGCAGACCACAGTTATACATTGTACCAAAAATTGAAAATATACGGGCCGCAGCTGTTTTCAGCAGCGGATATTTAAAATTTAGTACTTATTTCCGGAATTCAAGCAATGGTAAAGCTTTATGTTGCATTTCCAGTGCCTTGTCTTCTTTTAATTCCAAAAACTCTAACTCTTCTTCGCTTTTCTTAAAAAGGAGTATTTCGGATATTGTAATTCATCCTCAATTATGTTTCATAAAAAAAAATTTATGAAATATGCAAACGTACATTTCAATAATTTCAAATCGACAAATATTTTTTTAACCGACTTCCAAAAAAAGAGGAGGATATCAGTTCGTCGGAATATTTTTTTTTTTTTTTTTATGTATGTTACGGCATAACTTTGGACCACGTCGACCGATTTCGATACTTCTTTTTGCATGAAAATTTCCGCCGAAAAATAGGAGATTTTCTGAAAACATATCTTGCTTCTTTAAATTCAATTCATTGCAAAGCAATTGCCTAATTTTTTATCGTATTTTCATGAAATGTGTGGAAATATTGGGTCTGAATTTCACTTTCTGTCTGACAAGAAAAGAATAGAGTCATATTTGGCAATGATATAGCCGAAAAGGTCGATGAAACTATACTTTTTCACTGAAAATTTTGTGCTGAAATAGTTTATATTTTTTGTATCCCGTATATTTTCGTAGTCTTTTGTCAAATTTATTATGGATAAGAACTGGTTTCCCGCTGGCTCACGGGATGACGCAAAATCGTTCCAAATACATGATACATCTAATAATATGATAATTTATTTATACGATTTTTTTACTTCCATTCTTTTTAAATTTTGTTTCTTAATTCATTCTTCATTCGTTTCCCAATGTTTTTTTTTTTCAAATACCAACACATCTTAATTCAACTTTGAATGACGTTCCTTCATCCTACCTTTCTCTTTCATCCTTTGAATGAGTTTATTAGTAAAGAAATAAAAATGTAGAGCAAATACCTTTCAAATGCCACCTCTTAAGTCTAAATCCGAAGAGCTTAGGTTCAGTTATTCAAGATTTTCTTATACCAATCTTTAAAAAAAGTTAAAAAACAGCATTAAAAATCTCATCATTTTCAAAAAAATCTTTAAGCAACAATTTTTATTCATAAAAAACTCAATTTTTGGAGGTATCTTCAAATCAGTCCAGCTCACTTAAATCCTAATATTTTTCCGAAATATTTTGGTGGAAGTCTTAAGATATAATATATTTTATAATTCCAATGAAAAATAGTACCGATTTTTTTTTGTATGGGGAGTGATGCAGTCTAATGTACATATTAGGGGAGGATGAGGAATGCTGGAAAACCCACAAAAATAACGTTTATATCAAAATTTGGTACGAAAATTTCACTCAGGGAGCTCCGAGAAAAAAGAAATTTTTACTGGAAAAAACTTACATGAATATGTATGTACATATGTAGTGTGACCAACTGTACGTAAACGACACGTACGGTACGTAAATTTGTAGCCATGTACCGTGTACCGAAGCTAACCACAAAATCAAGAAAATGTACGTAAATTGAATCGAAGAAATATTGTTGTACGTAAATTTTATCGATAGGAGCGCCCAACATACATACGTCAATTCTACGGTTCGTATGTTAATTTTGATTCTTTTTTTATTCTAAAGATTTTGTTCCTTAGAATCATGTATCGAATACATTGAAAAGTGGATTGAACAATTTGACCATATAATGATATTCGCCTGGTGTGCACTTGATCAACCACCGAAATGGGAGTTTATCGAAAGTATGTACCGCGAAGAGCATTGCAAAGAATAATCATTTTGACATAGAATCATCTGACACTGATTTATTCGATCAGTTCACATATTTGGAAAAATACGTTACCCCAGAGAAGATCCAATCGTGGGAAGAAAATAACACTGACACCGATGAACGCTGGGTTGAATGCTTTCGACATTTTGACCAAAAGAAGGTCCCATACAATCACATGGTGAGAATCGTATCGTATGTTCTCTGCTTACCAGGCACATCAGCTACCGTTGAACGCGTATTTTCTTTGATCAATCAGATTTGAAGCGATGAGAAATCACAACTGAAAATCGAGACATTGCGAGATCTTTTGTTTGTTCGGTACAACATTAAAATGACTTGTACGGAATTTTTCGAATTCGTAAAGAAGCAACCTCAAATGCTGAAAGAAATTGCATCAGATGGAAAATACGCGTTCAGGAAAACCACTCAAGATCAATGAATTGATTAATGATTGATTTAATTTATCAGCAATTGCATTATTTCAGCTTTGAATGTATATATGTACCTAAATATTTCTCAATTCGCAAATAAATATACTGAAGTTTGTACGTCAAAAATGTGTTTGGATATCGACTAATAAACAGCAATAAAATCGTTTCCAAAATTTTTCTTTAAAATTTTGTGTTGCTACAATCTTTTGTGTACGTAAATGAGTTTTTGGAAAAGTGGTCACACTATACATACATATGTATACGTGAAAAATTCCATGTGAATTATGACTGCGATCAAAAATTGGTTTCAAAATTTTTATTTTATTTTTTTAGGTTGACTTAGATTTTTTTTAAGATAAATTCAACAAATGTTCACTAAAATTTCGAACTTTTGAATCTGAATCTTAACAACAATGTTAGTCTAATACAGTGCAAGTTTCAAGGGGCTAAAAAATTTAATGGATTGTTAAAGACTTTTTTTTTGCTGAGGGATTTTTGTACTTTTTTTTCATATAAACATGAATTTAATTTGAAGGTAAATGCGCAAGACCGTGCGCAAAGAAATTTCAAAAAATCAACGCCAGATTTTATAAAATGCACTCGTTATATAAAAAAATATTTAAAAATCAACGCGATTTTTAGCCCCTTTAAACTTGCACTTTATTATACTAACATTTTTTGGGCTATAAAACTGCACACCCAAAAATGTCCTAAGATTCAGATTCAAAAGTTCAAAATTTTTATGAAAATTTGTTGAATTCATCTAAAGTTTGTAATAAGTTTGAAAAATTGATTTATAAGTTTTGGTTAAAGCATGAAAAATATTTTTTTAAACAATAACCAAAAAAAATTTTAACTTGAAAACCATTATAGATATCAAAACAAATCAACATGTGAACACTTGAATGAGCCCTTGTATGTAGAATTTATGGAATTTTCGTAGGTGGTACTGAAAAAGGCATATAGTATGTATATGAAAATTCCAAGCATTGGCATTTTGCGAACAGCTGCGCGCACAGATTTGACAAGTGCATGACTAGATATTTTGTGTATGCGAAAGGGAGACGACTGTATGCTGCCAGATTATTTATGTTAAAATTAAAATATATGTAAGGGATGCATTTATATACATTTAAAAAACACTGACAAAAGATTTTTAAATAATCTTTTAACAAAAAATATGCCGAAACTATGCTTGATAGTTAAAATATGCGCTATAACTTTAAATATGCTATCACATCCAAAAATGACAAAAAAATGCAAAAATATGCTTTTTATGCAAATGCATATTTTTATCTTCTCTAGTAATTACTTACTTCTTACAAGTTTAATTATTCGCAAACCATCAAATTCAATTTAGGGATTTGCGTAAATTCCAACCAGCTGTTTTTGATCAGCTGCTGTCTTGTTGGCAAATTGCAGTTGGCAAAAAATTGTTCCAGCAGAAACTAGCAACTTTCCTTCAAAATGAAATGTCATTGTTGCTCTCTCAATTCCCCCTACCTTGCAAGTTTTTTGCGTACGCGAACACAAAAATCTGATAGTTTTTATAACTTTCCATAATTATTTATCAGGTACGCGAATGCAATCAATTGTGTATGGTACTCTGATTTTCCGAATTTCATTCTAGAGTGCAGACCACAGTTATACATTGTACCAAAAATTGAAAATATAGCTGTTTTCAGCAGCGGATATTTAAAATTTAGTACTTATTTCCGGAATTCAAGCAATAGTAAAGCTTTATGTTGCATTTCCAGTGCCTTGTCTTCTTTTAATTCCAAAAACTCTAACTCTTCTTCGCTTTTCTTAAAAAGGAGTATTTCGGATATTGTAATTCATCCTCAATTGTTAACCGACTTCCAAAAAAGGAGGAGGTTATCAGTTCGTCGGAATATTTTTTCGGCCGATTTCGATCATTCTTTTTGCATCGCAAAGGTAGTGTCTCAGAGGTGGTCCCATACTAATCTGGTTACGGTCCGATCAGTGGATCATAAGATATATATGCATATATATATATTTTTTTTTATATGAGAATTGAAGTCGGTTTTTTTTTTGCTAAAAATTACTTGTCAATACATACTTTTAATCCATGTGCAATATTTTTTCTAGCCATGAAAAATGATGAAATATTCTTTTTTTTTTAAATCATAAAAATAGACTTAGTTTAGCTTCAAAACTGAAAATAACTTGCGACAAATCAAAATAATTTGTCTCCTTCTAGAGACAAATTCAAGTTTTGCAAATGTTCCAATTTTCATTCTCCAATTGCGGGTAATATTCCGATATGAATGTGCGTATGTGTCTATAAAAAGAATAAAATAAAAAAACAACACAATCTCAATGGAAAAGAATGTCCAGCAAAGAAATATGTATTTTAGAAAGTAAAAAAAGCCAAAATGTTCCAATCATAGAGAAAGTAAAAAGAGCTAAGCAAAGAGTCGCATTTGGCTTAAAGAGCCGCGTTTGCCCACCGTTGTTTTAAGTGGTTAAATATTCCAGGAAAAAATGTTTGCATTTTGGTCTATACGTTCTTTAGCCAATCAAAATTTCCGCCGAAAAACAGAAGATTTTCTGAAAACATATCTTGCTTCTTTAAATTCAATTCATTGCAAGCAATTGCCTAATTTTTTATCGTATTTTCACGAAATGTGTGGAAATATTGGGTCTGAATTTCACTTTCTGTCTGACATGAAAAGAATAGAGTCATATTTGGCAATGATATAGCCGAAAAGGTCGATGAAACTATACTTTTTCACTGAAAATTTTGTGCTGAAATAGTTTATATTTTTTGTATCCCGTGTATTTTCGTCGTCTTTTGTCAAATTTATTATGGATAAGAACTGGTTTCGCGTTGGCTCACGGGATGACGCAAAATCGTTCCAAATACATGATACATCTAATAATATGATAATTTATTTATACGATTTTTTTACTTCCATTCTTTTTAAATTTTGTTTCTTAAGCTCAATAGATTTCACAATTGTGTTTTTTGTAGGAATTTCCAAAATAATTGGCATTGTTTTGGCCGCCCGGGATATAGCTTGGATCAGAATCATTTTTAAATCACTTGCCACGAAAATAACTCCTATATTTTTTCGAGTGCATAAACTTGCAAAAAATATTTCAATATCTTCTATCGGCGTGTAATGCGTAACAACCATGAAATTTTTTTCTAATTGATGTGAACCAGATGCCTCTCCAATGCCTGCTAGTAGAAACCCAATTACCGTTTCCTGTATACAAAAATATCGAAAACTAAATAATACATATGTACATATAAACATATACACATGTAGTAAATTTATTACCAAATCAGCAACGATTCCTATAAGCATTCGTGAGTCTGTGCTTAAAGAGCGCCTAGATGATGTACGTGTTGAGGCCATGAGAAAACCAAGTTTCTACAACAAGCGCCAGATTTCTATTTTGTTTCCATTAGAAAATAAACAGTAATAATATTTTGCAGTTTTGACACAACTATGTTTATTGGCTTATGGTTACCATAAAACAATTCTTAAACAAATTTTGCCTACATTAAAAAAGTTTTCGCGAAAAGTTTTTGTACTTATAAGAATATTTATCAATCGTTAACCTTAGAAAAAAATGCTTTCCAAACTCATTTTGGCTCGATGAACACGGAAACAATACCCGCTTTTTTCAAAGAAGCGTTTACGAAACTTTTTCGAAAAACGTTTTTTTTTTTTGGTAATCTTCGCAGTTATTCGTCAATCAGCCCTGTTCTGAATTTCGATTCCGATAAAATTATTTCAATCAGAAAAGATTTTAGTTTGCCCAGTTGGAATGAGAACTAATTGGCTAACTAAAACCAAATATATATGATGTTATTGCTCTTATCGGTATTCAAATAATTTGATAAATGTGTATCTTAAAATTGCTATTTAAAAACTACTTATACAAACAAAGCGAAACCGATTGTAATTAAACTGGCCTGTTCTTGATTCCGCTTCAGCGCATGCGCGGTACTCATCGAAAAGCAACCTATTGCTATTAGAGCTGGAAAACTATCGATGGCACTATCGATAGTATCGATGGTTTTTGACTATCGAAAACATCGACATTATTCAGTAACATGCATATTTAAGAGCGCGGATGCGGCTTGAAGACAAAAATCGTTGATAAACTTTTGTGCCTTATCAAAAATATAGACATATTTTAGCAATTCTGATCTGATTTTCCATTTAGTTGTTATGTTTAATTTTTGGACTTTTTTAATCAAAACTATCGATAGTCTCGACATTTTCGATAGTATCGATACTATCGATGGTTGTGACTATCGACTATCGAAACTATCGATGACCTCGACCAGGCAGAATTAATCCGTTCCCTCAATGTTGTCGGGCCGCCCTGCAAGGACTTAGCTGGTGGAAGAAGGTATGTGTTACTTAGATATATTTATGTACTTTGTAGCTCATTCAATTTAAGTAGATAAAATCTTTTTCAGAAATCTAATCAAAAAGCTTGAAATTTTTACGAAAGCTAGTTGGTTTTTTCAAATATTACATAAGGTTTAAAACTTGGACTTATACGGTTTTTTGTTAAATAACAAACTATATTTTTATAAAAATACTAGCGAATGCGCGCTTGCTTTTGGGTGGGCCAATGCAAAAATGGCATTTAAAAGAAAAAACGGTGTGTAAAGTAAAAAAATTTAAACGACTAAAGACCAGAATCCTCTTCATATATATATAGGTAAAAAATAGTAGCGCTCCAATGCCATATGGAATACTAATCGCTTTCGATGTAATGAGTTTTACCGATGTTCTTATTTCCAAATGTGAAATCTCTGCCAAGCGTGCATAATCTTCTTTGAGCTTGCAACTACAACATTGGTCCGTATAAGGAAGCAGCACAGATGAGCCTTTTCTATTACAGGAGGGCCGTAAATCCTCGCTGCCCCACAGGATGAAAAGTTTTCCCGTACATTGGCTAAATATGTCATGTGATCTCTTAAAAATTGTTCAAATGAAGCCATTGATATACCAACCGTGTTCCTTCTTGGACGGATGTGGTCGAATCTTTCCTTGTCAATTCGCCACTTTTACAATTCGTCTTGATATTTATGAATTGGTTTCTTTGAGTCTTACTGCTTCAATAACGACCACCCCGAGCAATTTCGTTAATCGGAGGTAAATGCAAGATCGCATTAAGGGTGTAATGGGGCGTCAGACAAAGGTGCGCTTACACAATTTCATTTAGTCATCTGAAAAGTAAATTCGTATAAAATAAAAATAGGGCTAAAGTAGACCAGGCACATGGGGTTTCTATATATTAAGGCTGCGGCGCCATCCTTGGGTCCCTTTTCGCCAAAACCATTGCTTATCATTAAATGAATACGCATTATGAATTTCAACCAGGTTGTAGTAAATATAAGGATTTTCTAAATATCTCGACTCCAGCGCCACCCAGTGGGTCCATTTTTAATAAACGGATGCATCATACCAGGTTGCTCACATTGCTAATCTGAACGAAATCGGGTATTAAATACGACCCTTATAAATAACTCAACTCCAGTGCCACCAAGCGAGTTTTCCAGTAGTTAGTCTATAATAGGACCATATGTGAAAGGTATAACCTCCGACAATTTGACTGAAATCTATGCAGTGGTTTTTGAGTTTAGTCCGAACAACAAACATGGCTACCGTTTTATGTATATAGGTATGTATGTAGATAGGACTATCTATAACGAAACTCACAATAAATAAGATTTCAAACTTTATGCAAGATTTAAAAAAATCTTCAAAATTTTCACAAAAAAATTTACTCTTTCCCAAAAATTAAAAAGAAAGTAATAATCGATCACTGCGATTTAAAAATCTAGGAGAAAATGGTTGCCAGTCGAATGATTCTTGCCTAGCTATGTATATGTATATAGATGCAGCCATTCCACTGACTACCACTTTTAGCCGTAACTTGCTGTCTCGATTAACGATTGTTCATCTGCTGCGATAGATCTCCGGCGATGAATCGCTTGTGTGGACCGCTCATCGCAAGGATAAACTGTTAAATAGTTGTTTCACAGCTTGTTTTAACTTTAAATTTTGATGAAGTTGTGTTTCAGTTCCCCAGCATAGTTGATTAAAGAGATATATTGGTGCACTCAAAAAAGGGGTTTCAACATTTTATTGTGACGTATGTATGTATATGTGTAGATATCCATCATTCTCCCACTATAAAAGAACAATATCCCGACCCCAGCGCCACCTAGCGGTTAAATTTTTAGTCGGAATATTTCCCTTCAAAGTGATGACATATGTTCCAAATAAGAACGATGGTTGCCGGGGTACACCGGAAAGCTGACGAACTGAAAAGGAAAGGTACGACCACCCAAAACCTTCCAGGAAAGGACATAGTAGATATAGTAATAGTAACTTTCAAGCAGTTTGTTGGAGATCACACAAATATAGTAGCCAAGGAACGCTGGAACAACTTTTCGCCTTGCGAAACTTTCAGAGATTACCTCGTATTTCTATAAAAGGAAACGCTTACGGGCCACTTCCTAAAAAGTTAACAAACTGAAAAATGAATTACCAAATTACCGAATTTTAGAAATAGTGAAAAAAAATATTACCAAGTTTTGTTAAAAATTACTAAAGCGGCAACGCTGAACACGTTTACATACCTTTGGCTGTAGCTGAATTTACAGAGGCGCTTGCTGTTATTGTTTAGATTCCAGAAGATCCCAAAATGTTAAAATGCTAACACAAATTTTTGTTTTGTATTACTAAACTATGAAAAAGCATCTGCCAAGTGCAGACTGAAGGCGTATTTGAACGAAAAAGCCGCCAAGCAAAAATCTATTCCGAACTAGTTCTAAATTCGCCAGATGAGATCCGCTCTCAGCTCGGCTACCGCTCCCAATATTTTTTTGTTATTTATTTAATTACTTACTTGTCGAGCCCTAGCACTAGAAGCACTTTTGTATCCGAAGAAACATAATAAAAATGTCGCTTACATAGATATATAAGATCCCAATATATTTTGCCTTGTAAATAAAATGGCAGATATAAACCCAGCCAGCAAAAAACCCGAAAATGTATCCGAAAAAAGAAAAAAGTGGCTGAAATTCTGATTTTTGTCCGTTTTCCGATTCCATTTTCGAATACTTTGACGATCCTTTTTTCTACTAAAGTGTGCGGCAGAAATGTATGTATATACAGACAAGAATCGAAAATTGTTTTGAAACTGATACGTTTTTGGCTGCTTTTCTAAAATTCGTATTATTTAATTTTTTGTTCAATACGCTTTCCTACTGCACTTCACAGATACTTTTTCGTGGTTCGAGAAAAAAATTTAATAAGATAGCGCCGAGGGCATTCGAACCTGGCACCTTCTGAAAGCTAACAAACACTGACAGCTTAAACAAATAAAATAGAATTATTGTTTTCAAATAACATCATCATTTTCGAACGTTTTCCGAATACGAAAATGAATGAAAATTTAAGTCGTATTCGGGTAGGAAAGTTGCATTTTTTTAACATTTTTGAGTACGTAAATGAATGAAAATTGTAGTCGTTTCCCGTTCGGTTTTCGGATACGTAAAATTGTACGACACCGCACTGTCGACAAAATTGACGTATGTCTGCTGGTTGGAACGTCATTGTTTTTTCATCGCCGTTCAAATTGACGTGGCAGTTATCCCTGACTACTGGGCATTGTGCAATGAACAACATTTCCAAGTAAAAATAGAGCAAATAAATTTGTTTAGCTCTTTGCTCCAGCTCCGCTCCGGCCAAGATCCTTTGCTCCTTAGCCCCTTGCTCCTTTGCAGTTTTTTTTAGAAACTTTTCTCATAGCAAAGTCTGTCTGGACATACAAGAAATCAAGTCGATAAAACGTGGTAAAAGGAAAAAAATTAAACAATCAATTTTTGAAAGTCATTTTAAAAATCAAGGTAATTATTCTACCAAACGAGACCATTTTTCCTGAATTCCCCATCACAAAAGCTTTAAAACAATGTTACATTTATTTCGATATCTCTTTTCGTTTTATTTTTTTTCAAAAATAGACAGTGTGTGGCGTATACACGGCCCAACGTACAGAGTAACTCTATTATTCTTCACGCTGAAACCATTATCGGACAATATTAAAGGTGGTGGAGATTAGCTCTGTTATTGAAAAAAAGAAGCAAAGGAGAAAAGAGAAGGGTGCAAAGCGTGTACGAAAAACAAACATTACTTATCTTAGACTAAAAAACTAAAATGTTCAACGTAGCCCAGCCCAGAAATTTCGTATGGAAATTTAAGCTTTCTAAGGACTCACCATATAAAATCCATTACTGTTTTACTATAAGAGATATACACCTGGAATTTTGCCAACTCATAAACAAAGGTACAGTGTATCTGCCTACGATAAAAAATCTAATTGGTCTTCGCAAACCCCCGAAATTCAGCATCAAACATGAATATGGGTACCGAGTGCCCAACTCACGGTTCGAAGGCAGTTCTATTGGAAGCGATTGCGCAATTTTTAACACTATTTGTTCTCATGCATTATTTGCTCGAAATTATGTGTATGAGTTTCAGATTTTTTTTTTTCATTTTATTAAAAACTTGTAAAAATCAAGTAAAATATTTTACAACCTTCGCCTTTTTAATACTCGAGCGCACTTGTGCACAAAGGTATATTAACTTTGTTCGCATAACGGTTGTTTGTAACAGCCAAAATGAATCGAAATAGATATGGGCAAATGTATACATAATTAAATGATCAGAATGAAAAGGGAAGTCGATTAAGGCATGTCTGTACACGTGTGCACGATAACTCAAGCAAAAATTTAGATATCTCAACGAAATTTGGTATGTAGGTTGCCCTTGATCCAAGGTAGTTTAATATTGAAAATGGGCGAAATCGGACTGTAATCACGCCCACTTCTCATATAACGATATTTTCGAAAAATGCAAAAACTGCGATATTTCAGTAAATATTAGATGCAAATTGTTGAAAATTAGTATGTGGAAAAGAATTGTGGTAGAAAATAATATTGTTATGAAATTTTTGGAAAATGGGTGTGACCCCGCCCACTTATGATGAAATGCTGTATCTCAGTAGCCGCTTCACCAATTCTTACCAAACTCGGTACGAGGCTTGGGTAGGGTCTAGCTAAGAAATCTGTTGAAAATCTTTGAAATCGTGCAATAACCACGCCCACCTGTCATATAACGGTAATTTAAAGAAACACGAAAACTTCCCGAAAAAAATTAGTAACCACTGAAGCTAATTCACTCAAAATCGATGATTGCAATAACCACTTAGCAGAAAATTAGAATGTTATAAATGTTTGGATAATGGGCGTGGCGTCGCACACATATGACCACTCGGTAACTGATTTATCAATTTCCACCAAACTCGATGCACTTAATAACCTTTGTACGGAAAAGCAATTTGTTGAAAATTATTCAAATCGGACTAAAATTACACCCGCTTCCCGTATAACGGTAAATATCATTTGGGCCAGCATTCTGAGAAAATTTTAAGTTAATTTTTAGTGCTTTTTTTGTGACTATTGTTTTTTTCACTCCTACTGCGAAATTTTGTGGAAAACACCTAAAAAAACTCCGTGAAAATTTGAGCCCTTAATATTAACATTAAGTACTCGCCCGAGACGTGCAAAGATTTCCCATATAAAATACACGTAAACTTTGAGTTTTTTCTTCAAAAGTCTACAGCTCGGAGGCATTTTATGGTATAATCTTGGTCAATGATGGGTTTTCTTCAGAATTGAATGCTCTACAAAAGTGCTCATTGCGAGGTAGTACGGGTCACTGAACCCAGTTTTTTCATGAAATTTTCGTTTTTTTTGCCCCTATCTCGAAAATAACAAGAGCTTCAGAAAAAAATATAAATGCCAAACTGCAGGACATTCAATTTCCAACAAAAAAGTTCTACAACACGAAATCGCTAATATCCACATTTCTTGAGATATTGGACTTTGAACTTGATCACCAATTTCTACAATTTAGCTTAATAGTCCAGTAGGAGTGAAAAAAAACAATAGTCGCAAAAAAGGACCCTAATACATACATATGTACACATTTATGTGTGAAGGTTATTTTCAATTGTATGTAATTGCATTCATACTTCTCTATAAAGAATTTATGTCACCATCGTGAAAATGTGGTTCCAAAGGAAAACCCTGAATTAACTACAATCTGGGTTTAGTATTGTGTTATAGGCACTAAAACAATTTTGTAGATTTTTAGACGTAGTTTTTGACCTCATTTCGTTTACATATTGCTTAAATAAAAGCTTTACGATTTTTTGCTGTAGGTCAGTCCCGAAAACAGCTGCTCTTGCGACGCCAGTGATACGTAAAATAAAAGTAGATATCTTGTGTACATAAAATATATATATATTTTTTTTTTGTGAGCTTAAAGATCAACAGGTGTATCTACATAATAGGGAATGTATCAAAAAATATCGAAAGACTAACAGCCATAAGTATATAAACCAGAACAGCGAGCTTCACCAGAATCATTTTCAACGCTCAACAGAACAAAGATCTATTCCGTGAAAATGGTGCGCTCAGTTTTCCGAGTTTACATATTGATGTTGGTTGCCATGGTAAGAAATTTTTATTTGCTTACTGGAAATTATAAATAATCAAATGTCACAATTTAATTAATATTTCTTTTTAGACATTCGTTCTAGCAAAAAATGTAAGTATTCGTTTAAAACTTTAGATGCATTTACGAACAATTTAACTTTCTTTAGCCACAATTACCTTGGGGTACCCCTGGCATACCTAGCATACCTAGCGTACCTGGCATACCTGGTATACCCGGCATAAAACTAACAACCAGTACTGAAACAATAAATGGCGTGCCGCCTACTACTAGGCGCACCTGTCCCGAGCCCACCGATGAATTGAGGGCGGTAAGTTTTAATAAGTCAACAAATAAAATACAGACTCATGGTGTACTATGCAGTGTAGTAGAGTTTTCAATATCATTAGGGAAGTAGTGCGTTATAAAGTATCTGACACTGGGCGTGCATTAATTCAATCCCACTTTAGACAGTATCAAGGATCAAAGGATGTAGCCATCCTTAAGATAGCAAATTTTGCTTTATAGTCCTTTGGACAAAGGATCTATTTTTTCGAGTGCTAAGAGTTTGTAACAGGGTTCATATACTCCTTATTCGAATGTTGTAATACCCAAAAGTTATTGGCCACAAGGAGCCTGCTGTAGCCAACAAATTATGCAGGCAAAATCTATTAGTGTAGTCTCATATTTAACATTTCGCTTCAAATATTTATACGAATTTGTGATCATCATTTTTATTTACTTACCTAACTTGCATACTGTAAAAACGCTAATTATTCGCAACCGTACAGTTTGAAACGATGGCCTGCAACTTTTAATAGAAATTAAATTCGAGAATTTTTAATACATTTTTATTTCACAGTGCATACGCCAATGGGATTGTCAAGAATTGCTACGTCTCGATCTACGGTAAGTAAAATATTATGTCATTCAATAATGAATAAAACAATAAATTGCCATTTAAATTTTTTTTTTTCAAAATAATTTATTTGGTGGCTTGTTCAAATCTTTGCAAGTCGTCATTTTCTGACTTTTACAATGACAATTTATCTATAATTTTAGTTGTATCGGTTCCTTATCGATATTTTTCGATTTTTCGATATAAAAAATCACCATATGTAATTTAGTTTACATTTTTTATAAAATATTTTATTCGATTCAAAATACTTGAATAGTTTATAAAAATATTGTAGAAATCAAAAAAAAAAATCTAAAAGTTTGGAATCGAAATAATAGTTGTCTAATACCGATTTTCCACTTGTTTTAAAATGACAATAATTGCAAAAAAAATTAAAAATGTCATGGACACAGACAGACTGTTACTTGCCGAATTAAAGGATATTTAATGCCAGGCTTCGTCTTTAAAATCTTTGTCAATTCAATATCAAGTGGAAATCCGGCATAAGAGGCGTTCTGGCACTGCTAGCTAACTCATGTTCGGCGATTAATTTTCAACGTGAGTTAACTTGCCACTGTGAAACCGCCTCTAAATATTAATTTGTATTAACTATAAAAAGCGATAATTGTTGCAGTACATTTTTGGATAATTTTTATATCTATTTAATCTCTTTTTTAGTTGCCTGCTAAACTTGAATGGTCTCCCACTAGTTGGCAATCTGTTAGGTGGTGTATTGGGTGGACTTGGTGGACAGTCTCCAACACAACCGCCAGCTCTTGGTACACAAGGTGGTGGATTGTTAGGAGGTCCTGGTGGCATACTCGGATCCCTATTGGGTTGAGCGCACATGTACATATCTACATACAAGTATTAAATTTAAGCTTGCGCTGCATTAAATATGCAACGAGAATCAAATAAATTGCATATTACGTTTACATTCATACGTAGATATGTATGTACATATATAGAAACGATTTGAATTTATTTTTCATGACTTTTCGGGCATACAATTTAACGATAGTATGGAAATTTAAAAGATTTACAAAAATGTGTATGACTGCGGGCACATGGCAGTAACTGACACAATAAAAGAGTTAATAATCTCGTTCGCCCAAATTTAATTTTGATTCACTTTATCTCAATTACCTGTACCAACTCTTCGAGGTAGCACCCTTGCTGTTGTTTGCCTGCAGCAGTGACCCTCTAATTAAAGTTTACGCTGTGTCAGCCATTACGAAAGGATCAAAAAATTTTAATCATATCAGTGCAGCGGTATGGTAACGCATCCTTCTGCAGACAACGTTGAAGTCGTTTGCAATATTCGGTTATCACCATTGAGGCCATTACGAATTTCTGTTAATTTTCGTATATGATTAAGCAAACCAAACACTGGTATTCGCAGCCATTGGAAAAGCATTGGCAATCTATAGTACATAAAAGTGCGTTAGATGCAGGGGCGGTGTTGAAGCATCGTTGGACAATACATAGTACATAAGTACAAAATTAAACAAAAGTTCATTTCGATGTGACTTAAATAAGATTTAAAATCAGTTGTAAAAGTGGCAATTTATTAAATTTCTAGAGTCAACAGTTTTTTCTAATACCGGTCGCCCCTTGGCGGGCAATGGCAAACCTCCGAGTGTATTCTGTCATGAAACACAGCTTCTCATAACAAAAATCGTCGTTCGGAGTCGGCATAAAAGTGTAGGTCCCTCCCATTTGTGTGACAGCATCAAGGCGCAGTCCACAACTCGGAGGAGAAGCTCGGCCAAGCACTAGCATACACATTGTGTAAGCGCCAATCTATTATGTATTATAAATTTCTAGAGTCAGGGCATCAATTTTAAAGTAGTGAAGGACTTCGTCTGTCTCGTCATTCCCGTTCCTCTGTATGGCGCAGAAACGTGGAAAGTGTCAAACAAAGATGAGAAGGTTTTGGGTGCTTTCGAGAGAACTATTCTACGCAAGATCTATGGCCGTGGACAACGGATATCGGAGAAGATGGAATGACGAACTGTATTCGCATTTTAACGACATGGACATAGTTAAGCGCATAAAAATACAGCGACTGTGCTGGAAGGACCTGCCTGCACACGGGATGAGCAACTGGCGCAAATTCGCACAGAAAAGAGGTAATTGGAAAGCTTTTTGGTCTAGGCCCAAACCGGCAAACAGTTGTAGTACTAAAAAGGAAGAAGAGGAAGAAGAGATCTCTGCCAAGCGTGTGTAACCTTTTTCTATGATCTTGCAACTACAACATTGGTCCGATGCGTCATGTAAGCCAACAGAAGTCCTTTTAAGGAAGCCGAGGAGCGCAGATGTGCGTTTTCGATTATAGTAGGGCGAAAAATCCTTGTTGTTTCAGAGGAGCAAAAGTTTTGCCTACATTGGCTAAATAAGTCACGTATTTCTTAAATATCGTTCCAATGAAGTCATTGATATACTACACCTATCGTGTTTTTTCTTGGAAGGATGTGCTCAAATCTTTCCCTTCTAATTCGCCACTCTTACATTTCTTCTGAATATTCTGGCATCGAAGGACATATCCATATTAATTTTATTCTACAAACCTGGCCCCTCTCGGACAGAGATAATACGGATTTTCTAAATAGCCTGACCTCCGCGTTACCTAGCGAATTTCCTAGTTTCCTATAATAGGACCACATATGCAAGGTATAACCTCTTGGCTGCCCGTTCGAAAACGCCCTATCTCAGCAAACGGTTGAACGGTTTCAGAATTTAGTTCAAAAACGTCCTATGTTAATCCACCTGTCTCTGTGCCAAATTTTATTTGAAATACATATGTATATCCAACCTTTTTAGCGTGAAGGAACAACAAATATACTTACCCACTCACTAACCTTCTGATTTGTAATATTAGCAAGATTTTGCTCAACGGGTGTGTGTCTTGGAGCAAGCGACTTGTTTTATAAATTTGCCCACTACGTTTTGAAACCAGAGAATGCATCCTACTTTCCTATGACATCCTACTTTCAATGACAAACCCGATTAGTTAATCCCTGATATCAGTGCCGTCACCTAAGAAACTCGATAGACAAGAAAGGTAAACAAATCATAGGACTTCGCGACGCCTGCTACAGCTGCCTTATAAAGGAGCGTTGTGGGAGAGTACTACCGTTGAACGAGCGTCTTGCGACATCCGCTGCAAAGTGCGCTCCTGTCATATCTTGCATAATGCCCACGTCCCAACGGAAGACAAAGATGATATGATCACAAACAGCTTTTATAAGCTCTTACATATATCATTAAATAGGGTAGGAGGAGGCGTCTACTCGGAGAAATTGGGAATAAAAAGATCATTCCGACTACCTGACCACTGTAGTGTCTTTCAAGCCGAATTGGCAGCCATACAAGAAGCCGGTGACAGCTTAAAACTAGCTGTTATCGCCACTACGGAAATATATATATACTCCGACAGTCAGGCGGCCTTTATGGCCTTGACTCTGTCACTATAAATTCAGAAACAGTTGCCAACTGCGGCAAATCACTTAATGTGATGGCAGAGCAGTTCGCTTTGCACCTGGTATGGGTACCGGGGCACAGTGACATACCAGGAAATGAGAAGGTAGGCGAGCTTGCAAGGGCGGGTACTTCCTCTCCACTTTCACCAGCCTGGAAGAGGATGGGTATGCCACTCGCTTCCTGCAAGCTCTTACTAAGGGAGAACTTCCTTGAATAGCGGCCTCCAGATGGGAGTGCACTGAAAACTGTAATACAACGAAGCTTACATGGCCAAAATGGGATGTACGGAGATCGAGAGAAATTCTCACTCTCAATACAGGCGATATGTCACTGGCCATTGGTCTGCTCACAGGACATATCCTGATAGGAAGGCACGCAGAACGCCTCGGGGTTAGTCACAACGACTACTGTAGGAGCTGCCACGACGAAGAAGAGCCTGAATCAATAAAGCACTTACTCTGCGATTGCCCAGCACTAGGCAGGAAAAGACAGAAATTCCTAGGTATAGGTCTTCTAGACGATCTAAGCGTAACTGCTAAGTTTGGAATACGGCAGTTGCTAAGGTTCGCAGACAAATTCAGTTGATCCGAAGGTGAATGAGGACAAGACGAAGTATCCCCTGTTAGCGCAATCAATTAATTTAACGTCCGATTAATATCACTGGACCACAAATTTCAACTTTTTCTCTTTACCAGAAACGCCGTTATGAAATTCTTATGTAAAATCACCCCCTGATTCCGAAAATCAAGGTTATTTTTAATTCTATGGTACCGTTTTTGAGATATTTGCAATTTACCGTTTTTGCAAAAAAAAAATTGGGTCCACTTTATCATATATATCTCAAGAACGAATTAAGCAATTCCAAAACGGTTTGAAGCTTTTAAAAGGTAATAAAATTTTCTATAAGCTGTGCATACAACACTTTTTGCTAGGCCCTGTAGATTCAAAGATAACGAACAATCATTACCGATTTTTTCAATTTTTTTTGTAAAAATATAAAAAAAATTGTACTTTGCGGGGAAGGATCTCGAAAACCTTTTATTTTTTTGCAGATTTTTTTTTCTCCCTAAGCTCTGTTGTATTACAAAAAAAATAAGCTATCATCGAAGAAAATCTATGCAAAACTACGTAAGTTATAAGCGATCAAATAAAAATACCCAGGTTGCGCAACTTCAATGTATGTACCTATACATACATACATATATTAAAGGTATAAAGTGCAAGTGAGATATTATCCGGATAAACGAATAACACCATAACAATGATAACACTTTTTCTTTAAATAAATCAAATAGTACTTTTAATACTCGAATTGTATTATAGTAGGTAGAGTGGTTGCATCGAAAGTAAGAGTGGTTGGGTTCGAAACCTGCTGTAGGCATGTAGTTATAAACATGTATTTCCGTCAGTTATGGGTAAGTATGCAGGTAGATTTTCAAAATTATAAGGCACAGAAAATTTCTAAAGCCTACATCTAAAACAGGTAGTATTTTCTTTTCCCGGCTTGTTATAAAAAGGAACCTTTCTGTCTAGGTAAGATTTGATTTTTTCAAATCGCCGGCTCAAGGCTCGCCGGAGATAGTTCAGTTCATAAGTCTAATTTCAAAACCGTGATTTATTAAAAAAAATAAAATGAGTAAAAGGACGCGAGAATTTGAGTGTAATAAGGATCCAGATATGTTCTGTTTCATGTGTGGCCAATATACTATCATAAGGCGACGACGAGTGTTCTCAGATCATATCAAAACTTTATACTCCAAGTATTTTGGAATTGAGCCTAAAAATGCTGAAAAACCATGTACACCGAACACTTTGTGTACATCGTGTCGAGTAGAATTGATTCAGTGGGAATCAGGACAACAAACAAAATTTGATACACCAATGATATGGAGAGAACCTACTTGCCATTCAATAGAGTGTTATATTTGTCAAACAAAAGTACTTGGCGTTGGAAGATCAAGAGGAGTAACCTATGCTAGCGTACCTACAGTGACATTACCAGTACTACATTCAACGGCAGTTGCGGATCCAGTTCCATTGTCAACAGTAACATCTGAGTGCGGGGGATCAAGTTGTACTGAATTTCGCATGGAAAACGAAAGAAACGTTCTGTCACAAGCACAACTTAATGATTGGATAAGAGATTTGGAACTATCCAAGGAAAAGGCCGAGATCCACACTTCTCGTATGCAACAATTTAAATTTGTGTCATCCGATGTTAAGGTGACATATAGTAGAACTCGTCACGAACCATTTTCCAAACACTATACCAAGAAAGACAGTATATGCTACTGCAACGACATCCCTGGTTTATTCAAAGAGTTTGGTCAAACATATGATTCAAAAGAGTGGCGATTGTTCATAGACGGCAATAAACTGAGTTTGAAGGCTGTATTATTGCATATTGGTAACAAAAAGCCTTCTATCCCGATTGCACATGCAGTAAATACAAAGGAAACCTACGAGGAAATGCAAAAAATACTCAAATTTATCAAATATGAAGAGCATGATTGGAAAATATGTTCTGATCTCAAAGTCGTTGCAATGCTATCCGGTCTACAAAGTGGCTACACCAAGCACTGCTGCTTCCTCTGCAAGTGGGATAGCAGAGCTCGTAAGGACCACTACGTCAGAAAGGATTGGCCGGAAAGAGTCGAGTTTACCGTTGGTGTGGATAACATCAAATACACCCCTCTTGTCAAGAAAGAGAAAATCATACTTCCACCCTTACACATCAAGCTCGGTCTCATTAAAAACTTTGTTAAGGCTTTGGACAAAGAAGGCGAAGCATTCGACTATTTGAAAACAGTTTTTCCAGATATTTCTCAAGCCAAGATAAAGGAAGGTATTTTTGTTGGACCACAAATAAGAAAGTTGATCAACAATAATCAATTCAAAGGACTACTCTCATCAGTTGAGGCAGCAGCGTGGGAATCCTTTGAAAAGGTCGTTGCTTCTTTTCTCGGTAGACACAAAAGCCCTAACTACGAGCAGATAGTGAACGACCTAATCAATAATTATGCGAAAATGGGCGTAAATATGTCTTTAAAAATTCACTTTCTCCACTCACATTTGAGCTTTTTTCCGGCAAATCTTGGCGACGAAAGTGATGAACATGGCGAAAGGTTTCATCAGCAAATGAAATTAATTGAGAATCGATATCAAGGATTCTGGGACGTCGCAATGATGGGTGATTACTGCTGGTTTCTCATAAGAGAAACCGATCCTAAACTGAATAAGCGTCAAAGTAGAACACATAATTATTTCGACAACATAGTAAAATCAAATTAAGATAAAGATTGTTAGAATATAGTATAAACATAAATAAATTTAAAAAAAAAGTTAAAAATATGGGTAATTTCATTCATAAATTGAACTTTTAACTCAATAGAAACAGAGCATAGCTAGATATTTCACTCTTCTTTATACCATACATACGTTTTGAGGTATACGTTGAAATTGCGCAACCTGGGTATTTTTATTTGATCGCTTATAACTTACGTAGTTTTGCATCGATTTTCTTCGATGATACCTTATTTTTTTTGTAATATAACAGAGCTTAGGGGAAAAAAAAATCTGCAAAAAAATAAAAGGTTTTCGAGATTCTTCCCCGCAAAGTACAATTTTTTTTATATTTTTACAAAAAAAAATGAAAAAATCGGTAATGATTGTTCGTTATCTTTGAATCTACAGGGCCTAGCAAAAAGTGTTGTATGCACAGCTTATAGAAAATTTTATTACCTTTTAAAAGCTTCAAACCGTTTTGGAATTGCTTAATTCGTTCTTGAGATATATATGATTAAGTGGACCCAATTTTTTTTTTTTTTTTTGCAAAAACGGTAAATTGCAAATATCTCAAAAACGGTACCATAAAATTAAAAATAACCTTGATTTTCGGAACAGGGGGTGATTTTACATACGAATTTCATAACGGCGTCTCTGGTAAATTTTGGCCGTCGACCAGTGTATTTTGCATTATGCCAGCTAACGAAAGAAGTGTAACGACCGCCTTCTGTTAAGCGATTGCGAGCGTTTGTGCGTATGTACGTGTGTGTGTGTGCATATTTTATGTCTGCTTATATGTTGTTTGTTGAGTGAAAGTAGATATGAGTGAAATTTCTGAATTGAGGTGGGGAAAGTAAGGACCGTAAACAAAATCCAAAACGGTATGACCTCCGTAGGCGGCCGGAGCTACCGCTGCAAAAACGGAGTTTCCTGGACTTATAAATACGAAGAGAAAGGCGAAATTTACACATAGTCAGTGGAAGATTTTGAAGTCACTACATGTAAATACTGTGCGCGCCGCAAAGAAATAAAGGTATTAATACCCCGCAAACATATTCTGAGCGTTCAGAATATATGAGTCCGAAGG